>NC_073272.2:16604772-16920227 GCF_029289425.2 Pan paniscus | reverse complement strand
ACAGAAAGGAGCCTTGTGGTGATGGAACAGTTCTGTATTTTGATTGTGGTGGTGGTTACATGAAGGTACACATGTGATCAAATTGCACAGAACTACACGCACACACACAAACTCAAATGCATGAAAAAAGTGAAATATTAATAAAGTCTATATTATATCAATGTCACTTTCATGCTTTTGATGTCCTATGGTTTTGCCAGATGTTACTATTGGGAGAAGCTGAGTGAGGGTACATGGGACCTACCTGTATATTTTTGGCAATTTCCTGTGAACTTATAAATTCAAAACAAAAATTTAAAGCAAAATATTTCTGTATGAGTAAGATATGATTAATTAGTAGGATTAAGTTTCTCTCCATTATTCATTCAGGTGAGAGATCAAGAGGAAGATTAGATTAATTATAAGAAGTAAAAAGATACATTTCTCTAGGGACACCTATGTGTATTTATAAATCTGTGACTATATATGAAGGTGAGTTTATTCCTTTGTTTGACATAAGTGAAAATATATGTTACAAGCTATTTTACATCCATTTGGCTTTTTTTCACCTTTAGCAATGTGTCTTGCATTTGTTGTCTATCAATACATATAGGTCCACCTTATCCCATTCCTTTAAATGGCTGGTTTGTATTCATTCCTTGGATATGCCAGGCTATACATTAATTATGTAACCATTTCCTCACTGATGAGCTATGAAAATCAAGCTGCAGTGAAAATCCTCCTACATTTGTCTTTGCAAGCATGTATCTGTAAAAAAAATTCTGAAGTGGATTTACAGTTATATTAGAGACACACTGATGGTAAGACTCACACACATGCCAATCAATCAAATCGCTAACTTGGTTTAGGATAAATAAGGACCTGGATACACAGATGTTTGTACTGTTGAGAGTGAAACATACTGGATGGAAGGTATGTTCAGCACCTGTAGTTGGCTTAGAGCTCCTACCCTAGGGTCCCTTCACCCACCTGTGATACACCGGACTGTGAAATCAGATGTGAAGTCCCTCCTGCAGTGGATCTGATCAAGTCTCAGGAGCTATCCTCCAACTTACTCACAACTTTTTGTATATGCCACATTTCTGTATGCAGGTATTCCCTGATATTCATTCACCATCACCTTTTGACATATCATTACTTTGTCAAGCTTGAAAACTAACATGTCCATTTTAAGAAAAAAGTCAGTGTGCAATAAATATATAATTTATTTATGTTTTTGGATAGCTCTTTTTCTGGAGTTCACGGTTAAGATGCCCTCCTTCCAGAAATCTCCACTAAATATGAACAACTGCTCTTATGGGGCCCCAGATTTGAACATCACCTTTCTATACATTTCTACCAGAGTGTACTTGGCAGAGATAGTATAGAATAATGATTAACAGCAAGGGCTTCAGTATTAGGTTGACATTTCCAATCTTACCTTGCCCACTCACACAGTACAGAGCAGGAAGTCAAAACCCATCAGTCTGGTCCTAGAGTCTCTTAACCTAGAGTCTCTTTCAGTTATATATTGCTGTATAAATTCTGTGTAATGAATAATCACAAAAAAAACCCAGTGCCAAACAACAAAGAACTGTTTATTTCTTGCATATCTGTGGGTTAGCTGATCTGGGCTGGCCTCAGCAGAGCTTCCCCGGCTGGAATCAGCAGAGTAGTCAAGATATGTTCTTATGGTGATGGTAGAAGGTTAAGAAGGCAAGATGCACTATGCAAGTGCATTTCAAGTCCCCACTTAATGTTATAACCAATTATACCCATTGGCCAAAGCAAGGCTTATGGCCAAGCCTGACGTCAAGGGGTAAAGAAGGAGGTGAGAGTTACTACAGACACACATGGCAAAATGTGTGGCTACAGAGAAGGGTGGAGATTTGAGGCCAATAATACAATCTGCTACAACCATCATACTAATGCTGCTTCCAATATATTTTGTGATTATTACTCGTTTTCAGTAGCCCATCAGAGTCTCTATGGAGCATACTGCATCCTTTCCTACTTTTTATAAACCAATAAGGTTGTTTCTTCTTATGTATTTTTATGCACAATGGATTGAAAGGCACTACTGTGGTCTCCTGGTATCTGTATATAACCAGGGATAGCATGTTATAGGATATTAGTTCTACTCTTTTTGTATTGGCTAGGAGTGTTTTTGGCTACAGTTAGAGAATTCACGGCTACCAGTGGTTTAAATAATAAATAAATTCCATTATTTTACACAACAAGAAAACTGGTGGTTCCATGTTTGGTGTGATGACTCGATGAAGCCTTCAAAAATTCAGGATCTTTCTATCGTTCTATTCTGGCATCGTCAGCCTGTAGGTTTTTCTGCTTTAGGTTACTGCCTTATGGTCACAACATGGCTGCTTCAGTTCCAAGCAGCAGAACATCACATTTCCACATTCAAGTCAGAAAGAACAGTAAAGGAGCTGTACTAGAGAGTACTCCTCACATATTTATCCCTCTGTAAGTAAGAGAGACCTTTTGCAGAAGCTCCTGGCAGACTTCTTCATCCATCTAGCTGACTGGAATTGTGTCACATGGACAACCGTAGTTATAGGAGAGACCAGGAATATTAGTATTTATTTCTTTTACCTCTTTCACAAAAAAGTGGCAAAAGAGAAGAGGTTGAGATGGCTCCTGTGTGCCAATTGACACCAACTACCATACTTTTTTCACTATTCTGAGACATTATTTCAGGGCTTCATAACTCTAACTTTACACTCTCCTCACATTTTTCAGATTCCCAGGTTAGTTGAAGAGGAGAGGGATTATGCCCTTTTTTCTGACAAATCCTAGTATAGCCCTCCTGTGGACTTATGAGTTAAGTAGATTTTTCCCACCACTTTGGGATCTTATTTTTTCATTTTTTGTTGTTTTAGTATTTGTTTATTATCCCAGAAATTGTAGTATAACTACAACAATGATGAAACCATGTAATTATTTTGAATAACTGAAAAAGACAAGAGAACAATCCAGAGCCTTTATTTTAAAAAGTCAGCACTGAATTTCTTAAGAGTATTCAATCAGAAAGAAGTCTACTGAGACACTACCTTTGGGATATAATTGAGCAATTACAGAGCTCCCCAAATAGCAAACACTGAAAAGAAAAACTCAATTTTAACTAACAACACATACACCTATAAACAAAGGGCTTTAACCTGATTCTCATTAATACAACTAAAATCTATTTCCATTTACTTGTGGAAAAAAGATTGATTTTTTCATTTCTGCCTTAGAGTAACACTGATAATTACACTCTGAAAAAATGTCACTCACATACAATGTCTTCTTCCCCAATGTGCCATCAGATTAAAATTACTCATCCCCCCAATTCAGACATACATTTCTCTTGTCAGCACATATAAATTAGGGACAAAATACAACCTGCATATTAGAATGAATAAGAACACATGCCAACAGATCAAATTTTAAAAATTGGAGAGTCTCTCTAAAAATGTGTATATATATATATATACATATACACATATATATACATATACGTATATATGTATATATGTATATATATACATATATACACACATATATATATATATAATGAAGGAAAATGAAAGGGCCTGGGAAACAAAAGGAATTTTTACTTAAATTAATTAGATTTTATTTTGGAGATTGAATTTACAGTCAATTCTAAATTTCTACATCTTATTTTTACAGCATAAAAAGAAGCCTATGTCTGGTCCTTAAATATATCTGCTAAATATATCCATATACATGGAAGCCCATCACATCTTCAATAAGATCATTTCTACCTACAACCAAAGCTTACAGCACTGCGGTAGCAGTCAGTGTCGTTCATTACTAGCCACTTCAAAGTTTGATCCAGTTCACTTCTTGAGAACCTCAACTGCTGATGGTGCTAAGATGTTGCCACATGATAGCTAACATTTGACATGTTACTTAGTGCCAGGCATTGTTCTAAGTGTTTTACATGTATCATCTCATTTAGTCTTCAGGACAATACTGTATATATATAGACATTTGTATATATTTACATTATTGTATCTATTTATTTGAGGAATTCATATATAGATAAAAGCTTAGTCAATCGAAAGCAAATGTTTCTAGATGCCTTTCTCCAGCTCTATTTCTTGCTTTACAAGTTGCAAGAAAAGTGTACTCAAAACTGAAGTACCCTGTCCTCATCCAAAGATGTCCGATAATGTGTGGACCAAAGGTGGTTGGCACTGATTCTGTATAGGGGTGGGACAGAATGTGGCGCTGTTCTCACCTTGTTTTGCTTTGTTGTTGGACCCTCCAAAAGGCCTGACTTGGGTAAAGGTAGATTTTAAGAATAATGTAAGTGGAATGTATCTATGTGGATTTCATCATTTTAAGATGTAACACAAACACTTCATTTCAACTTGAGATTCAACCCCTAAATCCTCTAAGGGAGAGAATATTATATTTTAACAAAATGCCATGTAACTACACAATTAACATAAGGCTTTGAATAGACTACTAGTTGTGGATTTGACCTGCCCATGAATATTCACCCACAAAAGTGACAGCCATATCAGTTCTCTGTGATAAGTGCCTCATTGTCACTCCAAGCAACTGGTCACTGCTGACTGTTAGAGGACAACATATGTACCAAGCTAGGGCAACCATATTTTCTGTCCTAGAAATTAAGAATCAGATTCCTTCCACCATCTTGCAGCCTGTGGAGACCTGTTGGGAACAGGACTTCTAAAAGGCAAAGATGTCTGGAAGGCTATGGTCCAAGGTCATTTTGCTGTCTGTAAGTGGGGTCTCTAGAACCAAAGGGAGCATACATTTCTTCTTAAAATTGAAGGTGTTTATGCCTGAGATGAAACTGAATTCTATTTGGGCAAGAAATGTGCTTATGTATACAAAGGGAAGAACAACACAGTGACTCCTGGTGGTAAACCAAACAAAGCCATAATAATCTGGGGAAAGGTAATTCAGGCCCATGGAAACGGTGGCATGGTTTGTTCCAAATTCCAAAGCAATCCTCCTGCTAAGGCCATTGGACACAAAATCTGTGTGATGCTGTATCCCTCAAGGATTTAAACTAATGAAAAGTAAATAAATAAAAGTGGATTTGTGCTCTTGTAAAAAAAAATAAGAATCAGGATTCAGAAAAGGATAGAAATCCTCTGTGTCTGGCTTAAACTGAGGGCATGGAAATCCAGGGTCTGTGGAGGGGTGACACTGAGCACAAAGAAACAAAGATAGTTGAGGAAAGAAAAAGAGAGTAAAATACATGAGCAGGGAGAAGATGTCCTGAGAGACCATATGCTATCATATAGTGGGAGAGAAACAGAGACAAAAGAGAAACTACCTTTGTTCTTCAGGTCAGGGTTTCTGTTTCCTGCTGCTGGGATTCCAAGTACTGTATGTGCTTTAAAACTTTGCTTCAGCTCATTTAAAGTGAGACTCTTTTATTTACCCTAAAAGGAACTTGATTGACTGTTCCAGGTTTCAGAAATATGAACTCTCTAGATGAATGTTGCCTGTTAAAGTTTTCAGCTTCACTCTGATACCTCTGGGCACTCGTATAAGCTCTCACAGAAAAGCTTAAAAACTTTTATTTTAAGGCTAATGGCTTGGAGTTGGACTAGATGACTTCTAAGAGCCCATTCAACCCTGCAATTCTAGAGTGCTTTGCCACATAGTTAGATTTTTATACCTTAGAAGGGGCTACATTGAGCATTAGCTCAGAGAAATGGCTATGTTCACACAAAACCTGTAATGAATATTTGTGGCAGCATTATTAATAATACCCAAAACACTGGACACAGAACAAACATCTTTCAACAAGTAAATAATTAAACCATGGTCCATATGATGGGATACGACTCATCAATAAACAACAAAAATTATTATTATTATTATTATGGAAATTATTATTTTCAACTTTTATTTTAGATTCAGGTGCATGTGCAGGTTTGTTTTTGGGCATATTACATGATGCTGAGGTTTGAGGTATGATTGATCTCGTCACTTAGGTACTGACCAGAGTACCCAACAGATAGTTTTTAAACCCTTGTACCCCTCCCACCCCACTCTAATAGTCCCCAGTTTCTATTGTTGCCATCTATATATCCATGAGTACTCAATGTTTAGCTCCCACTTACAGGTGAGAACATGGGGTATTTGGTTTTCTGTTCCTGCATTAATTCACTTAGGATAATAGCCTCCAGCTGCATCCATGTTGCTACAAAGGATATGATTTTGTTCGTTTTTATGGCTGTCTAGTATTCCATGGTGTATATGTACCACATTTTCTTGATCCAATCCACCACTGATGGGCACCTAAGTTGATTCCATGTCTCTGCTATTGTGAATAGTGCTGCATTTAACATGAAAGTGTATATGTCTTTTTGGTAGAAAGGTTTGTTTTCTTTTGAATATATACCCCTTTTCTCCCGAGAGCACTTCTTCACTTCAATAAACCGCAAACATCCAAAATTCTGTCTGAAGCTTGCCTTCTAGGGAACCTAATACAAGACAGAAGCTTGGCAGTGGCCAACGAGTTAGTTAGTTTTTTTTTTTTTGGAATAACTAACTGATTAACATTAATTTCGTAAAAATGCCTGCTCTGCTTTTCAGATGCTTAAAATGACTGAAAAGAGGTATTTGCCAAAAAACTGATGCTATCCAACAAGTTAGTTAGTTCACCTGGACAGATTGATTCAGACACAGGTATTAAATCTTCATGCTTGGGTCTATAGGAAGGTTATGTTAAACCCCCAGATTCCAGTTTCACAAGATATTTCCTACAAAGCAGAGCTTAGCAAACTAGGGACCATGGGCCACATCTGGCCTGCAGCCCATTTTTGTATAACCCATGAGCTAAGAATGGTTTTATATTTTTAAATGGCTGAAAGAAAAATTAAAAGAAGAATATTTGTGGCATGTGAAAATTATATGCAATTCAGATTTCAGCATCCATAAATACAGTTTTATTGAAAGCCAACCATAACCATTTGTTTACATTTTGTCTGTGGCTGCTTTCAAGCTAAAACAGCAAAGTGGAGTAGTTGACGCAGAGACCATGTGGCCTGCAGAGCCTAAAATATTTACCACAGTATTTGCCTTTACAGAAAATGTTGCTGAACCTGCTGTAAAAGAATGAGGGGCTTGAGTCCTGCTGTGTTTGATGGAGCTCATTCTGAATAGCTAATTCCAGTTGTTATAAAATTTCTGTTTTTCTGGGCTAACAAGTTTCAACTGAGCAGAGAACAAGGAAGTAGTTGTGTATGTGGCTAATGGGGTAGGGGACATTGAATCAGGAGTAAAAATCCACAATGAGAAAAAGGAACATTGCAGCCTTGAAAGATCCACAGTCAGTCTTTGCCACTAAGAGAAAGGAAGAGGCTGACTTGCGACAGAGCAGACTTGGAGAGCTGGGAATAAGGGAGGGGGCTAGCAATGAACTCACAGAGCTAAAACAACTGAAAGTCAGTAATTGCCTTTCAATAGTGTCTAAGCCCCAGGAGCTCCATTAAAGCAGCCAAAATGGATTGAATTCCCACTGGGGGAGACGCTTGCCGTTGATCACGCAGACCCATCCAGCAATCCTGCGTCTTAGCAGGAATGATTACTCCCCAAGAAATCCTGCCCAGAAGCCTGCGTCCATCACTTTCCCAGTGACTGAAGAAAGCATCCTAGGCAGGATGAAGATGGCGTGATAGATTCCTGCAGGACAAGCCAAAAAGGGGAGAATGTGTGAAGGTGAGATCACTTAAATTCAACTCACATGTGTTTGATACAGAGCAAGGGTTTTGCATACATGTTATTACTCAATTATGAGCCCCAATTGATATATGGAGAAACTAAGATTTGGACAGTTTTAAAATATGTATGCAGGATTACAGTATTAGTAAGTGAAAGTTATTTGAAAGTAGCAATGTTAGCAAACTAGACAGGCATCATGAGGTGAGAGAAAAAGTGACAAGGGGAAGAGGGAGGTGGTGAGGGGAATCCCGCTGCACATAGGACCCAAGTGGCCACCCCTGGTTCTGGGCATTGGACTCCATAGATTCAGGCCAGCTACTAGAGTGGGCCTGAGACCAGGGGTGGACACATTAAGGAGGCTGGAGACAAAGAAAACAATTCAAGCTCTAATGTGGATGAATATATAGTTCCCTAGAATATGTAGTGTTTTCAGAAAAGAAAAGGCTTTATGCACAGTGATTAAGAACATGGACCCTGGAACCAAACTGCTTACCTACTTAGCTGTGTGACCTTGGGCAAGTCACCTAACTTCTCTGTACTTCAGAAAAATGGGACTAGCAATAGCAATAGTACTTGTCCCATGAGGTCACTATGAAGATTAAAATGGATTAATATTTGTAAAATAAAAATACAACTTTATCAAATAGATAGTGGAGATTATTTGTATGTGCTTATGAACAATGAAACACAAGTTTTCCAGGAAAAAAAAAAACCTTTAAAGGTTTAATTTGTAGCATTTGTTGATTCCTATGGTATAAATACTCCCACCATGTCAGGTTTTAAGTTACCAATGTAGCGTAATTGAATGCAAAATTAAGAAAGAGTATGTATAGTAGCATACCATTATATGGTATTTCCACCATACAGATAAAATAGATATAATTGATCTCAAGAGCATAATCATATAATCCAGTAAAATAATTAGGACGATTTGAGTACTACCTTTGCTTTTAAAATAATTCATTTAATTGTAAGTTTATATAATTTAATTTTTAATATAGGCTATGTTTAACAATTGGCTGTCAATTCCTGAAATTTTAACAATTGTCCCTCATGAGCTGGTATAAGGCAAATTCAGTACACCAGTAACGTGCACTTTTGAGACACTAGTCCTGTCTGTTTGGCAAAGGAAAAAGATCTGTGGAAAGAGTCCTATGATGGTTAATTTTATGTGTCAACTTGACTGGGCCATGGGGTACCCAGATATTTGGTCAAACATGATTCTGGGTATTTTTGTGAGGGTGTTTTTAGGTGAGATTAACATTTAAATTGGTAGACTAAGTAAAGAAGATTCCCCTTCCTAATGTGCATGGGCCTCATCCAATCAGTTGAGTTTAGTCATCAGAGACATGGAAATCAAAGCAACAGCTAGATACCACTTCACACCCACTAGGACAGGTATAATTTAAAAGTCAGATAGTAACAAGTGTTGGCGAGGATATGGAAAGTAATGGAACTCTTATAACAGTTTTGGAGGGAATGTAAAATGGTGCAATCATTTTGGAAGACAGTCTGGCATTTCCTCAAAAGGTTAAACATAAGGTTTTCATTTGACCCAGCTATCTCAATCTTAGGTACACACTCAAGAGAAAGAAAAACATGTGTCCACATTAAAACTTGTACATGAGTGTTCATAACAACATTATTCATTATAGCCAAAAGTGTAAACAATCCAAATGTTTATCAATTGATTAGTGGATAAATGAAAGGTAGCACATTCATGTAATGAAACTGTAAAAAGGAATGAGGTACTGACACATGCTGCAATGTGGATGAACCTTGAAAACATTGCGTTAAGTGAAAGAAGCCAGTCACAAAATATGACATGTTATGTGATTTCATTTATATGAAATGTCCAGAACAGGTAAATTTACAGAGTCAGAAAGTAGCAGTTGCCTTGAGCTGAAGGGGATGTGGGGATTGTTAAAGGGGATGAGGTGACAATTAAAGGGCACAGGGTTTCTCTTTGAGGTGGTCAAAATGTTTAAAATTGATTGTGGTGATGGTTGCACAACTCTGTGAATATACTAAAAAACTACCGAATTGCACACTTTAAAGGGGTGAATTGTATGGCATGTGAGTTGTATGTCACTAAAGCTGTTACCAAAACAATAGTTAATATAGACATTAAATAGACATCAAATAGTCAAATTTACCAAATAAACTAATAGCCCATGGTTCTGACCATAAAGTAGACAACGAAGCTATGTATTTATATAATAGTTTGATATTTTCCACCATGAGATTTGAATATTTACATCTAATTTGCCTTTTCCTCCCATTTTCTTATTGTCGTCCTCTATCACGAAAACTTCTTGTATGAAAAATAACAAATATTTATTTAAATCATAATTAGCTGACAAATGAATGGACTGAATTTGAAATTATTTTCCAATTTTCACTTATGTATTCTATTAGAAATTTCAGATTATATAGGGATTATCTATATTATTTATTGATAAAAGAATCTATATGAGATAATCAATGCATTATTAAGTTCAATAATGTTTCACAGACATGCATAATTAGCATTTTCTATTTACATTGCTTAATAAAAATAGAATCTCTTAGCATTCTGATGATTGCATTAATTTGTAACACGTGATGGCACAAAAACAAAGGACATTTTAAGTCTTCATTAATGGACTGGAAGAGAAAAAGCAGGCTCATTAAATTCTCCACTGTTACTCAATTAGAAAGTTTCCCACACTGGGAAAGACAGTAAAATTACACAAACAGATCTAGAGAGTGTGAGTTGATGTGAACAAGAATAAAACTATGGGAATTTAACCCGATCAATGACAAGGTAATATACTTGAAGGAGATAAAATAACTATAATGTATTTGAAGGATAGTGTGACCAAAGATAACTAGAAATTTCAGGGTAAATACACATAGAAGTAACACTCAATCTGACACAAAGCGCCTATAGTCCATATTGGACATAAGATCCCAACATAGGAATTTAAATGGCAAAAGTGGAGTACATGTAATGAAAACCATACTTACATAGTGGTTAAGAACCTGGGGTCTGGAGTCAGAGAGCTAGAGTCCCAACCTTCATTCTGCCATTCAGTTATACAAATTAACTTACTTCTCTCCACTTCATTCCCCTAATATATAAAATATAGATAATAACTTCTTTTCTCACGGGAATGAAGAATATAATCCTGGCTGAGGAACCTAATACAGTGTCTGGAACTCAAGGACCGATACATGTCAGCAATTCTAACTACTATATTATTATTTTTATTACTATTTCAGCAGCCTCCTAGTGGTTGTTCTTGACTCCAGTCAATACTCCACTCTGTCAGAGTGGTCTTTCTAATAAACAAATGTGAAACTATTATATTTTTATTTAAAACATTCCACTGACTGCATGAAGCCTATGGTCCAAAGTCCAAATCATTTACACGGCACAAAAGGCTCTTCAAGCTCCAGCCACAGTCCCTTTGCTACATTATTCTAGGTATTACCTTCTGTGCATGTTGTCTTTCAGTTGACCCAAGCTTTTACTTCTCTTAGAGCTGCAAATCTTTACACAGACTATTCCTTTTTCCCAAAATGGGATTAAAAAAAAATTCCTGTTAAGAATTGTGAAAGATTTGTAATTTCTACCCTACTAGAAACCTGGCAAGTTAGTGTGGATTTCACGGATGCAGTCAGAGGACAGTAAGTCCCCGTGTTAGAGACAAAGACCTTTATTACTCCCAGTACAGCACAAAGCATGAGTTCATGCTTGTGTCAGTTTTCCTTGACCCCCAAATCCCACAAAGCCAACACAGAGAGACCCAAATAGATGTCACACACCTAAGTCACAGCTGAGGGACCTTAATATCAGAAAATCAAAGTATTTTATAAATGGCTGCAAGCAAACCTCCCTGATCTTTGCCCCAGATAGAGACATTATCTTTATTATACTGAGTAGCAAACAAATCTGCCACCTGTTCTGGAAAGGGACACTATTTCTAGCTTCCAAGGCTCTAAAAACATATTTGCCTAATATTACAGATTATAAAACAAAAAACAACAGCCTGTCTCTATTTAAAATATTAATAGTTTTCATTACGAATTTTTGCATTAAATTAGATTTTTAAAAAATATTGCATTAAAATATTTATTTTAATGACTGAACTTTTGGCATCCCTATGAATTTTTTGTCTGAGAAAATTAGGGCCTCAATCCCTTCACTCTAATCCTAACCATGCAAAAAAATGCAAAAACAAAAAACAAAATTATACACATATAGTCATACCTCGGAGATATTGTGGGTTCAGATCCAGACCACCACAATAAAGCAATTTTCACAATAAAGCAAGTCACATTAAATGTTTGGTTTCCTAGTGCATATAAAAGTTATGTTTACACTACAATTTTTCCATTAAGTGTTCAATAGCATTATGCTAAAATAATGTACATACTTGAATTTAAAAATAATTTACTGCTAAAAAAATGCTAACAATCACCTGAACATTCAGTGAATCATAATCTTTTTGCTGGAGGAGGGTCTTGCCTAAATGTTGATGGCTGCTGACTGATCAGGGTGGTCGTTGCTGAAGGTTGAGCTGGCTGTAACAATTTCTTAAAATAAGACAACAATGAAGTTTGCCATATTAATTGGCTCTTCCTTTCATGAAAGATTTCTCTGTAGCATGTGATGCTGTTTGATAGCATTTTACCCACAGTGGAACTTCTTTTGACATTGGATTCAGTCCTTTCAACCCCTGCCGCTGCTTTATCAACTATGTTGATATACTATTCTAAATCGTTTGTTGTCATTCCCACGATGTTCACAGCATCTTCAGCAGAGATAGATTCCATCTCAAGAAACCACTTTATTTGCCCATCCATAAGAAGTAACTCCTCATCCTTTAAAGTTTTATCATGAGAAAGCAGGAATTCAGTCACATCTTCAGGATCCACTTCTAATTTCTAGTTTTCTTGCTATTCCCACCACACCTGCAGTTACTTCTTCCACTGAAGTCTTGAACCCCTTAAAGTCATCCATGAGGTTGGAATAAACTTCTTCTAAACTCCTGGAAGTTTGACCTCCTCCCATGGATCATGAGTGTTTTTAATGGCATCTAGAATAGTGAATCCTTTCTAGAAAGTTTTCAATTTATTTTGCTCAGTTCTATCAGGGGAATCATTATATATGGCAGCCATAGACTTACAAAATGTATTTCTTAAATAGTAAGACTTGAAATTCAAAATTACTTCTTGATTGATGGGCTGCAGAATGGCTGTTGTGGCAGCAGCCATGAAAACAACATTAACCTCCTTGTACATCTCCATCAGAGCTCTTGGGAGACCAGGTACATTATTAATGAACAGTAATATTTTGAATTTTTAAATATTCAGTAAACCATGCTGTAAACAGATGTACTGTCATCCAGGCTTTGTTGTTCCATTTCTAGAGCACAGACTGAGTAGATTTAGCATAATTCTTAAAAGCCCTGAGATTTTCTGAATGATAAATCAGCATTGACTTCAACTTAAAGTCACCAGTTATATTAGCCCCTAAGAAGAAAGTCAGCCTGTCCTTTGAATCTTTGAAAGCAGGCACAGGCACTGACTTTTCCTCCCTAGCTGTGAAAGTCCTGGACGGCATCTTTTCCCAATATAAAGCTGTTTAATATACACTGAAAATCTGTTGTTTAGTGTAGTCACCTTCATCAATTACCTTTGCTAGATCTTCTGGATAACTTGCTGCAGCTTCTTCATTGGCATTTGCTGCTTCATCTTCTACTTTTATGTTAAGGAGATGGTTTCTTTCTTTAAATGTCATGAACCAACTTTTACTAGCCTCTAACTAGTCTTCTTCAGCTTCCTCACCTCTCTTAGTCTTCACAGAATTAAAGAGAGTTTGGGCCTCACTCTGGATTAGGCTTTGGCTTAAGTGAATGTTGTCACTGATTTGATCTTCTATCCAGACTGCCCAAACTTTCTCCATATCAGCAATAAGTTTGTTTCACTTTCTTATTACTCATGTGTTCATTTAGGTAGCACTTTTAATTTCCTTCAAGAATTTTTCCTTTGCATTCACAACTTGGTTAACTGGTGCAAGAGGTTTAGCTTTTGGTCTATCTATCTTGGCTTTCAACGTGCCTTTCTCATGAAGCTTAATCCATTTTAGCTGTTGATTTAAAGTGATAGACATGTGACTCTTCCTTTCCCTTGAAAACTTAGAGGTCATCATAGGCTTATTAACTGTCCAAATTTCAATATTGTTGTGTCTCAGGGAACAGGAAGACCTGAGGAGAGGGGGAGAAATGGAATGGCTTATCAGTGTAGCAGTTAGAACACACACGAAACATTGATTAAGTTCACTGTCTTCTATAGGTGTGGCTTATGGTACCCCAAAACATTTACAATAGTAACTTCAAAGATCACTGATCACAGTTCACCATAACAGAGACAATAACAATGAAAAAGTTTGAAATATTGTGAGAATTATCAAAATGTAACACAGAGACATGAAATGATCCCATGCCATTAGAAAAATGGTGCTGATAGACTTGCTCAATGCAGAGTGGCCACAAACCTTCAATTTGTAAAAACACAGGAAACATTTGACCAAAATAGGAGAGTAGAACCAATATAGCTTCACTCTCTCACATAGAAAACCAAAACCAATATCTGACAACAAGATTATCACCAGTAATATTCCAGAACTCAATTTTGAGGCTAAGGCAATCCCTGGAACCACAGAGAAGTGTAAAACTTTGAGCATATGTTAAAAGAAATAGACTTCTCAATGTCCCTCCCCAAACCTGCCAGGCACTGCTGCAAAAAATTCCTTCTGGACTCACAGTTTCTACACAGAAAAAAGTAAGATATAGGCATACATCCAGCTTCCCCACCATCTTAGTTTCTTTTGCGAGAAAACCATCCCTGCCTCAAACCACAGGAAGCATCATGAGTGCCTGTATGTAGAAAAACTTCTGAGAGCACCTAGAGACACAGAGGGGAGGCTTAATTAGCAAACACAGCCTATAAAACCCTGTGTTTTATCTCAGCCAAAGGAGATATCAAATCAGAGTGGCTGGTCAGCAGCATCATACTGTAGGAAGCATGTTCTGTGGGCCTTATGGATATGAACCTCTAGCTAGGCTTCCCACACAGCTGGGGTATCCTTTGGGACACCCACTTCAATCAGAGATGGGCAGAACTCCCTACATGTGGGAGAGCTGAGGCAAGCCATGGTGTAAGGCACCATCTAGTGCCAAAAAGGAGGCATTAAGATTAAGAGGACTCAACAGGCATATTGCAAGGAACCTCTAAGCAAACATACCCAAGAAAGAATAAAACAAGCCAGACAGCAAATACTAGAAAAAATAACTAACCTTTCAATATGAAAACATAAACATACATCCACAGGAAACAGTGGCAAACAGGGAACCATGCCCTCCCCAGATGAACAAAGCAAGGGGCCAGTGACTGATCCTAACAAGATGGCAATGTGTGAGCTCTTAGATCCAGAATTCAAACTAGAAGTTCTAAGGAAACTCAGTGAACTCCAAGATAACATCAAAAAGCATCTGAAATTTATCAGAAAAAATTTAACAAAGGGATTGAAATAATTTTTAAAAATCAAACAAAAATCCTGGATTTTAGAAGTACATTTGCTAAACTGAAAAATGCATTACAGGCTCTCAACAGCAAAACGTAACAGAAGAAAGAATCAGTGAGTTCAAAGAGAAGATATTTGAAAATATACAGTCAGAGGATACAAAAAGAAAAAAGAATAAAAAGGAATGAAGAACACCCACAAGATGTAGATAAAAACCTGAAAGGAGCAAATCTAAGAATTATTGGCATTCAAGAGGGACTTGAGAACAAGCAAAAGATATCTTTTTTTCAAAAACCAGTAAATGAAAACTTTCCAAATATAGAGAAAAGTAAAAATATTCAGGCACAGGAAGGTTAGAGATCACGAAGAAGATTCAAGTCAAACAAGACTAACCCAAGGCATTACAATATTCAAACTTTCAAAGGTCAATGACAAAGAGAGGATCCTAAAAGCAGCAAGAGAAAAGAAGCAAATAACCTATAAGGAGCTCCAATTCATCAGCTGACAGTAGTCTCAGCAGAAATATGCAGCCCAGGAGGGAGCAGGATAACATATTCAAAGTGCCGAAGGAAAAAAAACTGTCATCCAAGAATACTTACCCAGCAAAGCTTTCCATCAAACATGAAGGAAAGATAGTCTTTCTCAGACAAACAAAAGGTGAGGGAATTCATCACTAGACCAGCCTTACAAGAAATGCTAAAGGTGTTGCGGGAAGTCAGGGACCCTGAACGGAGGGACCTGCTGAAGCCGTGACAGAAGAACATAAATTGTGAAGATTTCATGGATATTTATCACTTCCCCCATCAATACTCTTATAATTTCCTATGCCTGTCTTTATTTTAATCTCTTAATTCTGTCATCTTCGTAAGCTGAGGATGTATGCCGCCTCAGGACCCTGTGATGATTGTGTTAACTGCACAAATTGTTCCTAAAGCATGTGTGTTTGAACAATATGAAATCTGGGCACCTTAAGAACAGGATAACAGTGATTTTCAGGGAACAAGGGAGATAACCTTAAAGTCTGGCTGCCTGTGGGCCGGGCAGGACAGAGCCATATTTCTCTTATTACCAAAAATGGGTAAGAGAAATATCACTGAATTCTTTCCCCAGTAAGGAATATTAATAATTAACAGCCCTGGGAAAAGAATGCATTCCCGGGGTTGGGGGGTGGGGGTGGCCTCTAGAATGGCTGCTCTGGGAAGTCTGCCTTATGCAGTTGCAGATAAGGGATGAAACATGCCCTGGCCTCCTGCAGCGCCCCCAGGCTTGCTAGGATTAGGAAATTCCAGCCTGGTGAATTCCAGTCAGACCGGTTCTCTGCTCTCGAACCCTGTTAATATGTTTATCAATGACAATGTGTGCCCAGTGGGGCATGGACCTTCATTAGCAATTCTAGTTTCGCCCTGACCTTGTGATCTCGCCCTGACCTTCTGCCTTGTGATCTTTTGTTGCCCTTGAAGCATGTGATCTCTGTGACCCACACCCTATTCATACAGTCTCTTCCCTTTGAAAACCGCTAATAAAAACTTGCTGGTTTTACGGCTCAGGGGGCATCACGGAACCTGCTGACATGTGATGTCTCCCCCAGAAACCCAGCTTTAAAATTTCTCTCTTTTTTACTTTTTCCCTTTATTTCTAAGACCCTCTGACACTTAAGGAAATAGAAAAGAACCTCTGTTGAATTATCAGGGGAGTTCTTTCACTGGAAGAAAAGGACACTAACATGCAAAAAGATATTCAAAGGTGTCAAACTCAGCTAAAAGTACACAAACAAATTTAGAATTACTCTAATACCCTAAATGATGAGTGGATTACACATCATATATATAAATGATTAGATGACAGATATATACACATATATATGATTAGATTAGAAATCTATCAAAATAATAATAGCAGAAACCTGTTAAGAGAAAGCAATGTAAAAAGATATAAATTGTGACAATAAAAAGTAAAAATGTAAGAGGTAGAATTAAAGGGTAAATTAAAGGTTTTTATTTGTTTCTTTTCTTTGTGATCAAAGTTGTCATCTGTTTAACATAATTTGTTATATCTGTACAATGTGTTGTTTTGATATGTGTATACAATGTGGAATAATTAAATCAAGCTAATTAGCATATCCATCACATCATTTACCTATCATTTTTATGGTGAGACATTTGAACTTTACTCTCTTATTTTGAAATATACAATATATTATTATTGGCTATGATCACCCTGCCATGCAATAGATCTCAAAACTTATTCCTCCTGTCTTTCTGAAACTTTGCGCCTTTGATTACACAGCTGCCCTTTCCCTTCCTCCTGACCCCTCCAGTCTCTGTAACCATCATTCTACTTTCTATTTCTTTCTTTTTTTTGTTTGAGATGGAGTCTAGCTCTGTGAGTTCAACTTTTTTAGATTCCACATGTAAGTGAGATTATAAGGGATTTGTCTTTCTGTGCCTGGTTTATTTCATTTAGCATAATGTCCTCTAGATTCATCCATGTTGTTGCAAATAACAGTATTGTTCCCCTTTTTAAGGCTGAACAGTATTCCATTGTGCATTTTTACCACATTTTCTTTATCCATTCATTTGATGAGGAATGCCTAGGTTGATTTCACATCTTGGCTATTGTGAATAATGCTATGAACATGGGAATGCAGATACCTCTTCAGCACACTGATATCAATTCCTTTTGATAGGTACCCAGAGGTGGGATACTGGATCATATGGTAGTTTTATTTTTAGTTTTTTGAGAAATCTCTACACCATTTTACATAATGGCTGTATTAACTTACATTCCCGCCAACAGTATGCAAGGGTTCCCTTTTCTCCTAACCCTCACCAACACTTATATTTCATCTTTTTGATAAAAGCCATTCTAACAGGTGTGAGATGATATCGCATTGTGGTTTTAATTTGCATTTCCCCAATGAGTAGTGATGCTGAGCATTTTTTCATGTGCCTGTTGGCCATTTTTATGCCTTCCTTTTAGAAATGTCTGTTCAGGTCCTTTGCCCATTTTAAATAAAGCTATTTGTTTCCTTGCTATTGAGTTGAGTTCCTCATATATTTTGAATATTGATTCTTTATTAAATGTATGATTTATAAATATTTTCTTCCATTCTGTGGGTCTCTTTTTATTATTATTATACTTTAAGTTCTGGGATACATGCGCAGAACGTGCAGGTTTGTTACATGGGTATACATGTGCCATGGCGGTTTGCTGCACCCATCAACCTGTCATCTACGTTAGATATTTCTCCTAATGCTATCCCTCCCCTAGCCCCCCCCACCCCCCAACAGGCCCCCGGTATGTGATGTTCCCCTCCCTGTGTCCATGTGTTCTCATTGTTCAATTCCCACTTATGAGTGAGAACATGCGGTGTTCAGTTTTCTGTTCCTGTGTTAGAGTGCTGAGAATGATGGTTTCCAATTGATTCCTTTGCTGTGCAGACACTTTACAGTTTGATGCCATCCCATTTGCCTATTTTTGCTTCTGTTGCCTGTGCGTTTGTGGTCATATTGGAAAAAAAATCCTTGCCCAGACCAATGTTGTGAAGCTTCTCCTCTATGAAACCCTTATTTCTATCAGCCTCTGCATTTCCTCACCTACTAAATAGTGTGATCCAGCAAAAATGTATACCTCCTCTACCTAGAAATGTTTTCTTACTTTTCCCTGGGTGGATATTTAGAATTTAAGTATTTTGTTTAGTTAAGAATTTAAGTATTTCTTTCATCCATTGATCTGTTGCTTCTGTATTTTGAGTTAAACAATATCCATCTAGAGATATTTTTAGAACTCATAGGGAGGCTATTCTGGTCACAATGTGCCAAAATCTATTGGTAGAAAGAGGGTGGAGGCAGCCTGAAATGGAACGTGTGTAATTACTACCTAGAAAAATGGATTCTTCCTTTTTTCTTCTATAAATCTTCCTTCCTTCCTTCCTTCCACAATCCAACATAGAATTACAGAGACCTAAAAACATATGTAAACAGGACAGCAGTGTAAGCATATCTGTACTCCATGTTACAAAAACATGATTGATTTGGGGGGAAGTTTTAAATATGTATAAACTGGCCAGCCTTATATATAATCACTCACTTAATTGCAGGCTGAATGACACTTTTGCAAAATGAATATTAAAGAATGTTTAATTTATTTATTTTATTACTTATGTATATCCAGAAGGAATGGGGCAATGAGAATAGAAAGAGCTAATTAAATGTCTTGGTGAACTGGCAAGTAGATGAGACTTGTTCATAAGCTTGGTACACTGCATAATTTGGCTGCAATTTGGGGAGGATAAAATCCCCAGTGCTTAAGATTCTAATTTTTCTCTGTGGGGTTAAACCTATAGATGCATACCATTAGCTGAAAATAAACAGAGCTTACTTTCTGGGAGAAAGATGTATGGTATTTCTGCCTAGCTTCTATTCAATGATTTTCTAGGTAATTATTGAAGTTTTTGCTGTCAGCAATCACATTATGAAGTCAAATGACTCAGGTTTATAAAGATATTTAACCCATTGCTACAAAGTATATCTGAACTTCTCAAAAGGGAGATGTTTAGTGTCCACTAACTCTAAACAAATGCCTACCCTATGACCCAGCAATACTACACTCCTAGGTTTACATGTAAGAGAAATGATAATTTATGTCCATCAACATACATGACCAAAAAAGTTTATAGCATCTTTATTCATAGCAGCCCCAACTTGGAACACCCAAATGTCCATCAATAGTAGGAAGGAAACTAAAGTGTGGCATATTCATACAATGGAATACTCTACAGCAATGAAAAGAAAACTGCTGATATATGCAGCACAAGGGATAACTCTCCCACGTATTTTGGTGAATGAAGGAAGCCAGACACAGAGGGTGCATGCTGTACATGATAAAGAATTAAAAATAACTGGCGGGTTGTGGTGGCTCACGCCTGTAATCCTAGTACTTTGGGAGATTGAGACAAGCGGATCACCTGAGGTCAGGAGTTCGAGACCAGCCTGACCAACATGGAGAAACTGCGTCTCTACTAAAAATACAAAAATTAGCCAGGCGTGGTGGCACATGCCCGTAATCTCAGCTACTCAGGAGGCTGAGGCAGGAGAATCGCCTGAACCTGGGAAGTGGAGGTTGCGGTGAGCCGAGATCATGCCATTGCACTCCAGCCTGGGCAACAAGAGTGAAACTCCATCTCAAAAAAAAAAAAAAAACCAAAAACTTATGGTGATGGAAATTAGAAGAGCAGTTATTGTTATGGAGTGAGGGTGGGGGAGTGGGCCATTGACAAGGAGGAGGCATGAAGGAGCCTCCTGGGGTGCTAGAAATGTTCTAGATCTTGATCTGGGTGGTTACACAGGTGTATACACTTGTAAAACTCCTTTGAATGGTACCCTTTTGTATACTTTACACAGCTTACTGTACATGTGTTATACCTCAGCAAAGAGCAATAAATAAATACATCCATACACTTTTACAGGGGAAGACTTTTTCCCACTACCAAGTACATAGCCAGAGAGAGAGCACTGGTGTCCAGTGAATCTCACAGATTTTGCATGGGGTCAGGATGAAGCTATGGACAGATGTCCATGGGTGGGAGTTAGCAGAGGCAATTGTGCTTGGCACTCCAAGCCTCTTCCCTTTTTAAAAAATGCATATTCCTTATCCTCTTTGGCCTTCTAGATCATCTGGGCTATGTCATATAGAAAAAGGATGTTACCATGGGGTGGGTCAGGGAGAGAGAAGGGGCAGAAAAAAAATGAGTTTCATAAGCTTCGGTGCAGAGAGAACCCAAAGCACAGACAAAAAATGAATTATGGTAAGACAGAGCTAGGTTTACTCCCAAGCCGACAAGATAAAGATTTGCCAGTTAAGGGAGAGAACAAGAGTTGAAGAGAAAGCAAGGAGTGAGACGATGTGGGTCCTTGAGAATCATCATTCTCAGTAAACTATCGCAAGAACAAAAAATCAAACACCGCATATTCTCACTCATAGGTGGGAATTGAACAATGAGAACACATGGACACAGGAAGGGGAACATCACACTCTGGGGACTGTTGTGGGGTGGGGGGAGGGGGGAGGGATGGCATTGGGAGATATACCTAATGCTAGATGACAAGTTAGTGGGTGCAGCGCACCAGCATGGCACATGTATACATATGTAACTAACCTGCACAATGTGCACATGCACCCTAAAACTTAAAGTATAATAATAAAAGAAAAAAACTTAAAAAAAAAAAAGAAGCCCTGTCCTCTTCACAAAACTCCCAGGTAGGTATTGTGACCCAAAAGCATATCTGCATTGCTTCTCAATTTCTTTTTCTGAATGCCTTGCTGATTCTATATTTCCCTTTTTCATTGATTATGAGTGTTCCCAAATGATCAACTTTGAATGTTCTGTTTTCCCTCCTATAGATTATATTGAGCTAGAATCATAAGTTTTTCTATTCAAATCATGTCACAAACGAAAAAAGTGATTGTTGAATTCATACTCACATTTCCTTATAAAATTCACTTTCCAAAAATGTGATTCAAAACTCTTTCTCACCAGGTGTGGTGGCTCACACCTGTAATCCCAGCACTTTGGGAGGCTGAGGTGGGCGGATCATGAGGTCAAGAGTTCGAGTCCAGCCTGGCCAACATGGTGAAACCCCATCTCTACTAAAAAAAATACAAAAATTAGCCGAGCATGGTGGTGCGCACCTGTAGTCCCAGCTACTCGGGAGGCTGAGGCAGGAGAATTGCTTGAACCCGGGATGTGGAGGTTGCAGTGAGCTGAGATCGCACCACCGCACCCCAGCCTGGGTGACAGAGTGAGACTCTGTCTCAAAAAAAACAAAACAAAACAAAAAAAACTCTTTCTCCTATAGATTGAGTATTCTTTTTTCTTTTCTTTTCCTTTCCTTCTTTTTCTTTCTTTCTCTTTCTTTCTTTCTTCTTTCTTTCTTTTTCTTTCTCTTTCTTTCTTTTCTTTCTTCTTTCTTTCTTTTTCTTTCTCTTTCTTTCTTTTCTTTCTTCTTTCTTTCTTTTTCTTTCTCTTTCTTTCTTTTCTTTCTTCTTTCTTTCTTCCTTTCTTTCTTCCTTTCCTCTTTCTTTCTCTTTCTTTCTTTCTTTTTTTCTTTCTTTCTTTCTTTTTGATGGAGTCTCACTCTATCACCCAGGCTGGAGTGCAGTGGCATGATCTTGGCTGACTGCAACCTCCACCTCCTGGGTTCAAGCCATTCTCCTGCCTCAGCCTCCCGAGTAGCTGGGATTACAGGCACCTGCCACCATGCCTGGCTAATTTTCGTATTTTTAGTAGAGACGGGGTTTCACCATATTGGCCAGGCTGGTCTCAAACTCCTGACTTTGTGATCTGCCTGCCTTGGCCTCCCAAAGTGCTGGGATTACAGGCGTGAGCCACCATGCCCAGCCTGTATTCTTTTAAACTTTATGACTGATTGGTATTATTACTGCAAATCTATCTATCATCTATCTATCTATCTATCTATCTATCTATCTATCTATCTATCATCTATCTATCTATCTATCTATCATCTATCTATCATCTATCTTGTCAACAAAAAATAATTTAAAATACCTACTGAGAAAATAGAAAAAATACTTCCTAATAATAGACATTTTCATATTGGAGAGTAAAATAAGTTTTGGCCTGCTTATCTGAGACAGTTGAGCAGGGAATTTATTCATATCTGTTACGATAAATGTTCTCTGTGTTTCTCTCGTGCTGGAAGAGACTTGACTGCTTGTTCATAGCATTTTGGTCTTTTGATTTTGGTGCCATATATAGGCATAACTAGAGACATGGATGGAGTTTGGTTTTCAATTAAAGACTAATTCAGGAATCCAACATTTATTGATGGCTGTGCCAGAAAGACTTTGAATTTCAAAACACATGGTAGGCCAGCAAGCACATGGCAATTAACCTTAGACATGAGGATTTTCTGATGGACAAATTAATGCTGAAATGGTACATATTGTTATGTATCGACCCAAGAGTTACCATTTTCTTGGTCACATGTTAACGTTTTTAAAATCACATTTCTCATTTCATCGACATAATGACAGTATCATAGTAACACAAAACTTTATATTTGTCTTCCTTCTGAAACACAACATTATTGAATTACAAATACAAATCAAGTTCTCTTGCAGCTCTCAGGTATAGATATATTCCTCTGAAAGTGGGCCAAATTGAGAGAATCACTGCATTTGTGAAATCCACCATACATTTCAGATTTGATACTTCACACATCATCAAAAGGTTGTCAGAAAATCAAGAGACAGAAATTTAGAGATGGAATGTAGCATTTCTGGGTCAGTGTCAGATTTGTCAAGTCTTGGTTTCCCAGATTTTGTAGGAGGAGAACCTTAGCAGTATGAGCGGGGAGAAATTTTTGTCTTTAAAAGGCATAGCAGTGATTTCTAGTATTACAGTTAATAACCAGGATGTGTTTATATTGTTCAAAGTCTCTATTTGTACATCATCACAATACGCAAGTCTATAAAACCAAAGGAAGCACACTGTCATTGTTTGCCTTCTTCACAAAGTGTATTGAACAGTAGCTGGAAATTAGTAACTCACTGAATACACTTCGAGTTTATATTTTTTTACTTGAATCATTCTACTCATATCCTGTCCATTAATAATCCTTCTTTTGTGGATGTAATAGGGAAAAAGTTAATGTTAAAACTAATGGAAATCTTCCATTTTTTAATTGCATGTGTGTGGATTTGTAACTTTTTTCCTCAACATCTTTTTCTGGAATGGGAAGAGCTAGAGGCATAACAGTCACTATCATGTTTTTAATTTAGATTATCAAAGTTTAGAAAGGCAAACATCACCTGTTTATTTAGGCACACTCTATAGCCTACTTATCATTGTAATTTTGTTTCTGGTTGGTGACACTTTTATTTGTATTATTTCTGATTTGCAGGCTTGAAGCCACAAAGCAATTGGCCCTCCCTCTTTCTTACTCGGTCATCCCTACATTTGCCATGGCCTAACCCGTTAAGATAGCAATTGCTCAAGAAGACTTGGGTCACACTGAAGATCCTACAGTCACATCTCAGTAATGCCAAATTAGTTCCTGTTGGAGATGGTGGTTTTTAATTTTTCATTGAGTACCATGGCACTAATGTTCAATGTACAATCTCTGTCTTTGAGTATATGGAGTGTCAGTAAAGTTTCAACTTCTCTGCTGTTTCCAGGAATCTGCTGGGCATACATACCTTTCATAGCTGTGAAATAAGAAAGAAATCAAGCTCTTATGGGGTTCCCACTTCCCATTTCCTATTTGAGAAAGGATCATGTTTTGAAAGGGCCTGGTCTTTGAAGTTGGGCAGGTCAAGTTTTGAGTTACGTCTCTGCTCTGTAACCTTGGATGAGTTAACTTCTGAATATCAGCTTTCTACTCTGAGAAAACCCAGCAAAACAAACCTAAATACAGCAGATCTTCCTTTTCTGAAAAACAAAAACAAAAACAAAAACAAAAAAACCCAGCAGAACCAACACAATGTTGCTGTGATGAATAAAAGCACTAAAGCATGTGAAGTGCTAATTAATATTAGCTCATAGGAGATGCTCAACCAATGTTGATTCTAAGTTTTGCTCTCTTCACACAAGCCTTGCTTCTCTCACTCTTTTTATTACATTAATTTAATAAAGATCAGTTGAGTAACTGTTACGGGATTCACTCTGTGGAAGATCATGGGGAAAATACAAAGATGAATGACACAGTCCTGTCCCTAGGAAAAACATTCTAGTATGTTCTTTCTCAACTTTGGCTGTACCTTAGAATAACCAGAGGAGCTGTAAAGAATGTCAGTGTCGAGGACATGCCGAAGGTCAATTGTGTTGGAATCTCTGGGTGGAACCCCAGGATCAGTATTTCTTAAAGTACCCTAGGTAATTCCAAAGTGCATCCAAATTGAGAATCACCATTCTAGAAATAAGTCAGATGTACAGCCTAGAGTTATAAAATCCAATTCTGTTTGATACAGAGGATTCAGGGCCAATGAGATGAACAGGCTAAATCATGAAGGTTCTGGTACACCATCTTAAAGAATTTAGCTTTATCTTAAAGATTATGTAAAAGCAACATTCTGTTCATTCTTAATCAGAAAGAACATTCTGATTAAGCTTCTAGAATTATTCCTTGGCATATATGTGAAGGCATTGTGGTAGATGCTGCCCCACTCATATCCCTTTGGACTTTATTATTGTAGACTTCCAATAAACTGCCCAATGGCCTTTTTTGGCTGAAGAAATCCTATTCTTTCTCTGCACCAGTGTGCAGCAAACTAGCAGTATGGAAGAATTAAGCAACCAACACTCTGACTGCTGCAGTAGTCACCAGTGACTTGCAGGGGTTGGTGGATAAACATCCCACACCTCTTGGGTGAGATAATTCTGGAGTATGTGGTCTATACGGTCTCCTAGAATTTCCAAGCAAGACTTAACTGCAGTTGCCCACAGTGCTAACTAACTTGACAATGTACCTTTACTTGGATTCTTTCTTTTCTCTGTCTCATTTTCCTACTTCTATACTATACAATTTCTCAACATGGACACTATTGACATCTGATGCTAGATAATACTTCATTGTGCAAGATTGATGTGGTAGGGGGTGCTGTCCTGTGCACTGTAGAATGTTTAGCAACATCCCTGGTCTCTATGCATTAGATGCCAGTATCACCACCCATCTGTCAAAGTTGTAACGACCAAAAACATGTCCAGATATTTCCAAATGCCTCTGGGGGAATAAATTACTCCCTACCCCTCCAGGTTTAAAACCACTGTCCTACCAGTATTTCCTGATTTCACTTCCATAATGAACTATTTATCCTTGAATTTTTGTCTCTAGATCCGCTTCTGGGGAACATAAACCAGGCAGAGAAGTTGAAGAGGGAGACACCAGGGACATGGAGATGAATTGTAGGATAATCATATCAGTCTGAGACAGAAAAGATAACAGTCTGAACCTTGAGTGAAGCTGAAGTAATGGAGATGGAGAGGTGGATTTCAGAGATTCTAAGAAGTGTAATTCACTGGGACTTGGAACCTCAGTATATATGAGAAATGAGGAAGAAAAAGAAATTTAGCATGACCTTTGTGGGGCCATTCAATGACAGGAAATTCAGAAGCAAACCAGGATTTAAAAATAAAATATATTCTTTTAGGGGATTTGTGGGAAGATGGAGGTGTTGGATTCTATTTTGTATCTTAGTTCAGAGCCGTTATTGTAATGTCAGCATTGCTCTAACTTTCCAGGAGAAAGGTTGCCTTAGATCAATGGTTCTGAATCTTGGCTGCACAATGGGATCACCTGGGAACTTTTAAAAATCTGATACCTCAGCCCCCACACTCACAGATTTCGACTGAATTTGTCTGGGGTGTGACCTAGGCATCAGGATATATAAAGCTCCTCAGTGATTCCAATGTGCAGTCAATACTGAGAAATCCAATAAAATTAAACAAAATTAGAGGAATTGTTTAGAGAGAGGACCCCCCGCACTTCATGCACATGCACACACGCACACACACACGCACAAACAGTCCTCCACCTTTTCCTACTATAAATATGGCCATGCTATTAATGGTCACCCTGTAAAATGATGCTAAAGATAATGCTTAATTAAATAGTTAAAAGTATTGAGCACCTCCTCTGTCCAGGTACTTTTCTAAGCACTTCTTATGCCTTGTCTCATTTAACCCTCACAAAAACCATGTGAGATAGTACTATTTTATACCCATTTTACAGATGAAGATATTGAGTCTTAAGGCCTTTGGCTTCGTAAAACCTTGTATGTGGTCCGGGGCTTCCTGCCTGACTCCAGAGCCCAATTTTCAGCCACAACACTAGATGGTAAGTTTAAATTCTTCTTTTTGTCTAAGACTCTCAGCTTATTGGGAAATTTAATATATGAATAAGTTTGAAGAATAAAATGCAGCATTTTACAATCTAAGTGACAACCAAAGCTTTTCTACAGGTCACACAAACCAGATGGATTCGACATGATCAGGCGAGAAAATGATGACCACCTTTCCAGGGCTAAAAATATGTTTCTATGCTCTCAAATTCACACCTAAGTCAGAGCTTATCTGAGAAAGACTAATGATTTGGATGTCATTTTATAAAGCTTTATGAGATTATGTTGTTTTATTTAACAACCTTTTTCGTAGATAAATTGATGATGATAATCATTTTTTTTTTAAGTTCTGTATACATTTGAGTAGGGGGATGCTAACAGTGAAAGTAACATCTACTCTGTTTCTCCTGACATGGTGGTTTCCAGGAGTTTACTCTATCCCATTATGCTTTTAAGTTTCCATTGTTTTTTGAAGTTCAATAACAAAGAGAATTATGAGAAAATAACTTTACTGACATTAGACATCTTACTTTGAAGCATATGACATGTAGCCTATTTACCTACTTCTCTTTGCTTTTTTATAGTATCTTTTCTCCAAGGAGTGTGAAATATTTCAAAAATATTTATTTTGCCTTCATAATATTTCTTTGATAATAAAAATGGAAAGGCATATTAGAGGGATTTAATATTTTCTTTTTATTGCGTGAATCTTAGGGAAAAAATTACCAAGTGACATTCATTCTTTAAGAAGTGTTGAGAATTATGATTTTTTTGTATACTCCTTGATTTTTTAAAATTTTATTTTATTATTTTTATACTTTAAGTGTTACGGTACATGTGCACAACGTGCAGGTTTGTTACATATGAATACATGTGCCATGTTGGTGTGCTGCACCCATTAACTTGCCATTTAGCATTAGGTATATCTCCTAATGCTATCCCTCCCCCCTCCCCCCACCCCACAACAGGCCCCAGTGTGTGATGTTCCCCTTCCTGTGTCCATGTGTTCTCATTGTTCAATTCCCACCTATGAGTGAGAACATGCAGTGTTTGGTTTTTTGTTCTTGTGATAGTTTGCTGAGCATGATGGTTTCCAGCTTCATCCATGTCCCTACAAAGGACATGAACTCATCATTTTTTATGGCTGCATAGTATTCCATGGTGTATATGTGCCACATTTTCTTAATCCAGTCTATCCTTGTTGGACATTTGAGTTAGTTCCAAGTCTTTGCTGTTGTGAGTAGTGCCGCAACAAACATACGTGTGCATGTGTCTTTATAGCAGCATGATTTATAGTCCTTTGGGTATATACCCAGTAATGGGACAGCTGGGTCAAATGGTATTTCTAGTTCTAGATCCCTGAGGAATTGCCACATCAACTTCCACGATGGTTGAACTAGTTTACAGTCCCACCAACAGTGTAAAAGCGTTCCTATGTCTCCACATCCTCTCCAGCACTTGTTGTTTCCTGACTTTTTAATGATCGCCATTCTAACTGGTGTGAGATGGTATCTCATTGTGGTTTTGATTTGCATTTCTCTGATGGCCAGTGATGATACGCATTTTTTCATGTGTTTTTTGGCTGCGTAAATGTCTTCTTTTGAGAAGTGTCTGTTCATATCCTTTGCCCACTTTTTGATGGGGTTGTTTGTTTTTTTCTTGTAAATTTGTTGGAGTTCATTGTAGATTCTGGATATTAGCCCTTTGTCAGATGAGTAGGTTGCAAAAGTTTTCTCCCATTCTGTAGGTTGCCTTTTCACTCTGATGGTAGTTTATTTTGCTGTGCAGAAGCTCTTTAGTTTAATTAGATCCCATTTGTCAATTTTGGCTTTTGTTGCCATTGCTTTTGGTGTTTTAGACATGAAGTCCTTGCCCATGCCTATGTCCTGAATGGTATTGCCTAGGTTTTCTTCTAGGGTTTTTATGGTTTTAGGTCTAACATTTAAGTCTTTAATCCATCTTGAATTAATTTTTGTATAAGGTGTCAGGAAGGGATCCAGTTTCAGCTTTCTACATATGGCTAGCCAGTTTTCCCAGCACCATTTACTAAATAGGGAATCCTTTCCCCATTGCTTGTTTTTCTCAGGTTTGTCAAAGATCAGATAGTTGTAGATATGCAGCATTATTTCTGAGAGCTCTGTTCTGTTCCATTGGTCTATATGTCTGTTTTGGTACCAGTACCGTGTTGTTTTGGTTACTGTAGCCTTGTAGTATAGTTTGAAGTCAGGTAGCGTGATGCCTCCAGCTTTGTTCTTTTGGCTTAGGATTGACTTGGCAATGCGGACTGTTTTTTGGTTCCATATGAACTTTAAAGTAGTTTTTTCCAATTCTGTGAAGAAAGTCATTGGTAGCTTGATGGGGATGGCATTGAATCTATCAATTACCTTGGGCAGCATGGCCATTTTCACGATATTGATTCTTCCTACCCATGAGCATGGAATGTTCTTCCATTTGTTTGTATCCTCTTTTATTTCCTTGAGCAGTGGTTTGTAGTTCTCCTTGAAGAGGTCCTTCACATCCCTTGTAAGTTGGATTCCTAGGTATTTTATTCTCTTTGAAGCAATTGTGAATGGGAGTTCACTCATGATTTGGCTCTCTGTTTGTCTGTTATTGGTGTATAAGACTGCTTGTGATTTGTGCACATTGATTTTGTATCCTGAGACTTTGCTGAAGTTGCTTATCAGCATAAAGAGATTTTGGGCTGAGACGATGGGGTTTTCTAGATGTACAATCATGTCATCTGCAAACAGGGACAATTTGACTTCCTCTTTTCCTAATTGAATGCCCTTTATTTCCTTCTCCTGCCTGATTGCCCTGGCCAGAACTTCCAACACTATGTTGAATAGGAGTGGTGAAAGAGGGCATCCCTGTCTTGTGCCAGTTTTCAAAGGGAATGCTTCCAGTTTTTGTCCATTCAGTATGATATTGGCTGTGGGTTTGTCATAGATAGCTCTTATTATTTTGAGATATGTCCCATCAATACCTAATTTATTGAGAGTTTTTAGCATGAAGGGCTGTTGAATTTTGTCAAAGGCCTTTTCTGCATCTATTGAGATAATCATGTGGTTTTTGTCTTTGGTTCTGTTTATATGCTGGATTACATTTATTGATTTGCGTATATTGAACCAGCCTTGCATCCCAGGGATGAAGCCCACTTGATCATGGTGGATAAGCTTTTTGATGTGTTGCTGGATTCGGTTTGCCAGTATTTTATTGAGGATTTTTGCATCAATGTTCATCAAGGATATTGGTCTAAAATTCTCTTTTTTTGTTGTGTCTCTGCCAGGCTTTGGTATCAGAATGATGCTGGCCTCATAAAATGAATGAGGGAGGATTCCCTCTTTTTCTGTTGATTGGAATAGTTTCAGAAGGAATGGTACCAGCTCCTCCTTGTACCTCTGGTAGAATTCGGCTGTAAATCCATCTGGTCCTGGACTTTTTTTGGTTGGTCAGCCATTAATTATTGCCTCAATTTCAGAGCCTGTTATTGGTCTATTCAGAGATTCAAATTCTTCCCGGTTTAGCCTTGGGAGGGTGTATGTGTCGAGGAATTTATCCATTTCTTCTAGATTTTCTAGTTTATTTGCATAGAGGTGTTTATAGTTTTCTCTGATGGTAGTTTGTATTTCTGTGGGATCGGTGGTGATATCCCCTTTGTCATTTTTTATTGCATCTATTTGATTCTTCTCTCTTTTCTTCTTTATTAGTCTTGCTAGCAGTCTATGAATTTAGTTGATCTTTTCAGAAAACCAGCTCCTGGATTCATTGATTTTTTGAAGGGTTTTTTGTGTCTCTATTTCCTTCAGTTCTGCTCTGATCTTAGTTATTTCTTGCCTTCTGCTAGCTTTTGAATGTGTTTGCTCTTGCTTCTCTAGTTCTTTTAATTGTGATGTTAGGGTATCAATTTTAGATCTTTCCTGCTTTCTCTTGTGGGCATTTAGTGCTATAAATTTCCCTCTACACACTGCTTTGAATGTGTCCCAGTGATTCTGGTATGTTGTGTCTTTGTTCTCTTTGGTTTCAAAGAACATCTTTATTTCTGCCTTCATTTTATTATGTACCCAGTAGTCATTCAGGAGCAGGTTGTTCAGTTTCCATGTAGTTGAGCGGTTTGGAGTGAGTTTCTTAATCCTGAGTTCTAGTTTGATTGCACTGTGGTCTGAGAGACAGTTTGTTATAATTTCTGTTCTTTTACATTTGCTGAGGAGTGCTTTACTTCCAACTATGTGGTCAATTTTGGAATAGGTGTGGTGTGGTGCTGAAAAGAATGTATATTCTGTTGATTTGGGGTGGAGAGTTCTGTAGATGCCTATTAGGTCCGCTTGGTGCATAGCTGAGTTCAATTCCTGGATATCCTTGTTAACTTTCTGTCTCATTGATCTGTCTAATGTTGACAGTGGGGTGTTAAAGTCTCCCTTTAGTATTGTGTGGGAGTCTAAGTCTCTTTGTAGGTCTCTAAGGACTTGCTTTATGAATCTGGGTGCTCCTGTATTGGGTGCATAGATATTTAGGATAGTTAGTTCTTCTTGTTGAATTGATCCCTTTACCATTATGTAATGGCCTTCTTTGTCTCTTTTGATCTTTGTTGGTTTAAAGTCTGTTTTATCTGAGACTAGGATTGCAACCCCTGCCTTTTTTTGTTTTCCATTTGCTTGATAGATCTTCCTCCATCCCTTTATTTTGAGCTTATGTGTGTCTCTGCACGTGAGATGGGTTTCCTGAATACAGCACACTGATGGGTCTTGACTCTTTATCCAATTTGCCAGTCTGTGCCTTTTAATTGGAGCATTTAGCCCATTTACATTTAAGATTAGTATTGTTATATGTGAATTTGATCCTGTCATTATGATGTTAGCTGGTTATTTCACTCGTTAGTTGATGCAGTTTCTTCCTAGCCTTGATGGTCTTTACAATTTGGCATGTTTTTGCAGTGGCTGGTACAAGTTGTTCCTTTCCATGTTTAGTGCTTCCTTCAGGAGCTCTTTTAGGGCAGGCTTGGTGGTGACAAAATCTCTCAGCATTTGCTTGTCTGTAAAGTATTTTATTTCTCCTTCACTTATGAAGCTTAGTTTGGCTGGATATGAAATTCTGGGTTGAAAATTCTTTTCTTTAAGAATGTTGAATATTGGCCCCCACTCTCTTCTGGCTTGTAGAGTTTCTGCCAAGAGATCCACTGTTAGTCTGATGGGCTTCCCTTTGTGGGTAACCTGACCTTTCCCTCTGGCTGCCCTTAATATTGTTTCCTTCATTTCAACTTTGGTGAATCTGACAATTATGTGTGTTGGAGTTGCTCTGCTCGAGGAGTATATTTGTGGCATTCTCTGTATTTCCTGAATTTGAATGTTGGTCTGCCTTGCTAGATTGGGGAAGTTCTCCTGGATAATATCCTGCAGAGTGTTTTCCAACTTGGTTCCATTCTCCCTGTCACTTTCAGGTACACCAATCAGATGTAGATTTGGTCTTTTCACATAGTCCCATATTTCTTGGAGGCTTTGTTCGTTTCTTTTTATTCTTTTTTCTCTAAACTTCTCTTCACGCTTCATTTCATTCATTTCGTCTTCCATCGCTGATACCCTTTCTTCCAGTTGATCGCATTGGTTACTGAGGCTTGTGCATTCGTCATGTAGTTCTCGTGTCATGGTTTTCAGCTCCATCAGGTCCTTTAAGGACTTCTCTGCATTGGTTATTCTAGTTACCCATTCGTCTAATTATTTTCCAAAGTTTTTAACTTCTTTGTCATTGGTTCAAACTTCCTCCTTTAGCTCGGAGTACTTTGATCTTCTGAAGCCTTCTTCTCTCAACTCGTCAAAGTCATTCTCCGTCCAGCTTTATTCTGTTGCTGGTGAGGAGCTGCATTCCTTTGGAGGAGGAGAGGTGCTCTGATTTTTAGAGTTTCCGGTTTTTCTGCTCTGTTTTTTCCCCATTTTTGTCATTTTATCTACCTTTGGTCTTTGATCATGGTGACGTACAGATGGGGTTTTGGTGTGGATGTCCTTTCTGTTTGTTAGTTTTCCTTCTAACAGTCAGGACCCTCAGCTGCAGGTCTGTTGGAGTTTGCTGGAGGTCCACTCCAGACCCTCTTTGCCTGGGTATCAGCAGCAGTGGCTGCCGAACAGCAGATATTGGTGAACCGCAAATGCTTCTGCCTGATCGTTCCTCTGGAAGTTTTGTCTCAGAGGAGTACCCAGCCGTGTGAGGTGTCAGTCCACCCCTACTAGGGGGTGCCTCCCAGTTAGGCTACTTGGGGGTCAGGGACCCACTTGAGGAGGCAGTCTGCCTTTTCTCAGATCTCAAGCTGCATGCTGGGAGAACCACTACTCTCTTCAAAGCTGTCAGACAGGGACATTTAAGTCTGCAGAGGTTATTGCTGTCTTTTGTTTGTCTGTGCCCTGCCCCCAGAGGTGGAGCCTACAGAGGCAGGCAGGCAGGCCTGCTTGAGCTGTGGTGGGCTCCACCCAGTTCAAGCTTCCTGGCTGCTTTGTTTACCTACTCAAGCCTGGGCAATGGCGTGCGCCTCTCCCCCAGCCTTGCTGCCGCCTTGCAGTTTGATCTCAGACTGCTGTGCTAGCAATGAGCAAGGCTCCGTGGGCATAGGACCCTCTGAGCCATGTGTGGGATATAATCTCCTGGTGTGCCGTTTGTTAAGCCCGTTGGAAAAGCGCAGTATTAGGGTGGGAGTGACCCGATTTTCCAGGTGCCATCTGTCACCCCTTTCTTTGACTAGGAAAGGGAATTCCTTGACCCCTTGTGCTTGCCGGGTGAGGTGATGCCTCACCCTGCTTCAGCTCATGCACGGTGTGCTGCACCCACTGTCCTGCACCCACTGTGCAGCACTCCCCAGTGAGATGAACCAGGTACCTCAGTTGGAAATGCAGAAATCACCCATCTTCTGCGTCACTCACACTGGGAGCTGTTCCTATTTGGCCATCTTGGCTCCACCCCTGAGAATTATGATTTTTATGCTAAATTCTCTAAGCCCGGTATCCACATTTTCTTCTGTGATACCTACACGAGCAAGTGCTGTGTACAATGCCATCATCTACTACATTGGTTTGTGGACTGAGACTACATAGGCCAAGGGTCCACACCCTTTCTACAAAGGGCCAGATAGTAAACATTTTAGGCCTTGTAGACCATACACTCTCTGCTGCAATCACTCAACAACTGTGTTACAGTGTGAAAGCAGTCACAGGCAATATATAAACAAATAAGCATGATGGCATTCCAACAGAACTTTATTCACAAAAATAGGAGATGGTTCAAATTTGGCCATCGAGGCTGTAGTTTTCCAACCCCGGTGTAAAATCATACAAGAAAGGCCCTAATCTTTGCTTCCAGTTCGAAGTACTAATTCCACTTTTCATTCATGTGTGCACTTCAAAGCTGTCAGATAGCAATGTCTAAATAAGAGTGATTAGGTTGTATAAACAAACACAGCTGGGCAAATCTTATTACTGTTATCCCAAATGACTTCAACCACCTTGTCAGTCCTTGCTTGCTTGGATTCAGCCTAATCGCACAAGCTTGAGTTAGAAGGATAACCTAAGTGAAGTTTGGGCGTGGCTTGCTGCCCAACAGCAATATGCTTAAGATATTTAAAACAAGGAAAGCAGACGATTTTCAAGGTCCTTTCACTTCCAACATTCCAGGGTATGTCTAAGACCATCTACTCATTCATCACAGAAAAGGACCTATGGCCAAAAATGTGGCCTTTGAGGTGACCACACTCAGAACATAACTAAGTTCTGCTGGTCACTAATTTAATGTTAATAAAAACAATGGTTACCTTATACTGAGCATTATAATCTGTCTTTTTTTCTCACATAAACCTTATTGATGTCTCTGAAGTAAGATCCTCTTATCCCTTTACAGTTAAGACCACTGAGGTTTAGTTTCACCAAAATCACTCAACTAGTGAGTGGTGGAATTAGTATTCAGACCCACGTGTTCTGACTGCAAAACTTGTATTCTTTCTACTTGAAAAGCTCCCTCCCCACATAGTGCTCTGATAGCAATAATAGTATCAGCATTATGAACAAAAATAGCTAATTGAGAGTTACAAGGTGCCTGGCACTATTCTAATTTCTTTATAGGTGTGAATTCATTTACCTCTCCCACAGGCCTACCAAGTATGTCCTCTTGCCATTCCCATTTTCTAGCTGGGAGGCACAGATAATGACCCAAATAACCAATCTCAAGGCAATTCCTAGAGTTGGAAAGCACCATTCAGTCCAAGTGGAAACAGCCTACACAGGAAACACTCCCTTTATTTTCCAGTGTCACAAAAGAAAGAAAAACCACTGAGATCTAGAGAAGCAGTTATGTCCCAGCCTGGTTTTGCATTCTAACTGCATCCTTCCTTTCTCTACTCACCCTTTCATGTCAGTTCATTTTGTGCTGATAAATTCTACTCTCCCTGGAGTCTTTAATATGCTGTCTGGTGAATCTCACACCAAAACTATACATTTTGGAGATCTCACTTGGACAACAGAGACAGAAAATAGATCTGTCTTTCTGTCAAGACATCAGATAAACCAATTACTTCCTTCTGCCTCTTCCTTCATATTGCTCTGCAAAAAGCCACACAACAATGGCACCAGAGAAACTCACGTGGTGCTCTAGAGCCCAGGTATTCACAACATGCAAGGCAGATACCACAAAAGGAGAAGGGGGAAAAAGGGCTATACAAATCATCAGCCATGTCAAGTAGCTTTAACTATGAACATGGAGGTGCCTTTTCAAAATGTCTCCATAGGGAGTTTTTTTTTGTTTTTTGTTTTGTTTGTTTTTGCTGTTGCTGTGGTAAATGATGATAACATCAAGTTTAAATCTGCTAGGATTTGAATGTATGTGTCCCTCTAAAATTCATGTTGGAACTTAAATTCTAAGCAATGGTATTAAGCAGTGGGGCCTTTTGAGAAGTGATTAAATCATAAGGATTCTACCCTTGTGAGTGGAATTAATGCCCTTATAAAAGAGTCTTCAGAGAGCTGTCTGGTGTTTCCATATCTTCTGCCACATGAGGACACAGCAACATTCCAAGCACCATCTTGGAATCAGAGAGAAGCCCTCACCAGACACTAAATCTGCCAGTGCCTTGATTTCTGACTTCCCAGCCTCCAAAACTGTGGAAATAAATTTCTGTAATGTATTGATAAATAACCCAATCTAAGATATTTTATTATAGCAGCCATGAATGAACTAAGACAAAATCTAATCCCTGCCATGAAAGAAACTAAGTGTCCTGTGTACCCTCTCTCAGGAGGGGGATTGTGAGGGGACAAAAGTTACCCATCATCTCTTCTCAAATTTTCTACTGCCCACCCTTCTTGCATTCATTCTGATGATCTTTCCATGTCTGAGTATAAGAGCTGCAAAGCTTGGAATTGCCAGATTAACTGGGACTGCTTGTTGTGAACTAATGGATAATTAGACTTAAATGGCAGCTATGGGTTAGGTACCATCCCCACAACATAGCTACAAGGTTACAATACCAATGTCAGATAAAATGCTGCTTCACAAACAGGTATTTTAATTTTCTTAACTTTTTACCTTTAAATAATTTTAGACTTAGAGAAGAATTCCTAAAATACTATAGAGAGTTTCTCTCTGTATAGAATAGTATAGAAACCTTCGCTCAGTTTCCTCTAATGATTATATTTGCATAGCCATGGTACAGTTATCAAAACCAGGAAATTAACATTGATACAAAGCTATTAACTAATCGTATTAGTTCGTTTTCATGCTGCTGGTAAAGACATGCCTGAGACTGGGAAGAAAAAGAGGTTTAATTGGACCTACAGTTCCACATGGCTGGGGAGGCCTCAGAATCATGGCCGGAGGTGAAAAGCACTTCTTACATGGTGGTGGCAAGAGGAAATGAGGAAGATACAAAAGCAGAATCCTCTGATAAAACCATCAGATCTCATGAGACTTATTCACTACCGTAAGAACAGCATGTGGGAAACTGCCCCCATGATTCAAATTATCTCCCACCAGGTCCCTCCCATGACATGTGGGAATAATGGGGGTAAAATTCAAGATGATATTTGGGTGGGGAAAAAGAGCCAAACCATATCATTCTGACCCTGTCCCTTCCAAATCTCATGTCCTCACATTTCAAAACCAATCATGCCTTCCCAACAGTCTCCCAAAGTCTTAACTCATTTCAGCATTAACTCAAAAATCCATAGTCCAAAGTATTATCTGAGACAAGGCAAGTTCCTTCCACCTATGAGTGTGTAAAATCAAAAGCAAGTTAGTTACTTCCTAGATGCAATGGGGATACAGGCATTGGGTAAATACAGCCATTCCAAATGTGGGAAATTGGACAAAACAAAGGGGCTACCGGCCCCATGCAAGTCCAAAATCCAACAGGGCAGTCATATCTTAAAGCTCCAAAATGATCTCCTTTGAGGCTATGTCTTGCATCTGGGTCACAGTGAGGCAAGAGGTGGGTTCCCATGGTCTTGGGCAGCTCCGCCCCTGTGGCTTTGCAGGGTACAGCCTCTCTCCCAGCTACTTTCACAGGCTGGCGTTGAGTGTCTGTGGCTTTTCCAGGTGCACTGTGCAGGCTATTGGTGGATCTACCATTCTGGGGTCTGGAGGACGGTGGCCCTCTTCTTACAGCTCCACTAGGTGGTGCCCCAGTAGGGACTCTGTGTGGGGGCTCCCACCCCACATTTCCCTTCCACACTGCCCTAGCAGAGGTTCTCCATGGGTGCCCTGCCCCTGCAGCAAACTTCTGCCCGGGCATCCAGGCGTTTCCATACATCTTCTGAAATCTAGGCGGAGGTTCCCAAACCTCAATTCTTGACTTCTATGCTCTTACAGGCTCGACACCACATGGAAGTTGCCAAGGCTTGAGGCTTGCACCCTCTGAAGCCACAACCCGAGGTCTATGTTGGCCCCTTTCAGCCAAAGCTGGAGCAGCTGGGATGCAGGGCTCCAAGTCCCTAGGCTGCACACAGCACGGGGAACCTGGGCCTGGCCCACAAAACCATTTTCTCCTAGGCCTCCAGGCCTGTAATGGGAGGGGCTGCCCTGTCAGAGGTGAAGACCTCTGACATGCCCTGGAAAAATTTTTCCCATTTTCTTGGGGATTAATATTTGGCTCCTCGTTACTTATGCAAATTTCTGCAGACAGCTCGAATTTCTCCTCAGAAAATGGGGTTTTCTTTTCTATTGCATTATCAGGCTGCAAATTTTCCAAACTTTTTTGCTGTTTCCCTTTTAAAACTGAATGCTTTTAATAGCATCCAAGTCACCTCCTGAATGCTTTGCTGCTCAGAAATTTCTTCCACCAAATACCCTAAATAATCTTTCTCAAGTTCAAAGTTCCACAAATCTCTAGGGCTGGTGCAAAATGCCACCAGTCTCTTTGCTAAAACATAACAAGAGTCACCTTTGCTCCAGTTTCCAACAAGTTCCTTATCTCCATCTGAGACCACCTCAGCCTGGACCTTATTGTCCATATCCCTATTAGGCTTTTGGTCAAAGCCATTCAACAAGTCTCTAGTAAGTTCCAAACTTTCCCACATTTTCCTGTCTTCTTCTGAGCCCTCCAAACTGTCCCAACCTCTGCCTGTTACCCAGTTCCAACATCACTTCCACATTTTTTGGTATCTTTTCAGCAACGCCCCACTCTACTGGTATCAATTTACTGTATTAGTCCATTTTTAAACTGCTGGTAAAGACATACCCCAGACTGGGAAGAAAAAGAGGGTTTAATTAGACTTACAGTTCCACATGGCTGGGGAGGCCTCAGAATCATGGCAGGAGGCAAAAGGCACTTCTTACATGGCAGTGGCAAGAGAAAATGAGGAAGATGCAAAAGTGGAAACCCCTGATAAAACCATCTGATCTCATGAGACTTATTCACTACCACGAGAACAGCATGGGGTAAACTGCCCCCGTAATTCAAATTATCTCCCACTGGGTCCCTCCCACAACACGTGGGAATTATGGGAGTACAATTCAAGATGCACACAGAACCATACCATATCACTAACCTACAGGTCTTTTGTGACTTTCTCCAGTTTCCCCACTAATGTTCTTTTCCTGTTCCTGGTTCCCACATTAAATTTAGGTTTTTTTCTCTTGAATCTCTGCCAATCTGTGATACAGGAAGGTTAAATGGCATGCCAAAGGCTATATACAGTTATTAGTAGAACTGAGGTTTTTGAACCCAGAGATATCTTTATGAAAACCACATGTTTAATCATTATACTGCTGTCCTAGGTTTCCTTTTGGACATCAAGTGGACTGTACATGATTTAAAAATAAATGTCTAAGTTTTGTGCCTTTGAGAGTTCAAAAATTTATTTGTTTTAGCAGGTACCATTATATTAACTAATATATGGGGCCTCTTTGGGTCAGTATAGTAGTACAGAGTTATACTACTAGGTTAATGATATAGTATGGAGTTAGCCCAAGACTATGCTATACCTGACAAAAGAAAGCAACATAAGTGTACTTGTCCTTTAATTTAGGCCCTTGCTTTTACATACCTTCATTTATCTTTGATTGTCTTAAGAACTAAGCAATTGTTACAAATATAAATTTGAAATAAATTTACTTTTCAAAATAAAATAGATGTCACAAAATACTTTTATAAAATGGTGGAGAGGGTAGAGTAGATGTTGTGTATTAGGAAATCCAATATACTTATTAAGAAGTATCTTATAATTTCATAAAAGGGAAATCACTACTTTAGCACATCATTAATGCCAAACATTTTCAAGACTTTCTGTTGTGTATGTCTCTTAAGTCCCATATCAGCACATTGGATTATTAAATTGGAAGTTGGAATCATTAATCAACAAAATGAAGTTAGAGCTAGGAAATTTGCATGGGAGCCAATTAGAGCATAGCCTGTGGGACACAATATAATAAAAATTCAGCCTTGGGATGTGGCACCAAACAGAACATTTTCCTAGCAGAAGCACTCTACTAGAGGTGACTTCTTCATTTCTAGCATCATGTTTGGTCAAGGATTTGGAGAAACAGTCCAATATGCTATACGAGAGTTTTTTTTTTTTTTTTAACTTTACCTGTATGAACATACGGGCCTTTCATTTTCCAAATCAAACTTGGTTGTAGACCAAGCGCTTAATGAAGTACAAGGAAGAGAAAAGCATTTGAAAAAATTTACCTGAATAAAGTATCTGTGAAATTGCATTTTTTCTTTCCTCTTTTCAGCCTTCCATTTCTCTCCAGAGAATAAGAGGCCAATAACATGTGCCCTCAGCCTGTTCATAGGTTGTTTGGAGTGCAGATATCCCTCGACATTCAGCAACTATGGGTAGGTGGGATGAGAAGTAGGTATCAAAGATGCTGAGGCAGGCTGGCGCTGGCAAACTTATTTACAATTGGATGAAAGGCAGGGATGATTTCACTTGTCTTGGTGGCCCTGGACCTAGCAGAGAACATGACAGGCTTGTTTCGTGTACTGGTGTGGCAACCATGAAAATATGCCTCTTAACATCTCCAACTGCAGAGAGTGATAGCACCAGCTTCTGCACTCTAAAAGCCATCACTATTCTTTATAAGAAGGGGTTCATTGTCCACTGCTGCTGATTCCTGAACTTCACTTTAAAAAATATCACTCATCACTTTTTTCGTTGTCCACTGCTGCTGATTCCTGAACTTCACTTTTAAAAATATCACTCATCACTTATGCCAAAATTTTTGTTGAAATTTGGTTACTAATTCCATTTTCCATAATACAAATCAGTTGTTCTTGCCAATTTTTGAAACTTTTGCTTTTAAATATATTTCAATGGGTTCAAAAGCCAGTAAGCGTTTGCATTTTAAAGACTTTTTCATTTTAAAAATATTTAATATCAATGCTTTCTATACATGTTTATGATAATATTTTTTATAAGTGATATATCATTTGGGGTAATAAAGTTACATAATGCTGGAAATTTTTCCACACATTTATTTGAAAATGCTTTCTACATAAAATATCTCTTTGGTAAATCAGTTACTTTTGCACACTTTTCTAAAATGTTAATATGTACTTTGAAGAGACACATTGGTGCATTGATTTTGTTTAAATCTGCTAAGTAGCCAACTATTAGCAGCCACCCTGTTGTTAATGCAAAACTGCCACTCTTTGCCAGAAAACTAGGACACTAACTTTCTTATGAAAGAAAAATACATTATAAATCGTGAAGTTGATAATGATTTTCAGTACTTTGCCACAAGATAACCAGAAAATTCTACAGTAAAAACAGAATGTTACACTTTTATTACAAAGCCTTATAAAGATTCTACAGTTTAAAGCTTTTGTTTTTATAAAAGAAAACTTGATGACATCTGGTAGTACATAAATTGCAGTAAATCACAATGTGCCAGTGCTGAATAAAAGATCAATCCCTCCACATTTTGATATTCCCTTTGTCCTTCAGGATATCTAATGGGCTGGCTATGATCATGTGACATATGATTGAATGAGCATGCCAGTGTTAATGTTTATACAAAATGTTAGTAGCGCCTAATATGTTATATAGATGAAAATAACACAAATTGATCTCATATGCTTCCCTGTATCCTTATTACAGGAATTATAGCCAGAGTGGTAAGCATCTTACTGGCTGATGGTTAAAGAGGTTTTCAGTCTTGGTAAGCGAGGAGTTTGGGTTTTACCATGCATGCAGGAACTGGAGACAGGTCTTCAATTTATGAAAGGTAGGCAATAAAAGCCAAAATTCAGCTGCACGTGGTGGCTCACGTCTGTAATCCTAGCACTTTGGGAGGCCGACGTGGGTGGATCACGAGGTCAAGAGATTGAGACCATCCTGGCCAACATGGTGAAACCCCCTCTCTACTAAAAGTACAAAAATTAGCTGGGCATGGTGGCACGCGTCTGTAGTCCCAGCTACTCGGGAGGCTGAGGCAGGAGAATTGCTTGAACCTGGGAGGCAGAGGTTGCAGTGAGTAGAGATTGTGCCACTGCACTCCAGCCTGGCAACAGAGCAAGACTCTGTACCCACACCCCTCCCTAAAAAAATTCTTGCATAAAGTCAAGGTTCTCAAAGAGTTGCATATATAGACCAAGAGTTGAAAAGTTCCATCCATTAGCATATGGCAACAAAGAAACTTCTCTGCTCATGAATGGGTTTTGGGTAGAAACAGAAATGTCTCCCTTTCCGTTCTATAATTATGGGCCTATGTCTCACATGATTAACGGTTAGAATTTAAACTGTTTGGGATCAGGAATGTCTGAGCTGAAAAATTAACACAGAACTTGAGTCTAGGCCAGTGATAGTGTTAAGACATCTGCAAGGAGCAAATATAAAATTGCTCTGGATGGGTATGCCCTCCTCCCAAGCAACAGGGGTTTCCAACAGATAAGCCACCCCTGAACATGAGTTTACGACGGTGTTAAATGTTTTCCAATTATTCCTCCAGGTTTGCTCTCCATCCTTCTTTACCCTGCTTTTCCCCCAACAGACTAACCTCTATCTACTGCGTCACCTGGGTTTCCTGTCTTCTCACTGGGTTCAGCTAGTGGGAGGTAATGCAAGAGATTGAGGGACAGAAGAATAGCAAGATCATGATATTTGTTCCCTTAGCTACATCCATGCAGGGCCACTGGTTGGCAGTGTCTGCTTTCCTCTAGTAAGGCATGTGTCTTGTCAGGCTACCCTTTCTTTCAGTTATGGGTCTGGTAATCACTCCCTCCCTGTGCCATTCAGGCTTAGGGATAGCAATAGCTCCATGTTTTACCATCTTTTGGCTGCTCTTAGCCCTGGCCATACCTTTATAAATAATTTTGTGTTAAACTCTCCACAATTACTCTATTTGATGAAGCATCTTCTTCCTGCCTGAAATTTGACTGATATACTATTGATAATTTTAAAAGTGAATATTAATGATAAAAATTGAGGACAAAACCCACCATGAGCCAAGAGTTCACAGACCTAACAAATAGGATAATTAGAACTCAAAGAATGTCAATACTAAAACAATTTATTGGACAGTATAAAAATATATATTTAATATAATAAAAAAATTAAGAAGCAATAAAAATTAGAAAAAGAACAAGATACTATGAAAGAAGAACAGACATTTGAAAACTAACCAAATATAATTTCATGGAGAGATGAAGAGATGTAAAATATGAAAGAGGGGTTAAGAGACATTGAGAGATTGGCAGAGAGGCAATATATGCAGAATAATAGCTGAGAACTTTTCATAATGGATTACAGACATAATTCCTAAAATTTTAAAAATATAACATGTCTTGAGTAGAATAAACCCATATCCAGACATATCTAGTGAATCCAGAATAAAATAAACCCGTATCTACACATATCTAGTGAAACTGCAGACAAAGAAACAAACAGAACATTTTAGAAGCAGTCAAAAAGAAAAGCCAGGTTATTCATAATACCAATAATAAGACAGACAGTTGACTTTGCAACAGCAGTAATATAGACCAAGTAACATTGGAATAATATCTTCAAAATAATTAGAGAAATTAACTGTCATTGATAATTTTATATTCAGCTAAAAATACCATTCAAATTCAGGGGAAAATGAAAACTTTGAAAAAGTGATTCATTTCTTACATAACATTTATGTTATAAAACTGACTTAATAAAAGAAAACGTAACTACTAAAGAAATAGAATCAATAATCTAAAATCTATTTACAAAATGAACACCAGGCCCAGATTGTTTTACAGGCAAGTTTTGCCTAAAATGCAAAGAACCTAAAAGAAACATGGGCAAAACATGATGTATTAGTCCATTTTCATGCTGCTGATAAAGACATACCAAAGAGTGGGAAGAAAAAGAGGGTTTAATTGGACTTACAGTTCCACATGGCTGGGGAGTCCTCAGAATCATGGCAGGAGGCAAAAGTCACTTCTTACATGGCGGCAGCAAGAGGAAATGAGGAAGATGCAAAAGCAGAAATCCCTGATAAAACCATCAGATCTCATGAGATTTATTTACTACCATGAGAGTAGTATGGGGGAAGCCGCCCCCATGATTCAAATTATCTCCCACTGGGTCCCTCCCACAACACATGGGAATTATGGGAGTACAATTCAAGATGATATTTGGGTGGGGACACAGAGCCCAACCACATCACATTAATAGATAACCCAGAGAAACAAAATTCACAGTGGCTAATAAACCATATGGAAAATTATGATCAGAGAAATGCAAATGCAAACAATAATGAAATATCATTCTGCCAGTCTCAGGTTGGCAAAAATTAAATCTGAAAACATCAAATGTTGGCAAGAGTTGAACATAAACAGGAATTCAAAGGCTTTAATGATAGACTATAAACTGGTTTATTTACTTTGGGCAACATTTTTGCAATAGTTAATAAAGATTCAGATAAACATACACATTGGGTAATTTCATTTCTAAAAACTTGTACACATGTGTACAATAAAACAAACACAAGATAATTTAGTGGAACATTAATCTAATCCTCCGTCCATGAAATAATGGATAACTGTAATATTCAGAAAATAGATCTTGTAAATAGTGAAGATGCATGAACTAGGTCTGCATACATTACAGAACAAAATGTTGAAGAAGCAAGGCACACAATATGTATCACTTATATAAGTATCATTTATATAAGAAGTTAAAAACACACAAACAATAATGTAATTTACCTATGGATTTATGCTTATGTGGTTAAAGTTAAAAACATACATAAAACAAACCATATCAACTTCAGGAGGAGAGGGAAGAGATCAAGTGGTTACAGCTGTATCTGTAACACTTTAGTAAAAGTAGAGACAGGAAAAAAGTACAACATTCTACTTGTTTAATCTTGGTGTAGTTATAAGAGTATATGATTTTCTATACTTTAACTGTATGTTTGAAAAATGCTTGATATTTCAAGACAAAATAAAGCTACTATGTTCTTATAAATCACCAAAATATTTTTCTTAAGCATTACATTCTTATTATCTTCTTTACACCAGTAGCAGAAGAGTAGTGATATTGTTTGGCTGTGTCCGCACCCAAAATCTCATCTTGAATTCTAATAATCCCCACATGTCAACAGCAGGACCAGGTGGAAATAATTGAATTATGGGGGGTGGTTTCCTTCATACTGTTCTTGTGATAGTGAGTGAGTTCTCACGAGATCTGATGGTTTTATAAGAGGCTTCCCCCTTTCCCTCTGCTCTCATTCTCTTCCCTGCCGCCCTGTGAGGTGGTGCCTTCTGCCGTGGTTGTGTTTCCTGAGGCCTCCCCAGCCATGTGGAACTGTGAGTCAATTAAACCTCTTTCCTTTATAAATTACCCAATCTCGGGTATTTCTTCATAGCAGCGTGAGAACAGGCTAATACGAGTAGAATAGCCAAATCTATTTCTAAGCAGTTTTACTATACATTAAATTTATATGACCTACACTGGTATTCAAAGCTGTGTGTTACACCTGCTTCCTACCCTCTGGGATATAAGTAGGGGTAGAAATGGTTTGCCTTGAATTTGTAGATGAGAATCTGACAATAAATGTTTCCTGCGAGACTATGCCACCTGCTTGCTGTATAGCCCGTTAACAAGCAGAAAGGAGGCCACTGAGTCACCATGTTTCCACTTTCCCCCTTGAGACACTCCTTGCTCTTATTTATTCTGTTCTGGCTGCTGGATTTCTATCCCTTTCCTCTTCTGTGAAAGTACTGGCTGGTGATGCTAATTTGAGAGAAGAAAATGTGGAGAAAAACCACCTGCAGCCAAAGGAACTATATGAGTTCTTATGAACTCATTATTATACATAAAAGTTAGAAATGTTGATTGAACTCAGCTCATTGCATTTCTATTTCTAACTTTTTCAACACTAAAGAGCCTGCTCCATGCACACGTTGGCAGTTTCAAACTGCACTGAAGGATTGCTATATCCCAGGAGGGAACATTGGCAGTTGTTTCTGGGAATCTGTTGAAATTCAAAACTGAGTATGAATAAAGGCTTGGACCACTGAGTGAGAAAGAGCCTTGAACAGTCTGTTTCGTTATACAATGAAAGGTATTTGCTTTAAGGCAATAAAAGTATTCAACTTTGGATACGATTGGGTAAAGAAAACATTTACAACCAGGTGGTCTCATTTAAAAAATGCAGCCCACAAATTTGTTCAGTGTCTTTATAGATACTGGCAAGAGACACAGAAGGAAGAAATTGAGTACATCAAATATTACATGTAGGCTCTGCCACTCAAGTACTTTTAAATCCAGATAAGGAAAGAGGGCACATGTATATAAAACAGAAGAACAGGCAGAAAATTCTGATGACATTCTCATGTTTGCATGTCTTGATCTCCAACTTGCCAGCAAGCTTGTTCCAAACAGCAAATATATATTGGGCACCTATTATGTGCCAAGTGTTGAGAGAAGCACAGGAGACATAAAATCAAGTCAGACAAGGTCGTTGCCTTGATCTACAGGTAGAGAAAGAACACTTAAATAATGATTCTAATATTAGGTGAAATGTGCTATAAGAGAGGACCATTGCAGCACAGGAGAGGGACTCAGGGTGGACAGAATCTTGGGACATGAATAACTGTTAGCCAAGCAAATAAGTGGTTCATAGAAGATTATTCTAGGCACAATTAAAAGCATGAGCTAAAGGTTTTGAGGGGTGGAACATCATGAAGTTTGAAAGCAAATCAAGTCCTGTTTGTTCTTTCACCTGAACTTTAAACAGTGGCTCTTAAAACAGGAAATAGAATGCTCTGAAACACTTTGTGTAAAATATTTGTGTTTCCATTCAGAATTTACTCTCCCTCTTATTCCTGAAACTACATGCAAAATGTGAGGAAGGGGACAAAGGGATAAGGACAGCTACCAGTTTTTTTGTTTGTTTCTTGGCTCTTCAGTGCCTAGCTCATTGTCTGGGATGGATAGATGGATGGATTGATGAATGGACAGAAAGACAGAAGACAGAAATTTTGTACACACACACATATCTATATATATGTCTATCTGTCTAGAAGGCTTGTTGAATTGAGTGAACCACTAACTAACAAATACAAATTAAATTGTGTTATTTACTTCAGTTCATGGAGGTGGGATAGGTTGTTTGATTTTCTAAGTCCTCCCACCTTTACATCTAAAGGCTTTATGACATTGAAAATTAGGGGATACCAGGTTGATAGGGTCAGATGTTATATCAGTGAACAGGGAAAGGGAATTCCCCTTCCATCATCAACTTAAATGTATGCTGGGCTTCCTACAGAAATGTAAACTTATTGTATGTATTGACTGCTGTCAATGCCAAGTATTTAGAACTGTTAAGTTTATTACTTTCAAATTTCATCCTGTGCTTTGGTGCCTGAGGCAAGTTAGGGACAGACACCAAGGTGGTGATGCTTCACTCTCACCCACAATAATTAAAAAGTTTTCAATGACTTCTCCACATTCTTGATCCCATGGGAGAAAAATAATTTCTTTTTCACACAGAGGTTAAATATATTATTAGATATGTTGACAATGATATATATAAGATCTCTTCCACAGAGTAAAAGAAATCTTTCACTTCCCACATTTTGCCTTCTTCATCATTAATATAATGTGTTCTGTCCCAAATCTTCATTTTTGCCTCTCTCCTCAAATAACATTCTCTGGTGGACAAAACTTACTTCGGTGAACGTGGTCTTTGAGTTTCATACTCTAAATACTGATAATTTTTGGCCCCCAAACTGGTTTTGGTTTCCAATTGCTGTTAAAAGTAGCACATCATAAAATATCATGAGTTTCAGGTCTCTAGAAGGCAGAAAAGTTGTAAAAGCAAAGGAAAAAACCTGGTATAAGTGAAACTAATTTTTAAAAAGAAGATATGTATGTATATACAGATACTCCTCGATTTATGATGGGGTTATGTCCCATAACACTTACAGTAGCCTATGTTTGGACAAAATCATCTAACACAAAGCTTATTTTATAATAAAGTGTTGACTATCTCATGGTTGTTTATCCTTGTGATCGCATGGCTGACTGGGAACTGCCCAACATTGCAAGAACGAATCCTACCACTTATTGTGAGCCAGGGAAAAGATCAAAATTCAAAATTAAAGGTATGGTTTCTACTGAATGTCTATTACTTTCTCACCATTATAAAGTCGAAAAATATTAAGCCAAGGACTGCCTGTATATATAAATATATATGTGTGTGTATATATATGTATGTATGTATGTATCTTAATCATGGGTAACTTGCAATCCTCAGCTATAGCCTTTTGTTCTCAAAAAAGTAAAAGGATCCTCAAAAAGAGGGGCAATGTTAGGAAAAGCCTGCTTGCATTAGAGCTAACAGGAATCCACACAACCCGTTAGGAAGTCTTTTTCTGTAGATAAGCATCAATCAAGAGACAGAAATCACACCAGTAATTTTAACAGAGAGAATTTAATATGAAGAATTGTTAACTAGGTATAGTGTTAACTACACAACTGAAAAGGTTAAAAGAGAAAACGCTAAGGTACTGTAGTTGCGGGAAGCAGCTGTTATCTCTGAGGGAACAAAGAGAAGAGGTTAGGATTGTACCATTTTAGAAGTCTGGGAGAGAAGGGGCCCATGGAGTGAGAACTCCGAGCCCTGAGAAAGGCACACTGCCTGGTGGTTGCTGGTGTCTCAGGGTGGTGGTGGAGCAAAATAAGGCTGACTCTGAATGTGTTGAAAAAGTGAAAATTGACTTCAGGTGCTGTTAAAGGAAGGCCTGGCCACTGCCAGAGTAAAGATGTGAGGCTGGGTTGATGGCAATATGAAACAGGAATCCAACGGGAAGCCCATGGGAAGCAAACAGTAAGCGGACAGGAAAAACCAAGGCTCTCTCCCTTATCTGGACTAACGATCAGCTTCTGGCGACCCCTAGTGACAGAGCCAAAGAGGGAGCAGCTGGCAAAGTAGAAATGTGTGGTGCAGAGTTCAAGCCCTAGCATCACAGAGCAGGAAACAGAAGGGCAAGTTTGGAGCTGGATAACAATACTTTAATAATTGGCACTTAAGTTTGCAGAAGAAACCCCATCTACAATGTGGGTTGGTTGTGAAATTAAAGTACTGTCTGACTGAGAACCCAGAAGGCGACCATTCTGGATGGCCATGCTGATTGACTCATCATCTAATGGTCCCTAATGATTTATTTGAGCCAAACCCCAAACCCCTTGCTAGTGATTTGTATAAAAACGAGTTTTTCATATTTTATGTTTAGCCTAAAAGTTCTATATGCCCTTCAGCAAATTAAGTAGTTCAGTGCCAGTATTTTTAATAAGCCACAGTCACTGGCGTTAGGGCTCGAATCCAAAGGCCGGACGTGTAACAAATGTGGGCCTCTTATGCCTGCTTCATATCAAAAGCAGAAGTGAAAGAATTTTTGAAAAGTGTAATAAAGTCACTTAAAATGGGAAAAAACCTAAGCAAAACACAGCAAGAAAAGGAGCAAGATAAGTTTGGTTGTTTTCACTGCTCAATCAACATTATTCTGGGGGTCCTAGCCAGTGCATTTAGACAAGAAAAAATAAATAAGATGTATGAATATAAGAAACTGTCGTAATTCACAGTTTATATCATTATTCATCTAGAAAGGCCAATTCAATCAACTCAAACCCTAATATAACATTAGATTTCAGTAAGTAAGCTAGATGTAAGATTAACATACACCAATCAATAGCTTTGCTTTAAACTAGCCAAAACCAGTTAGAAAATGTGGTAAATAACAAAAAAAAATTACAGAGTTTATTCACAGCACTATTGGAAACTTTGAAATACTATATTAAAATTAAGTAAATTCTTTAGCAGAGATATATTCTCTGGGGTCCCTAAGAATCATTTGTGTGTTTTCAATTCTAGTATCATCTGTAAAAGCAATATAAATGCATTCTGTATCATCTATATCAGGGGTTAGTAAATCACAGGCCATGGGCCAAATCCTGGATGTGGTTGGTTTTGTAAACAAAGTTTTATTAGAACACAATCACACTCATTCATTCATACACATATTGTGTGTGACTGTGTTTGCACTACGTTTTCAGAATTGAGTAGTTGCAACAGACACACTTTTGCCCACCAAGTGGAAAATATTTATTCTCTGGCCCCTTATAGAAAATATTTACTGACCACTGATCTGTATGATTACATTATAAATGAGCCCAGTCCGTATTTGCATTTGTGTCCCTAATCACACTGGTACTAGAAGTGACTATATTTAACTCTTAACATGCTGGCTGATAAGCAGATCTGTTTCCAGGTTGGAATTCCTACATCAAAATGGGACCCATCTTCTGACCACACTGTGCTCTTGTTTAACAGTGAAAAGGCCAGAACTTATCTCTTGCAGTTATAATTTACATGTATAACACTTTCATGGAATAAGACTTGCTTTGTAATTTATTTAGTAAGTTGAAAGTTGTTTGATATAATCAAATTATCGTAGTAAAGATTAGTAATATACTACTTTAATTGTCATGGGCTAAAGAGAAATGTACCAAAGAGGACTTAAGGCAAAAATGATATGTTTTTACCCAGTAATGTCAGAGTGTGTGTCCATGAAAATGTTTTCCAGTAGAGTTATTAGAAAATCCTCGGGAGACTTGAGTCCTTGCATGGCTCTCTCTAGCACAGGTAGAACAAACTCAAAAGGTATCCTAATGATAATCACCATTGTTGCCCTATGGTCAGTTGGGATGTGATTATCTCATTTTTTTGTACTCAACAAAGGATTTATTTTCAGTAACTATAACAGTAAATATGCAATAAATAATTGTTAAGTTGCCTTTTTACATAACTGTATTTTGTTTTTTACTATTAATTAGCTTAAAATGGTACAGAACTGATTATTGTAAACACATTTGTTGTGAAAAAGGAAACTTAGCATTAATGATAATGACTAGGACTCAAGTCAAGGCCCACTATCTTTAAAATAAAGTAAAATAAAATCATGTTGAACAATAGCATACTACAAAACATCTGAGTGCATCTTTACAAATAAGATGTATGTTTCAACAAAGTTACATCATATATTAACTTAATGTTGTTCAATTAAAATTTTCTAGCAGTTTGAATTTGATTTTTGACTTAATGGTCTCCAGAACTGTGGGAAAATAAATTTCTGTTGTTTTAAACCACCACGTTTGTGGTCGTTTGTTAATAACGGCCCTAGGAAACTAATACATAGCTCTTCTCAGACAGTGTTTGCTGGCCCCCGATTTAGATATTTTTTGGTAGACCAGAGTTTCTAGTATAATCATCACAATCTGCCAATTGATCTCAAAGCCTTTTCTGGTAGACCTTTATCATTGTCCCCCCACCCCATTCTCATCAACACATAAACATGCACAATATGCGCATGCACACACACACACACACACACACACACTCACTCACTCACTCCACAGACCTGTGTGGGGAGGGTAGGATAGCCAGTAGTAGCCTCCACACATTCCTTCTCATTGTCTCCAGCCCAGATAGCTTCAATTATCAAGTTAGGCCCCCACACTTATCACCCCAAAGCCCAACCCAGAGGCTTTGAGTGGGGGGAAAAAAAAAAAAACAAAAACAGCAGCTAGCTAGGCGATCCTTGGTCTATTTTTTCTTTAAAGGGTAGAGTACACAATATAGTATAATGATCACAATGTTATGGATTTTTTTGGGTGTGTACAGTCTAGAAAGTGTTGTGTAAAATTAAAAAGAAAAGGTGACATACATTAAAACAAATCACCCACCAGCAGCTAAAGCAATGGCTCAAAAAGCTCTGAAAATTTTAACTGGTTTACTATGCCTGTGTAATTTTCTTTTAATGACTACTTAGAGGGCAAAGGAAGAACAGAGATTGGGGCTTCTAAAAGAGTATTCTCAACGATTCCCTTAATAGCTGACTATTACCAATAAAGCTATAGGCAGCTTTAGCCAACATGAAATTATAATGTTAGTAGATAAAAATAGTTACCGTAGTTAATTTTCTCCCACTGGAAAAAATTTCAACTGCCTACAGCTATCCCTCATAGGGGTTTTGTAACAAAGCACATAGGCATGGTTTTATCTGATAACTTCAGGATGCTGTGGCATCAATGAAAATTAAGTTGGAGTTGTTAAAATACACTGTCAGAGAACTTGATGTTGCTAGAGCTGATATCCCTATACCCATTTTTTTTTCTTAAAAGAAAAAAAAGGTATCTCTCTTAAGGTGTGTAAGCATTCAGTGATGAATGGAAGGAATTGACAATACAGACTCCTAACTCCTGATACCAGCAAACCTCTGTTTTGTGCAACTTCAGAGCAGTGAAATTTCCCTTCAATGTAATTGACAACTTATTTGAGGTAAAAATGACAAAAGAAAAAATCCTGGTTTAAAACTGAGTTGTGATCATTTTTTTTTACTCCATCAAGAAGTTTACTAAGTGATGGCAACTGGAGGATCATGGATGTTTTTCAAGTTTGTGTTTGATTCAGCACAAGGTTCCTATAATGGAGAGTTACTGACACCGGGCTATATATTTATTATTATTAAAAACTGGTGAAGATATTCTACTGTGAGGTCACTCAGGATATAATCACTGGTTTCAGAGTGGTTTAATTCAACCATTTGAAATTTGGCTGATGAATTTATATTTTGTCACAAATAATAATGCAATTTGTTTTTGTCTAATAACCTCATTTACATTTTCACATTGCTAGAAGCCTACAGACCTTATTTTTAATGTTTTTCTGATAACATAAGTAACAAATGTTCATTGTTGAAAATATGTGAAAAATTCAAAAAGCCCAAAGATTAAAATAAATCATGATGCATACTATAACCCCTGAGTTTAACATGCAGACAGATCTACTTCCAGTTTTTCTGTAGACAATATAAACATATATTCATAACATGCACTTTAAATTTTATATGCGTACAATGTATGTGTATGTGCAAACTTTTAAAGTAAAACTAGATGTATATTTTACATGCCACTCTGCAACCTACCACTTTTCTTTCCTTCTTTTTTTTTTTAGCCTGATGAAATCTTGTTTATTCTGAAACATAATTGGTCAACAATAAGCATATGATTTTAGAACCTTTCTTGTTTGAATGGCAGGAATGAGTGAAAGATTAGGAGGCCATTGTGTGGGAGGAAGGAGTAAAAGAGTAGGAAATAAGAAAGGCTGGAAAGAATCAAAGATGAGCTGGGGTTACTTAACTTTTTTGAGTGAGGTGAGGCATATTTTCTTTCAACTGGATTTGGGCCAACAGGCCCTGCTCCAAGTCCTTTGGCCCTGTGTAGCTGAGGGGTAGGAGATGATAAGCTTTCAGCCAGCTTGGCTTTGAGTGGCAGACCAAATACTGAGTGATGTTTTCTCCAAAACACAGCAGAGTTTCTTAAGAAAAACTTGATTCTAAGAGAATTAATGACTACAAGTGTCAGAGTTATTTAAATCTCCACACAATAGATAAAGATAAGGGAGCACCAAGTAAATAATACACTCATCTTCCAAAATGTCAGCATTTGCTCTATATAGCAGTTCATCATTTTAAGGTAGGAGTCATCTAAATGGAAATGGGTGGTGTGATAATGATTTATTATGAACTTCTAAGAGCAGAGAAATATTTTAGGGTCCTTATTAGAAGACAGGTATCCTACTTGGCAGTAGAATGGGAAAAGCTATTGGGTCACGTGATAATCCAACAGCAAATCATTGAATTTGGATTTTTATTGAGATCTTTTAGCATCTTTCTCATCCTCAAATTTGCACCTCTGGAGCCTCAGGTGGCAGTGTTTTCTATCTTTTTTTTTTCTTTTTAGTTTCTTTTCCTTCTAGTTTCCATATTTGTAATCTGTTTCATTTTTTACATTTTGTTTTGAAAAACATGAAGAACCAAGTTCCTACTGGACAAAACAAAAACGAAAACAGGCAAATAGAAGAGAACAAACACAATTATCTGGTCCTTTTCATTTGGAAATCAGTCATTCATGGCAATCAGTATCTGTACATGAACTTATCATCAGAAAAGGAAAACAGATCTGTATTTTTCAAGGACTTTTATCAACCACATAACTAAATACTTGTAAATTTTAACTATATTTAGTATTCTCTTTTTTTCTCACATAAGTAATTAAGAATATGTTCCTTGTATTTGTCCAACTTTTTTTTGAAAGTTCAAAAAGATTTCCCCATATTCTTACCTCATTATCAAAGGTTTTTTTTTTCCTTCTTTTTAAAATTTAATTTTAAGTTCGAGGATCCATGTGTAGGATGTGCAGGTTTGTTACATAGGTAAACGTGTGCCATGGTGGTTTACTGCATCTATCAACCCATTGCCTTGGTATTAAGCCCAGTATGCATTAGCTATTTATCCTGATGCTCCCCCTCCCCCTACCCCCTGACAGGGGGCATTTGGGTTGATTTTATGTCTTTGCTATTGTGAATAGTACTGCAATGAACATACGTGTACATGTATTTTTATAATATGATGATTTATATTATTTTGGGTAATCAAATGGTATTTCTGGTTCTATGTCTTTGAGGAATTGCCACACTGTCTTCCACAATGGTTGAACTAATTTACATACTCACCAAGAGTGTAAAAGCATTCCTATTTCTCCACAGCCTTGCCAGCATCTGTTGTTTCTTGACTTTTTAATAATCAACAGTCTGACTGGCATGAGATGGTATCTCATTGTGGTTTTGATGTGCATTTCTCTGATGTTGAGCTTTTTTCATATGTTTGTTGGCTGCATAAATGTCTTCTTTTGAGAAGTGTCTGTTCATGTCCTTTGCCTACTTTTTAATGGTTTTTTTTCTTGTAAATTTAAGTTCCTTGTAGATTCTGGATATTAGACTTCCATCAGATGGATAGATTTCAAAATTTTTCTCCCACTCTTTAGGTAGGTTGTCTCTTCACCCTGATGACAGTTTATTTTGCTGCACAGAAGCTCTTTAGTTTAATCACATCCCATTTGTCAATTTTTGCTTTTGTTGCAATTGCTTTTGGTGTTTTCATCATGAAATCTTTGCCCATGCCTATGTACTAAATGTATTACCTAGATTTTCTTCTAGGGTTTTTATAGTTTTGGGTTTTACATTTAAGTCTTTAATCCATCTTGCATTAATTTTTGTATAAGGTGTAAGGAAGGGGTCCAGTTTCAATTTTCTGCATATGGCTAGCCAGTTTTCCCAGCACCATTTATTAAATAGGTAATCCTTTCCTCAATGCTTGTTTTTGTCAGGTTTGTTGAAGGTCAGATCATTGTAGATATGTGGTCTTATTTCTGAGATCTCTATTCTGTTCTATTGGTCTATGTGTCTGTTTTTGTACCAGTACCATGCTGTTTTGGTTACTGTGGCCTTGTAATATAGTTTGAAGTCTGGTAGTTTGATGCCTCCAGCTTTATTCTTTTTGCTTAGTATTGTCTTGGCTATATGGGCTCTTTTTTGGTTCCAGATGAATTTTAAAATTTTTTTCTAATTCTGTGAAGAATGTCAATGGTAGTTTAATGGAAATAGCATTGAATCTATAAATTACTTTGGGCACTATGGCCATTTTCATGATATTGATTCTTCCTATCCATGAGCATGGAATGTTTTTCCATTTGTTTGTGTCTTCTCTTATTTCCTTGAACAGTGGATTGATCCTACCACTTTTCACTCAACATGATATTGCTAACATTTTTCATGACACTGAATATTCTCTACAATTTCAACTTGTATTTCTTTCTAGTAGTTCATTATATGACCATATCATAATTACCTTAACCAAGTCCCTATTGTGGGAAATTTAGGTTATTTCCAATTTTTTCCAATTATAAACAGGACTCTGCGAATATGTTGATGTTGTATCTTTGTGCACAATCATGGCTATTTAGGAGAAATTTCTAGAAGCAGAATTGCTGAATCAATCGATGTGTACATTTTGAGTTTAACTGAACTCAAAAATCCTTTAAATATTTATTCTCCATGGGTACTTTTTTAAAAAGGTTTCTTTTCATCGAAGTTTTCGGATCAAGATATAGAACATTTCTAGCCCTCCAGAAGGCTCCTTTTTGGTTCCTACCAATCTGTACCCACCATACATACACATCCCAAAAGTAACCACTGTTCTAACTTCTATCACTACAGACCAGTTTGCCTTTTCTTTAACTTTATATAAACAGAATCATAAAATATGTATTCTGTGTATGGCTTCTTGCATTAATTATGTCTGTGAGATTCATCCATGTTGTGTACGTATCAGTAATTTGTTCTTTATAATTGCTATATATTAGTCCATTGTACGAATGTGTTTAAAATACCACCATTTATATATCCATTCTCCAGTTAATGGACATTTGGGTTGTTTCCTGTTTGGGGCTATTATTAATAAAGTTGTTATAAACCTTCTTATAAGTGTCTTTCCTGGGCATTTACACTCATTTCTCTTGGAATTACTGGATCACAGAGTAGGTGTAGGTTTAGAAATATGTCTTCTTAATTGAGGGCAGAAAATCATGTGAGGAAAGGAAAAATTAACCTCCTGAGTATAGGAATGGATGCTAGCAGGTGCCAACAGAGAGGGAGAGCTGGTCCAGACCACCTCTGTTGTCCTGGGCACTCAAGCAGCCAGGAAGGTGGATCATAGTGATAAAGTATTCAGGAGCTTGGCCAATAATACCATTACAAAAAAACTCCCCAGGCCAATTTTAAGGCTGGCAATTCCCTCTAAAATGTGTATTTCCTTCAGAGGCAGGAAGAAAAATAAACAAGACTAGCAGGTATGGAAATTTGGAACAGACTCCCTACAGTGGCAGCTGAGGTCCTCTGAGTTACTTCTGTCTCAAGACAAGTGCACTTTAATACTCTTCTTCCATAAATATGAAAGAAGAAAAGCTCTACAGTAATCTAAGATGCTGTTTTTCTAGGAGTCTTATAATACTATGCAAAGTGCTGATTCATGACAAGATAAGAAGCTTGCATCAGAATGTAAATCAATGCACTGCTTACCTTATCAAGAAGATCTTCATATCAAAAAAAGTTAGATGAATTAAATAATGTGCTTACTGACATAGTTGATTTACATGGTGGCACAAGCTTCTTATCTCATCACAGATCAATAAGAGTTCACTAATAGGCAGCTGAACTCCAGACCACGTAGACTTTGGAGTAATATGATCTGCGTTCAAATACTCACTGTGCCACTTACCATGTGACCTTCCATACATTTCTTTCTTAAAGTTTAGTTTCCTCATCTGTAAAATAGGAATGATAATAGTACCTACACATGGGGGCCTATGAGGAATCTGAGTGCACACATGGAAAGTGCTTGTTTTTGGCACAAAATAAATGGTTCTGTTTGCATATGCAATCAGACTCTATGAAATGTGGTTGGCTCCAGAGTGCACTTCAGCATCTGAGCTCTAGTGTTGCCCTGTGCAGTACAGGCCCTGCAAGAAATGGATGAGAATACCATTTCCAAAATTGCTAAGCAATCATAATACCTTCCTACAAGAATAAATTTCATGTTCTGTATAGAGCATTAAGCATTGCTTTGCCATCTCATTTGAGAAAATATGTCACCAAATTAGCATATGCCTTCTCCTTATCTCTCTGCATTAAGTCGATTTATTTACATGTCTTTCTCTCCCACCATTGGGATTGTGAATTCCTCAAGGGTAAAGGCTTGGACTAATTTTCTTAGTATTTCTTGCATGTCTGGCACATGGTAGAGTTAACGCATTTTTATTGAACGTGTGGAATGTCAGGTACCTGACATTAACTAGGGACATGAGACAGTACAATCCTTTATCTATTATAATTAGGCTGACCTTTCCAGGTGAATAAGTAATTTCTTTGCATTGTTTAGCCAACCCTGAATTACAATTGTTGGTATTTGACAATTAATTAGGATATGCTAATGTTAAAATGTAAGCACTATCAGGTGTGTGTCAAACAAAAGATAGATGGGAAGCCAGAAGTGATATATGACATATCCAATTTTCATAAGGTCATTCAACATTTAGAATCCCCTACTGCTGCTTTCTCTACAACCAAGCAGAATTTTGATAATCTATTTTTGCATTATTTGAAGACAGCATAAAGTTCGGTGAAGATTCTTGTCTAAAATATATTCCTCAGTAAAAGGTGATCTATCCCACCCAATTTATTAACCTCCTTACGTTCTTTCGGCCTCTTATGCCTTGCTGATCCTTGGTGAAGTGCTTCATTGAGAGGCCCACTGCTCTCCTGTTTGCTTCATCTCCCAATACCTCAGTCTCATTCACAGTAAGGGTACTGCTCTGGAATGGGCTTATCACACAAACGTTGAGCAGCTTCAGTGTCCAAACAGACTGAACTCACAAGCCCTGACTTGTCACACAACTTCAGAACTCAGCTGAGGGCTGTACCTTGGGGTATGGGACCTGGGAAAGTTAATGCTCTGTGGGACAGGCATTATGGGGAAGCTAACAAATAACCTTTTCTCCCTTCCTCATCACCAGTAGACTGCTCCATTAAGTCTGTCCAGTGAACAGACCAGCTGCATTTTCTTGTGAAGCTGTGGCCAGCTTGGTAATATCCAGTGCTATGCTTGGAAAGTGTTTAAAAACTGACTCTCTAGACAAAAGTAAAGCCCTGATTTGTAGTATTTGCCAATTTCCATGGCATAAATATTTCCACCATGGCCAATTTTAAACAATCAAGGTGATGTCACTGGACATGGATTTGGAAAGAGATACACACAATTGGCTCTGGTGACAACTGCAGCACAGCCCTGGTGACACTTCACTCTTCTTGCCTTTTCTCATGTCCTGGTTTACTTCCTTTTTCCCCCTACTTTTGCTGCCCTGGGATTGTACCCATACAGATTGCATATGGTCTATGACATATAGCTCGTAGACTTCTGCAGAACCTAAGCTAAAATGAGAAGCTTGTGATTACTATTTCTGCATTATATCTATATAGCTGATCCAATTATTTCTTCTTCATTGTGAAAATTTTCAAGTTGAAAAATCTGACCCAAAGATATACAGAAATATCCCTTGTAGGATACAGAGCAAATAGTTGACAACGAGGAACTGTGAACCAAATGGGATAAAATGCATGCGGAGAGGAAAATTTCCATCAAATGCTAAGTTTTAATCCAGAGTCTGTCTCCCTGCTGCTATCAATATTATATTATTAAATAGTTGATTAATAGAGATAGTTCCTTTTTGCTTCATGGAATAAAAATTGAAGACTTCATGGTGGGTTTTTTTAAGTGTCAGGGGAAAGGAAGGGTCAAAACAAAGGGTTATGTGGACTTCGGGGACCAAAAAAATGGAAGAAAATTAGAATATTTGATGATGTTTTGAGGAGTGGATTCTATTGGTGCCCTACCCAGACCCCCTTTACCAATGGGCTCACCCAATCCCCAGCTGCTGTGAGTGTTGGTTGCTTGTCTTCCAAAGCGACTTTCTTCTCCTGAGCATTGTCTTCCAAAGAATGGCCATCTGGCCAGGAAGGTTATGCTCAAACCCTGGCACTAGTCAGAGGCCAGTGACTGACACACACAGGTGTACAAATGGTTGGCCCACTTACCTCAACATGCAAATAAATTTGTAATCTCAATGAGTGCTCCTCATTGAGATTAAGCAGACCTTAATCTCCATCACATCCTTGTTTAGCTTTCTCCTCCAATCCATCCTGCTTCCCTTACTTCCCTTGTCTTGAGAACACTTGCTCAATAAATGACATTCACAAGCATTTCTGTCTTAGGTTCTGCTCCTAGGAAACCCGACTTAAGACATTTTGTATTTAAGGTTTTCTTTACTTAAGATTGAAGAGCTCATCACAATATAGTCTCTCTTTATCAGAGTGTACTTATGAAGGAGAAAGACAAAGATAAGTTGATAACATGTCTGGGCTAAGCTTGATCTTTGAAAGTATTTTTCTCAGTCTTTAGGGTAGAATCAAAGGTGGTGCCATTCATCTGTAGAGGGTGCCAGTGTTTCAAAGACATGTAAATAGATAGATCTATCTTAACTTGACAAGCAGATTATATAATCGATCAGGAAGGTGGCATTAGCATTTCAGATAGAGAAGTTAAATGGCTTACTCAAAGTCTTTTGCCTTAACTAGATAGCAAAACATAACTTTTTTATAAGAAATGAAGCTGGAAACTGGCCCATTGGGTTGAAACACTGACTTGCTGCCTATTTTTACTAGCTCCCTCCCTGTCTTGCTGCCTACCTCTGTAGTCATGATGTGGGACTTGCTAATATCCAGCTGCCTAGAATTCCTTGACTTGCTAATTTATAATAATAATAATGAATACCACATCTGGGCCAGATTCTCTTTATTTAATCCTCACAAGAAATTGATGGCAAAAGTATTATTATAAAAATTATTAACAAAATTCAAATCATCTAGCAAGTGTTTGGCAATCAGAAATTTAACACTAGTTAACATCTCCTTAGGTATTTGCCCTTATCTGTTTAAAATAACTAGCAGGGAGATGTAAGCAATAAGAGAATGCTGTGCTGGTCTGTTGTTTGCCCTCGGATCTATTCTTTGGCCTCTTCCTACTCTTCCCTGTATCAAAAGGTGTTGAACTTCACAGACTGCATTTCCCAGTCTGTCACATGTCAGATGGCTTCCAAACTGGATTTGGTCAATAGGAGGCACTGATGGGAGATTGAAGGGCTGGAGGGAGAAGCCAAGGTATTTCTCCCCTCCCTCCTCACCTTGCTTTTCTGGCAATAGTCATGTGTCATCCATAGTCATGGATTCTTCTAAACAGATCTACTAAGGCTTCAGTTTCCACCAGCTGAGCCCAGCTCCTGAGCACTCATAAGCCACCTCCTTCCTCTGTGCTTCCAGCCTATGGGTGGCTTCCTACCATTGTTAATCCATGAGTTGCCCCACTATTATATGTTTGGCTTCTGCTCTCTCAACATCTATATAACCTATTCCCTGCATTAAAATCCCTCTGTTGAAATGCTTGAGTGGTTTCTGCATGTTGGCTAGTCTCTGACCAATATGGATGCAAATCACACATCATAATCTATAGCAGTACTGTCAAACACAATAGTTACTAGCCCAAATTGAGATGGGCTATATGTGTAAAATGTACACTGGATTCTGAGTAGTTAGTGTGAAAAAAAAAGAATGTAAAATATTTCAAGAATTTATTGATTTTATATTGATAATCTAGATATATTGGGTTGAATAAAATATGTTATTAAAATTATTTTTACCTCTTTCTGTTTTCTTTCTTTAATGTGGCTACTAGGAAATTTAAAATTACATATGTAGCTTGCATCTGTTTCTTGAATTCTATTTCTATTGGATAGATATCTGTAGAATCATGCATCCTATGTAGCCTATGTGTATGACTTTGAGTTTGGCCTTATAGATTGAGCAAGTGAATTTAGCTGGAAGGGTATGATCTGATGGACAATACTGAGAAAGTATTGCCTGCTCAGAGATTAGAGCTGTCTAGAAGGAGAACTGGGAAAGTGAATAGAATATGCAAATCCAGAGGAAAAAGACAAATATTTTCCTCATCAGCAGCACCTTGGTGGCCAAGTAGAGCCCTGAAGTAGAACTGCTAGTAGACAAAGCTGATGCAAACGACAGTTGAGAGGCCAGCAGTCTGAGGTTACAATTTGATAGTGTCAAATAAAAAACAAATTCAGACTTGGTAAGGATAGGCTTTATTCAAAAGGGTTATTGCAAGGCAGAAAAAGGGACTATTGTAATAGGGAGGATGCTCTGCTCTGGCCATAAGGTCTGCAAGTGTCTCAAGGCTTAGGCAAAAAGGGTTTTTCTTTTTCTTATTTATTTATTTATTCATTCACTCATTTGGTGGCTCAAACTGAAAATGAGCCGAAGTTTCAGGACCAGGGGTGAGAAAGAAGTTGGACCGAAGCTTGCTTAACAAGCCTCTGGTTTTGATTGATCAGTGGAACAAGCAGTTCAGCTAATCATGTATGAGACAAAGAATGGGAATGTACAGGGTCTGTGTCTGGCCTTCTCACAGGTAAACAAGGAGACACCCATGGCCCTTACCTAAGTCATATGGGGAAAGATAGTTATTTGCAGTAAGCCAGTTTCTGAAACACAAAGGAGTGGGGGTGTTTCTTTAACTGGCACTATTTCCCAGGGTCACACGGGTAAGGTTAAGTTCAACATTGCCGATAGCTTATCAAAAACTGAGTTCAGTGGCTTTGTTTTCCTGCCCCCAAACCTACTTCTTTCTCCTCTAGTTACTGGTGTCTCCATCCCCAAGATGCCCAGGTACAAAACCTCAGTCATCATACACACCTCTTCTCTTTCTGGCCCCTCATCTATCTGCTCAGCCTGCAGGTCTGGAGGAGTATCTTCCTCCCCAAGGTTGCTTCTGTCTGCCATTCTGTACCTAGGTTGCCCTGCCCAGGCCCTTATCACCAGGGCCTTATTACCTCACACTCATTTGCTACAGCAGGTTCCTATTGGGTCTCCCTGCCTCCTGCCAGAGCACATCTGCAGCTGAAGTTCAGTCACACCCTGTCTGCGAACAAGCCCTTAGCAGCTCTGCAATGCCTGCAGGTTAACACTCAAACTTCCCACCTCATTTCTGAAGCCCACCCACAAGGTGGCCTGAGACCTCCCATGCCTCTAGATACAAGCTCCTTCCAACTACCTACTTAAGTCTTAACATTCCGTGAGCTTTTCTATCTGTAATCCATTCCTTCCCTTGTTCAGTCTAACTGAGATGACTTTCCACCCCTTCTTCCCATTTTTGACTGCTGAAATCCAATCTTTCCTTTAGGTGTAGCTCTAGAGCTGCCAGCCATATCCATGCAGCTCAGTGTTTCTCTCTGGCTTACATTATTTTCTCCATTTTTTTTCTGTGTTTACATAGCATTTTGTTTGTATATGGTGGTCTGCTTGGGTTTCTAATTTAATGATTTGCATTTTTAGTGATGTGTAAACATACACATCTCCCCTGCAATTTGTAAATTCCTTGAAAGTAGGGATGTGTCTCAGTGATCTGTGAGTTGTCTCAGACTGGCACAGTCAGTGACCCTTGTTAAGCAATTGAATTACATTTTAACAGATACTTTTGAAATGGCCTAACTTTATATAGATGTTTTTGTGTTACATATTAAGAACCAAAACAACAACAAAAACACCTCCTTAAAAGTTTGCCAACATTTGTGAACCCCTGGGGTAAGAGCAAGCACATTTAATTCCTTTTAAATACAGTTTAAGTACAAAATGGAAGGTATACAACTGTTTGTGACCAATTCTTTTTGATAAAAGAGGATGGAAGGGAAAAAAGTTTACAGGATTAAGGAAATTAATTTTCCACCTATCTAGAACAATCAAATATCCAAACTTTGTACTATCTGGAGATATATATATATAGAGAGAGAGAGAGAGAGCGAGAGCGAGAGAGCGAGAGCGCCCTATTGAGTAGTTTTTGTAATAGTGGGGGAAAAATACTACAATTTAAATCTATCCTGTCAAACTCCTTTAATGTTAAACTGTAAACAAATCTTTATTGAAGTCAGTCTCACAGCACTGACCACTTTCAGTTTAGAGCTTAGATTATCTTTCAGAAAATGAAGCTGGAGGTTGTGTTGACATAAAGGAAATGTCATTTGTGAAATCCCTGCATTAACTGAGCTCTTCTGGGAAGTGACTTTTGCTGGATCTCAGAGGCAAATGTCTGTCTTTGGAGGACGCACACATTTATGTCATATCACAAAGTCCCTTAACAGTAAGTGGCTGAGGATGCCTTCAAGTAATATTTTTAAAAGAATCACCGCAGAAGAAGGATACAATCAACATAATAAACTCTTAGGGTCTAATAAAGACAAAGATGACAAACCCAGCCTCCTCTATCAAATAACAGACATCAGCTTATAGAGTTTAATTCGATATATGGATGAAGTTGTATGCTTACAGATTCATTACTTTGGACAAAATAAGGTGACATATTTTTCTACTATGATAATCTAGTATTGAATACAAAGCAATTTTTATGGGATTTTTTTTCTCACTGATTTTAGGAATCATTGTAGAAATTTTCAGAAAATCAAGAAAAGCATAAATAAAAAATGACTTGTAACCCCATCTCTCAAAAAGAATTCTATTCATATTTTGGAGCATATAATTTCAGTCTTTTTCCTATGCAAATATGCACTTTAAAAAATAATAACAGTATTGTAACTGCCATTTTGTTGTTTTTTGTTGGCTTCCCACTTAAAGCAATGGTTCTCAGCCCTGCCTGTACTTTAGAATCCCTGGCGGGTTTGAAAAACATAGAGGAGTTGTAAATACCTCATGAAGAGTCTTGTGAATACGTAATGAAGAGTCCTGTCTTGGACCAGACATTCTTAACCTTGGCTGCACATTAGAATCCCCTGGGGAGGTTTTACAAGTTCCCATGCCCCAGCCACACCCAGACCAATTGTATCAGAATGTCTGGGGTTGGAACCCCAGTAATTTTTTTTAAGTTCCCAGGTGATTCCAACAGATGGCCAAGGTTAAAAACCTTGGCTTTGGGGTGGTGGGTTACACATCAATCAATCAGGCTTTCTTAAAATTCTCTCAGATGGTGGGTTCAATGGCATGCACCTATAGTCTCAGGTACTTGGCAGACTGAGACGGGAGGGTTGGCTTGAGCCCAGGAGTTTGAGATCAGCCTGGGCAACATAGTAAGAACTTGCCTCAAAAAAAAAAAGTTTCTCAGGTGATTTTCACATATTCTTAGGGTGGAAAATCCTATACCCAGAACTTAAAATTCACTTGGTACCATTTTAAGCTGTGACTGTACCTAGCTAGGGGCCACCTAGGTAGGTGTCATAAGTAGGTCCATCTGCTTGTTCTCCCTTTGGTCTAGGGTGGCCTATCATTCAGTTCACTGTCCTAAGATATCAGAAGATTTTAAGGAGTGGGTGTAGTGAATGCACAGAAAAAGCCGGCCTAGCCTAGCAGGAATATGGTGTAACAATAAAATCAACTAATTAGTTCATGCTGCTTCTTGGTAGAGAGCAGTGATTCTCAATTTTGGATGCATAATAGATTCCCTGGGCCTATAATAATCCTGATGTCCAGGCTGCATCCCAGACTACTTAAATCCAAAACTTTGAGGAGGGGAACTTAGGCATAAGTAATGTTCAAACACCCAAACAATTCCAAGGATATGTACAGTCAGGATGGAGACTCACTAATTTAGACCAGGGCTTCTTTTTTTAAATTTTTTTATTATTATACTTTAAGTTCTAGGGTACATGTGCACAACGTGCAGGTTTGTTACATAGGTATACATGTGCCATGTTTGCTGTACCCATTAACTCATCATTTATATTAGGTATTTCTCCTAATGCTATCCCTCCCCCTGCCCCCTACCCCACAATAGGCCCCTGTGTGTGATGTTCCCCACCCTGTGTCCAAGTGTTCTCATTGTTCAATTCCCACCTGTAAGTGAGAACATGCAGTGTTTGGTTTTCTGTCCTTGTGATAGTTTGCTCAGAATGATGGTTTCCAGCTTCATCCATGTCCCTGCAAAGGACATGAACTCATCCATTTTTATGGCTGCATAGTATTCCATGGTGTATATGTGCCACATTTTCTTAATCCAGTCTATCATTGATGTACATTTGGGTTGGTTCCAAGTTTTTGCTATTGTGAATAGTGCCACAATAAACATACATGTGCATGTGTCTTTATAGTAGCATGATTTATAATCCTTTGGGTATATACCCAGTAATGGGATGGCTGGGTCAAATGGTATTTCTAGTTCTAGATCCTTGAGGAATTGCCACATTGTCTTCCACAATGGTTGAACTAGTTTACAGTCCCACCAACAGTGTAAAAGCATTCCTATTTCTCCACATCCTCTCTAGCATCTATCATTTCCTGACTTTTTAATGATCGCCATTCTAACTGGTGTGAGATGGTATCTCACAGTTAGGTATCATGGTTTTGATTTGCATTTCTCTGATGGCCAGTGATGATGAGCATTTTTTCATGTGTCTGTTGGCTGCATAAATGTCTTCTTTTGAGAAGTGTCTGTTCATATCCTTTGCCCACTTTTTGATGGGGTTGTTTTTTTTTTGTAAATTTGTTTAAGTTCTTTGTAGATTCTGGATATTAGCCCTTTGTCAGATGGGTAGATGGCGAAAATTTTCTCCCATTCTGTAGTAGACCAGGGCTTCTTAAAGGGTAATCTGCAGATGGGCAACCTCAGCAGCACCTGGACTGTGTGAGTAATGCTGACTCTCAGGCTCCACCCAAACTCTGCTGAATCAGAAACTCAGGAGTAGGGCCTGGTGATCTAAGGGATGCTGATGATCAATTTTGAGAACCACTAGTTTAGAGATTTCTAGCCAAACATTCTTTTTTTCTTTTCAATTTTCTGGTCCTTGGGTGTAAAGATCTGTGTTCATCATACTCCTCAATTTGTGTCACATGGTCATCTGTGGTGTGTTTTCTTATTTTATTTATTTTATCACCTTTAACCCCATTTAATTTTCTCAACAAGCCTGTGAGAGCAGTATATTCCCCTTTTTTATAATTTTTCATTTTTGTGGGTACATAATAGGTGTATATATTTATGGGTTACCTTTTTTAGGGATTAGAGAAACTGAGGCTCAGGAAAGATCATTTCTAAAGCAAGATCTTCTTACTTCAGAGTCTTCAGTCTAACATTTCTGGGCTGCCTTCAAAAATTACCAGTGAAAATGCAAATGCCATGAGTCAGAGCAAATGCCTAACCTGTTAGCAGCCAACATTTCTGGGACTTAGCTGGCATTGCCTGTGAGACCAGGTAGCTGGAAGGTAGGACCAAAGGCTATTTATTCAGAGCCAGTGATGGTGGAGGGTCACTCTGATGCCAAAGGAGGCACAATGGGAGCAAGGATGATGGGGGTGCCAAAGGAAGGAGAGGTGAAGGTGGGTTAGAATTTGACCCAACTCTACTTTAGATGAAGGCAGCTGTTGTTCCTGGTATCCTCAGGCCCTTGGGCATTGTATTAGTCCATTCTCACACTGCTATAAAAAAACTTCCTGGGACTGGGTAATTTATAAAGGAAAGAAGTTACTTAATATGTAACATAAAACATCTAGATAAAGTTAGACCATTTCAAAAGTGTCTGTTAAAATTTAATTCAATTGCTTAGCATGGGTCAGGGCTGACTCACAGTTCTGCCTGGCTGGGGAGGCCCCAGGAAACTTACAATCATGGCAGAAGGGGAAGCAAACACGTCCTTCTTCACATGGCGCCAGGAGAGAGAAGTACCAAGAGAAGGGGGAAGCCCCTATAAAACCATTAGATCACATGAGAACTCACTCACTATCATGAGAACAGCATGGGGGAAACCACTCTCATGATTCAGTTATCTCCACCTGGTCCCATCCTTGACATGTGGGGATTATTACAATTCAAGGTGAGATTTGGGTGGGGACACAGAGCTAAACCATATCAGGCTCCCATCACAAGGCAAAATAGTGTTTTGTGTTCTCTGAGGGAAGCCTGATCTCTCTGAGGAAAGTCTTTTGGGGACATGGCTATCAAGATTTGTGGCATGTTCTGGGAGAATGGTCACTGCTAGGCAGTAGTATCATGAGCAGAGCATAAGCACTGCTGTATCAGCTGCAGTACATAGGAAGTATACCTAAAAATGTCTGAGCAGTACTATTCAGGGGCAGTCATTCTCCTCATTAAAGGAGTCTTGGAAATGTGCTATTAAATTTGTAACTCCACCTTTGCATTAAAAATGTTGCAATTGTAGCATTTTCCTGTTTATGTTTACTTCTCAGCACTACATCCATGGCATGGCATTTTGGTAAAGAATGGTATTTCTCAAGTAGGGGATTTTAGATGTTTGGAGTTCTGATATTGGGCTTTCAGAGGAGGTAAGTCCTTCATAGCAGTTTATTAAGCTTATCTTTTGGTGGTGATTTTATAATTAATTCAGACATAATATGGATTAGCAGGATAATCACCTTTAAGAAATTTGTTGAGCTCTTACTGTTTAGAGTTATCATTTTATTTTAGTAGTTGTCACAATCCAATCAAGCAAGTTCCATTGTCATCCCCATTTCAAAGATAAATGAAGTTTGCACAGAGGGGCAAACTAACCAGCTTTGAGTTAGTAAAAAGAGGAGGCACCACTAAAGACTTAATCTTGCCTCTGTCTTAGTGTCTATTTCAATTGTCCCACTACTAATGAGGGAAAACAGAGACAGACTTAATAACATAGATCATCAATTACACCAGAATAAAGGCCAATTACATCCCAGTGTGCAGTATGAACAGGTGTCACAGTAGTTCAGGGAGGGAGATGTGTGGTTGGAAAATTTAATGAATCCTAAGAGAAAAGGTTTTTCTCCAAAAAGATTTAAGCAAACTGGGTGTTCAATGTCTTTGATTGCTAAAGAAATCTGCTAATAGCTGCTTGGAAGAGAAGCAGGACCTATGTCTATATTGGTTGACATTTGCTAGCTACTGTTTGGTTCCATTTACTAATTGCCTCTTTGTTGGGGGATTAAACCTTGTTACTTGCTACATCTAAGTGATAGCCACAGATAGTTGGTGTGTTGTTTACATCTCGATATATAACACTTATTACCTGTTATTTCTGATTAATGGCTCATGTTTAGCAAATATGGAAAATGGTTCTGAAGATCCTGTCCCAAAAATATTAACCCATGCCACTTGGTAAAGAAATAACCACTTTGGGGCTATGATAAGATAAGCACCATATGAAAGAAACCAGAGCCATAACTTACCAACCAAGCTGTGTGCAAAATCAGCCCCTCATATAGAGCCTATGTCTATTCCTCCTAAAGGCTTTTATTTCAAACTGGCATTCTCCATCTGCTAGTTTCCTCATTAATGAGTAATAAACTTTGGTGTTCAGATTAATTTGTTTAAGAAATTTTTGCTTCAATAATCTTCACAAGTTACATGGAAGGAAAGGAGGGCCCGACTCAAAAGAACTGACACCATGGAAGTTCACTTCTTATTCATGTTTCAAGTGGCTATTTCAGCAAAAAGGAGGGAAAATCCAATGTCAATGACACCTATGTTTTTATACTTTTAATTATTTTGTACATTTGTTTTAGTTCTCTCAGTTCATGTATTAATTGATTCATTAATTCAACAAGTGTATGACCTCAGAGAACTTAAGTTCTAGAGAGGGGAAGCCAGGCAATAAACAACAACACTTAAGAGAAAGAAATGTGCTATGTGGAAGAATAAAGCAGAGGACAGTTTGGGTAATGGGTTCTATTTCAGACATGGTGATAAGAGAAATTTCTTGAGAGAGATGACATTTGAGCAAAGGCTTGAATAAAGTGAGGGAGCCATGAAATGATATGGGAGAGGAACATTTCAGATAGAGAAATAAGAGTGGGAAAAAATGTACTTCAATAGAAAACTATACATTGTTTAGAGCAATGACTCCTAACTGAGGGTGGTTATGTCCTCCAGGTGACACCTGGTGATATCTGGAGATATTTTTGGTTGTCAAAACTGTTGGGTGGGGGGTGTCATTGGCATCTTGTGGGTAGAGGTCAGGGATGCCTCTCAACGTCCTCCAACATACAGGACAGTTCCCCTCTACAATCAAGAATTATACATACAGCTCATAATGTCAATAGTGCCAAGGGAAACCGGTTTAAAACACACCCTTCTGGGTTATTTGATTCTGATTTTATGGGGCTCTATGCCTTTCTTTACCTTTGAGTTATTGCACAATTCTGTTAAGTGGTATATAAGTGACAGAAATGCAAAATAATGCTGGTCTGTAGAGATGTAATAAAGTTTTTCTATGGGGGTTTAATTAACTTCCCTCCCCCAATGAGGAAAAGACTGATTTTGCCTCCATTTACAAATTCTCTCAATATCCATGATCTCTAAATGTGCCCGTTGGATTCACTTTTGAATTGGCTGTGACATCTTACTGGTTCTCTCATTGTTAATGAGTTAAATAAAATCTTTAACACATGCTCATTTAATACCTGTATGAGAGTCATTATATTTTTTGAAAATTGTTCTTTAACATAAGTAAGTACAAACACCTTGAAGAATAACCTTAGCTTTTTTTGAGAAACAGAGGAAGAAGAGAATGGAGAACATTTGAGGGAGAGTGCTACAGTGTGAATGTCTCCCCCAAAAAGCATATGTTGGAAATTGAATCTCCAATGCAATAGTATTGAGAGGTGGAGCCTAATGAGGGGTATTTAGGTCATGGGGGCTCCATCCTCACAAATGGATTAATGCTGATTATAAAAAGGCTTGAGGCTATGAGTTCAATCTCTGCCCTTTCTTGTTCTTCCACCTTCTGCCATGGGATGACACAGCAAGAAGGCCCTCACAAGATGCCAGCCCCTCAATCTTAGATTTCCCAGCCTCCAGAACTGTAAGAAATAAATTTCTGTTCACTATAAATTATCCAATCAGGAGACCACTTATGAGGTGCTCCACATAATCCAGGGAAGAGAGAATGGTGGTTTTGACCCATGAAGTATTGAGCAAGGTGATGAGATATGTTCAGATTTGGGATGGTGAATCTTGATATGTACACCCAGAGTACTTGCTGAAGCTATGTTGTCTAATTAGGTAGCCACCAATCACATGTGGGTATCAAGTACTTGCAAAGTGGCTAATTTGAAGTGAGATGTGCTATAAATGCAAAATACACACCAGATTTTGAAAATGGAGTAAGAAAAAATAATATAAAATGTCTCAGTAATATTTGTTTTTGTAGACTACATGTTGAAATTATAATATTTTGGATATTATCATTTAAATTGATTTCACCCATTTTTAAACATTTTTAAAATGTGGCTACTAGACATTTTCAAATTACCTATGTGCTCACATTATATTAGACATTGCAGTGTTGAAGAATGGCAAGGGGGCTGTTCAATTCAAGAAAGGTAAAATCTATACCTCTGAAAATTTTTAAACTGATCAAAAACATTGAAGAAAAGCAGTTGTTTCTGATCTACTTAACACTACCTAACAGTCATTCTTCCATAGTAGGGGAGGAAATTTAATTGATCTAAGTTTTTGTTTATGTATAATATAAATACATAAACACAGAAATATAAATACATGTACAGTAATAAAACGAAGGGATGCTTCAGGAATCTTGAAGAAAAAGAGGATCAGTATCTCCTTTATGTTTGAAAAGCAGGGGAAAGATAAGTAGAGTAGTAGTTAGGAAACCTGAGTTCTAGTCCTTCTTAAATATAATACTCTAGTAAACTATGACCATGGAAAAGCCACTACCTTTTCTGAATCAGTTCATGCTATCTCTTTAACCTATGTCAGAGTGTCACTGGAAGCCCTCAAGGGCAGGCACTATTATCTCATTCAGCTTTGTATTTTCCATAATAATGCCTCACATAATGAAATGATAAATGGTGGTCTTTGTTGAATCGAAGAAGATTCAAATTGTAGTCCTGTCTTTGAGAGAGTAAATCAGCTTCCTTAAGCCTCAGTTTTCTTCATCTTTAAAATAGAGATAATGTTACCAGCAGCATGTTCAAGTGGGCACCACAGTCCTCGATCCTTATCTTCTTGGGAGAAAGAATTCAGCCAAGAGACATAAGTAGATTTAAGGCAGAAATGGGAGTTTATTGAAGCAAAGTAAAGTATACTTGATAGGGACCAGGTGGGCAAATTGAAAGATTTGAGTGCCTTGCCTGATCATTGGCTCAGGGCTCTTATAGATGTACTATTTCCTTTTTTAATACCAGTCTCTTCCTCTCATGTCTCCCTGGTCAGGCTGTTGGTTAATTGCTCCATGCGCAGGGTCTTGCCAGTATCTGGGAGGGACCGCATGCACCCTTTGGTGGTAGAAGTTATACACATGCCCTCTTAGGGCAATTTTCTCTTACTGATCTAGCGCCCCCAGTGGAAGGTCATATACAGGTCAAACTCCACCATTTTGCCCTTTACTATGAGTGACCCTTAACTGTGCATGCCTGGAAATGTTCCCAGAGAAAGGTCAAACTCTGCCATTTTAAGTTCTTATTGGGATTTTTGTTTGTTTGTTTTTGTTTTTGTTTTTTTTTCCCGAGACGGAGTCTTGCTCTGTCATCCAGGCTGGAGTGCAGTGGCGCGATCTCGGCTCACTGAAACCTCCACCACCCGGGTCTTTTTTTTTTCTTTCTTTTTTTTTTTTTCTGAGATGGAGTCTTGCTCTGTCGCCTAGGCTGGAGTGCAGTGGCGCGATCTTGGCTCACTGCAAGCTCCACCTCCCAGGTTCACGCCATTCTCCTGCCTCAGCCTCCCGAGTAGCTGGGACTACAGGTGCCCGCCACCACACAGGGCTAATGTTTTGTATTTTTAGTAGAGATGGGGTTTCACCGTGTTAGCCAGGATGGTCTTGATCTCCTGACCTCGTGATCCGCCCACCTCGGCCTCCCAAAGTGCTGGAATTACAGGCATGAGCCATCACACCTGGCATTCCTCAGGTTTTTTTTTTTTTTTTACGCAGTTCTCCTGCCTCAGCCTCCGGAGTAGCTGGGAATACAGGCACTCGCCACCACACCCGGCTAATTTTTGTATTTTTTGTAGAGATGGGGTTTCCCCATGTTGGCCAGGCTGATAAACTGCTGACCTCGTGACCCGCCCACCTCGGCCTCCCAAAGTGCTGGGATTACAGGTATGAGCCACCGAGAAGTTGTTGCCCACAAGCTCAAGATGTCTCCTGTTTTTTAGGAAAATCTCCCCTCCCTGTCACCAGCTACCTGACAATCACCTGACGGTCACCTGACATTATTTGGGGTCCTATCCTGCCCTGCTCTTATCTGCCTATCTACCTACTCTAACAATGATAGTTGTGTATGACTTATAGGGTACTTGTAAGCCTTAAATTAAAAAATTTGTGTTAAGTACTGTATCAATTTCCTAGGGCTACCATAACAAAGCACCACCAATTAGGTGGCTTAAAACAAAGGAAATTTATTCTCTCACAGTTCTGGAGCTCAGTAGTCCAAAATGAAGGTGTTGATAGGGCTATGTTCTCTCTGAATCCTCTAGAGGAGGATCCTTCCTTGCTTCTTCCACCTTCTGGTTGCCTCAGGAATTCCTTGGCTTGTGGTAAAATAACTCCAATCTCTGCCTAAGTCTTCACATGGCCATCTTTCCTCTGTGTTTGTGTCCAAATTTTCCTGTTTTGATAAGGATACCAGTCATATTTGATTAGGATCCACCCTTAATCTCAACCTGATTACATCTACAAAGACCGTATTTCTAAATAAGGTCACATTCACAGGTATCAGAGTTAGGATTTCAACATATATTGGGGGTTGAAGGGACACAATTCAATCCATAACAAGTACTTTTTAGAGGACCTGGCACACAACAAATACTCATTATTGCTATTTTTAATTGTTTAGAACAGAGTTCAACAAACTACTGGCAGTGGACCAAATCAAGCCTGCAACCCATTTGTTTACACGTTATCTGTGTCTGCTTTTGTGCTTCAAGGGCAAAGTTGTGGCAGATACCATACAGCCTGCAAAGCCTAACGTATTTACTATCTGATTTTTTTTTTTTTTTTGATGGAGTCTTGCTCTGTCACCCATCCAGGCTGGAGTGCAGTGGCACAATCTCAGCTGACTGCAACCTCCACTTCCTGGGTTCAAACAATTCTCCTGCCTCAGCCTCCTGAGTAGCTGGGATTACAGGCACGTGCCACCACACCCAGCTAATTTTTGTATTTTTAGTAGATACGGGGTTGTGCCATGTTGGCCAGGCTGGTTTTGAACTCCTGACCTCAGGTGATCCACCTGCCTTGGCCCCCCAAAGTGCTGGGATTACAGGCGTGAACCACTGCACCTGGCCTACTATCTGATTCCTTACTCAGTAAGTTTGCTGATGCTTGGTCTAGAGTCTAATTCTTGGAAGTGTGATCCATTGCATTAGCATCACCTAGAAGCTTGTTAGAAATGCAACATCTCAGGCCCCATCTCAGACCTACTGAATCAGAACCTGAATTTTAGCAAGATCCCCTGGTAATTTGTATACACATTTATATTTGAGAATCACTGATCTAGAAATTATCTTTAAATGACTTACAATCGATTCTTGTCTGTCTTTAGGTTTTTAAAAGTTTGCTCATTTTTTTTCATTTTTGGAAAATGATAATACTTGTATGTAGTAAAAACTTCAAATATAGAGTGACAATTTATAGAATTCTTTTTAATTCCTTGTTTTTACCCCCCAAAATACCATACTGTATACATTGTTATGTACCTAGCTTTCACACATAATAACATACTTAAGACCTAGCCTCATCAATACATAAATCCAGCCCAATCCTTTGAATGGCTACATGATATTCAATTTAGCATATATACAATATTTTATTTAGTCCCCTTATAATGAATTTATAGTGAAAAAATTTTCCATTTACTGAAGTTATTTTTATGATCACTGTTTTTCTGTGGACAGCTTCAAATTTATCATTGTCTTCCAGAGTATGGTTAGTTGAAAACATACTATGCTGGATTCTTTGTAGGCCCCAAATATTGGCTCTTTCAATGAATTCATCAGAAAATTTTATAGAATCAAATATGGTAGAAATTAAAATTTGGGGGATTATGGAGGGAGTCAGAAGCAGCACAGTTCCATTCAAGTCCTTGGGCTGGGATCTTCCCGTTGCCTCTCCAGATCTATCCTGCACCTTTCTTGATGTTGCACTTTGTCATCTCCCTTCCAATTTAGCCAATGAGGAGCCCTAGCAGGATGGTTTCCCCCCCCTCTTATTTCTTCTGATACTTCCAGGATTCCTGTTGAAGGTCAATGTTTTCTTCATAGGTGGGTTTTTCTATATGGTTTTCTTTTTCCAGTTTTCTGGAATCTCAATCTCACCTTATCCCTGCAGGCTTAGGAATAGAAACAGCTTCCCTGCACCCAGTCCTGTGATATGTTCTCCATAGCTTTGTAAATAATCTCTTTATTGTGGCACTATTCACAATAGCAAAGACTTGGAACCAACCCAAATGTCCAACAAGGATAGACTGGATTAAGAAAATGTGGCACATATACACCATGGAATACTGTGCAGCCATAAAAAATGATGAGTTCATGTCCTTTGTAGGGACATGGATGAAATTGGAAATCATCATTCTCAGTAAACTATCGCAAGGACAAAAAGCCAAACACCGCATGTTCTCACTCATAGGTGGGAATTGAACAATGAGAACACATGGACACAGGAAGGGGAACATCACACTCTGGCGACTGTTGTGGGGTGGGGGGAGGGGGGAGGGATAGCATTGGGAGATATACCTAATGCTAAATGACGAGTTAATGGGTGCAGCACACCAGCATGGCACATGTATACATATGTAACTAACCTGCACATTGTGCACATGTACCCGAAAACTTAAAGTATAATAATAATAAAATAAAATAAATAAAAAAATAAAAATAATAATCTCTTTGTAAACAGACTTTTTTCAAGTCATCCAAAATTGAGTTTGATTTCCTGTTGTATTGATACAATTCCCTTCCCGCTTGTACTCGCCAGCTGTGGGAAGTAGTGAATGGACCAGATTTTACATACCATACAAGTAATTACTTTGGTAATGCAGGTCGAGGAATCCTGGAAAATGTTTAGCTATCAGCTCCAAAGACATTTTATCTTTGACTCCTGAATCAGTTAGGATCTTCTGATTGCAATTGACAGAAAGTCCAATTCCAACTGGGTTAGAACCAAAAAGGGATTAAACTGTCACAAGCAAATGAAAAGTGCAAGGATCAATTTGGCTTCAGGCTCAGCTAACTGGTAAGCCCAGGAGCAGGAGGCCTGTCACCAGCAGCTGTTACTTTGATATCTTTTTGATCTGTTCTTTATGTTGGCTTTATGCTCAGGCTCCCATAGGAGGCCAAAATGTAGGCTTCAGACCTACATTTTCCTGATTTAAGGTCAGCGGGAAAGAGAGACAGAGTCTTCTCCAAAAGCCTTCATAGAAGTCTGATTTCTCATTCTCACTGGCTCAACTTGGTCTTTAGCTCATCTCTGAATAAAGCCCTGGGCATGTCCCTGGGGAAAAAAAAAGAAAACTATTTATCAAGCACTTAATATGTGGCAAACATGGTTCTAAGCATTTCTCCCATGCGATAGGCATTATTATTGTGTCTATTTTACTGAAGAAGGAAGTGAGACATATAAAGATGATGTCCCAGAGCTAATAAGTGGTAAAGCAGAGAGTAAAACCTGGGTAGTCTTGCCCCTTTCCCAAATATAAACCACTTTACTCTTTGGGCTGTCTGGCTTGGTCCTGAGTCTCATGACCACCTCTGGAGCTGGGGTGATGTCAGCTTCACATAAACGTCTACGGATGTGAAGTAGCAGAGGAAATGTCTTCTCACTGGTTGCAATCTCTTTCCCAGTTCCAACCCTGGAATGGAAGGCTGTCTGTTCTAGGATGGCAGCCAAGCGATAGGGTTCACCTTGGGTTCTGGGAGACCATGGCAGGAGCATAATTTTCTGACAGAAACAGCCCTGTACACCAAGAGCCAGAAGGACAGAGAAAGCAAAATCCCTTGGGAAAACCAAGGATTAATAGAGGTGAAACCCAAATGCAGCAGTCAGAAGCAGCAAACAAATAGGGACCACAAAGTCTCCATCACTCAATGAATTAGTGAAGACAGCACACAAATGTCAAGTACAAAGAGTTGGATCATCAAATTTTAGACTTCTTCAGGGTTTGGGATGAGAAATTCTACACGTGGAAATCAAGTCATGACTACTTAATGTGAAGAAGAATGGATTTTGTTTTAATGGATAGAGGAAAGACTGAAGACAAATACAAACTTCAAAGTAGGAGGAATGAGTAATATAGGTGCATAGTTGCTAAGGAAACATTTTCTTAATTGGAAAAAGATGAACTTTTTTATATGCACACAAGGATCAGCCTCTGACAACACCCCCACTTTCTCCCCAACAATTTTTCTGATGTAGAGTACAAGAAAGTTCCATATTTTGGAGAAGAGATTAAACATTAATGTTTCAAGCTTGTGATGGGGAAGGATTTGAATTGTTTTATGTATAAATATGAATGGTGAAGACTAACATGAGATGTTTTCTTTTCTGACTTCAAGAGGAAGATGCCTCTCCCTGAAAGAAGCTTTAAAAATCTTTCCATTTGTGGTGTGCTTAGAGACCCTTAGCCACCATGGTCATGAACACAAGTGCTCAGAGAATTCAGATGCAAGTGCACAGCTCAGAGATGCAGAGGTGCCTTGGTCAATGATTTCAAGGGTCAATAAGGAGAAGTTTAAGAACTTTCAGTGAATAGATGCATGGAAAAAATATTCAGACTAGCTTTTGCCTGGTCTTAGCTCTATGAAATAAGCCCTCACAAAGTTCTTAGTTTAGGAGACAGAAACTGACTTCAAACGCACTGTATGTGCTTTACAGCAATGATTTTTACCACTAGCTGCACTTATCCTGGGAGCGTGAATAAATGCCTAAGGCTGGGCCCCAACCCAGGTCAATGCAAACAGGATCTTTGGGAGAAGGGGTCCCAGCCTCCATGTTGTTTAGAAACTCCCCAGGTGATTCTAATGTGTGGCCCATATGCAAACCTCTGTTTTAATTTGGGGTATGTATGTATACTTAGTAAACTGTATACCATTTTCAATAGAGTATTATCCACAATAAAGCGTCATACACAGTGAATCCAGTTAGCATTTTCATTCACTCCAGCAATCCCTGCAGGTATGGGTACTTACGGATATGTGGACTCAGTGTAAACTACTCACTCTTAGTGTCTTGGTTTTCATTCCAAGAGTGTGAAAAGTGGTGCATGTAGCACCCTCCTCCCCTTAGAGAATTCTGGGTTAATTAGATTCATTTTGATGTGAAAATGTTACTTGTTTCTTAACAGAGACCAAGGTATTAAAATATAGAAAGCCAAGTATAGCCTTTCATTAGAGAATTAGAAAAAAAAATTCTATGTGGAGAAAAAGAAGGTATTTTGTAGATAAGTATGTTAGGCCCAGTTTCATAATTAATTGGAAATAGAAAGAGAAAAATGAACATCTTACCTCAGAAAGATCCCTTGTTGAGGTCAAAATTTTTGATGGAAGCGTTTCTGAGTGAGATAAAGTATGAGCACTGTATGCAAAGTTAGCCTTCTGGAAACTTTGGAGAGGCCAAATCCTAGGATTTTGATATTCTAAAATGGAAGACAAGAAAAAAGTCTTCTCAGGTAAGAAGTCTGAATGGGATAAGTAATATCAGAAGAGTAATCAAGAAGCTTCTTAACTTGTATGTTTGTGTTTGTACTTATCTCTTTCTCAATTTTTCTTTTTTACCTGTTTTTCAAATAGAAGTTATTATAGTACATTAGGAATGTATATTAATTTTCTTTTAAAGAGTTATATTTTTATAGAAAAGAAAAGTTAAATGACTGGATCATATGCTGACTGGCTCTGTTGATGCCATGGGAAAGAATTGGTTTGGCCATAGCTTAAGGAACTAGACATATTATGCAAAGGGCAGAGTATACAATGTAGGGCAAAGGCACATCACCAGTCCTCCAGACCAGTGTCACCATTGTACCCACAAGGAGACCAAGTTTCAGAGATTTTAAGCATATAATTTGTAAGTGCACAATTAAAATTCAGAAGTTTACCCAATTGAAGTTAGAGGGAGCACAGTCCACACACAACTACCCTCACTTCCGACACTAATGACAAATTCCGGGGGATCCAAAAACCACTTTCACATTCAATAATTTGCTAGAATGACTCAGAACTCACCAAAAGCTGCTGAACTCATGGTTATGGTTTACCGCAAGGAAAAGAAACAGATTAAATTCAGCCAAAGGAGAAAGCACATAGGGCAAAAATCAGAAAAAGTACCAAATGCAGAGCTTTCATTGTCCTCTCCCTATGGAGTCATGAATAGCATTACTTTGCTTGTATCCATGGTGACAATATGTATGGAAATCTTACCAACCAGGGAAGCTCACCTAAGCTTTGGTGTCCAGAATTTTTATTGGGGCTTGATCACATATTGCCCATATGGATGACCTTTTGTTTTTGTGCTCCTCCAGAGGTAGAACTGATGTCATATGGCCCCATCATTAAACTATCTGTGACCAAGGTTCTCGGATAGACATTCTTATCGAGTATGACATTCCAAGGGCCTAGAGATTACCTCCTAATAGCCAAGAACAAAGGCCAGTCCTCTCTTTGGGTAAGGTTTATTTTTCACTGCACAGCAGTGGGGAATAACCAAGTTCTTTAAACTACTATAACTCTCAGGTCTTCATATTACAAATATTAATAACACTATGATATATTCTTACACATTGAGTGCTTACAAGTGTGATGATGCCTAGAGTTGGGACTTTTACATTCATTTATGTAACTCAATCTTGAGTTATATCATTCGATTTTGTGAGGTAGGCATTATTACCTTTGATTTATGAAATGGCAGAGAGTTTGGGTAATTTGGCAGGGACTCATATGTATTAATAGAGTTAAATTCAACTTTTGTTGGTCAGACTCCAAGCCCTTTTTTAATCACAGAACTTCATGCCTTCTAGTTAGCATGCTTTGAATAAAATAATTCAGGGCAAAGTGTTGGCATAAAAATGAATTAAAAAAAACAGTTATACTGAAGATGACTTCTTACATTCTATCAGCACTTAAATGTTAAAAAGATGGTTAATCACTCACTACCTTTGCCTAGGATAATACAGAAAGCTATTAGGCATTGAAATATCAGCCTCGTGGGGATACGTGAAGAAAACATAAAGGTGAAAGGATTTTTTTTTCTTCTTTTGTAAGATTTGGCATTGAGTCTTAATCATTACAAAGAAGTTGAAATCTAATCTGTCTTGAGTGGTAGACATAGTGGGCATTTGTCTCCATTTGGAATATTTCAGTATTATAATTTTCACCTATCAAACCTTTATGGGGTGAGTATAAGAATTAACAATGTGATTTGAAAGAGCTCCCAGCTATTGCTAATAAAGGTGAGGAATAAGAATAAAATGTTCACAGAGAAACTACTAAATATGCATGTTGCTCAAAGGTGAATTTGTTCCACTAATTTGTGGGCTGGTAGAATTATTTTTGCTGGAGTGTCCCTTTGAATGTCACCTGAATAATACATGATCTTGTACTTTTATTGTCATCACAGTGTCTTCCGTTGCTGTGAATCTGAGAGTTTTAAAGGAATGAGATGTTTTCCATTTCTGGAAAAGAAATAGTGTGAAGAGGCAGGCTAGCAAGTTGAGTGTCCATAAGAGTAGATCAGAAATGAAGAAAGCTCATATTTTATTTAAGTGCTACTTATGGGGATGATAAAAATGCTATTAGAATGTAAGATTGACCCTTCATTCCAGGACATTCTGTCTTTTCCAGAAAAAAAAAAAAAAAAGAAAAAGAAAACCACCAAGTCAAACTGAATCTACAATGTCCTTCAATACTCATAGCCTATGTTATAGGCCATTCTTGGAGTAAGCCAGCATCATTCTAATGAATATGACCTTGTTTTGACAGAAAATAATGTGAACCCAGATTTGCCTGTTATTTTTAAACTGGTATTAAAATGCTGCCTATTTAGATATTGATTATTTGTCCATAAACAGCCTCCTTTCTGTAAGATCGCAAAAGGAAATTGAGTGTGTATATGAAAAAATTAACTTTGATAGCCATGCTAGTTTTATGTTTTTTAACTAGTCCTATTTTCCTCAGCAATCCTAATTCCAATAATTTATGTCATGTATACACTAGCAAAAATATGAAAAGACATATGCACAAGACTATTCATTGCAGCTCTATTCATAATGGCAAAAGACTAGAAACACCCAAATGTCCATAATTAGGAGACTGATTGAATAGACTAAGGTACACACACACAACAGAGAATAGTGCAGCTCTGAAAAGAATTGTGAGATGTCTGTAAATATTGCTTTGCAATCATTTCCAGGACATATTATCAAGTGGAAAAAAACAAGGTATAAAAAGTACATATACTGTTCTACTAACCAACTAAGAAAATAAGATTATCTATGGGGACCAGGCTCGGTGGCTCATGCCTATAATCCCAGCACTTTGGGAGGCTGAGATGGGTGGATCACGAGGTTAGGAGTTCGAGACCAGCTTGGCCAAGATGGTGAAACCCCGTCTCTACTAAAAATACAAAAATTAGTCAGATGCAGTGGTGGTCACCTGTAATCCCAACTACTCAGGAGGCTGAGGCAAGAGAATCACTTCCCAGGAGGCAGAGGTTGCAGTGAGCCGAGATCGCGCCACTGCACTCTAGCCTGGGTGACAGAGCAAGACTCTGTCTCAAAAAGAAAAAAAAAAAAGATTATCTACACATATTTGTTTATAATAATAAAAACAATTAAAGGTTAAACAAAAACTTTTAAAAAGGAGAAAAAAGAGAAAAAGGATGGAAGGGACAGAAATACAAACTAGACTTCCATGATTAAGCCTTGCATTGTATATTTGACAAAAATTAAAAATAAAATAAAGATTGTGAGTTTTCCTTTTGGGGTGATGAAAATGTTCTAGAATTACCTGATCTGAAATCAGTTTCACTTGGCTGAAACCAAGATGTCAGCAGGACCACACTCCTTCTGGAGGCTCTACAGGATTGATATGGCCTGGCTTGTCCCACCCAAATCTCATCTTGACTGTAGTTCTCATAATCCCCATGTGTTGTAGGAGGGACCCAGTGGGAGGTAATTGAATCATGGGGGTGGTTACCTCCATTCTGTTCTTGTGATAGTGAGTTAGTTCTCATTAGGTCTGATGGTTTTATAAGGGGCTTTCCCCAACTTCTCTCTGCATTTCTTGTTGCTGCCATGTGAAGAGGGATGTATTTGCCTCCCCTTCCACCATGATTGTAAGTTTTCTGAGGCCTCCCCAGTTCTGCTGAACTGTGAGTCAATTAAACCTCTTTCCTTTATAAATTACCCGGTCTTGGGTATGTCTTTATTAGCAGCATGGGAACGGACTAATACAGGGATAATCTGTTTTCTTGCTTTTTCCAGATTCTAAAGCTGTATACCTTGCCTCATGGTCCACTTCCTCCATCTTGAAGTCCAACAGTGTGGCATCTTCAAATCTCTCTGCTTCCATTGTCACGTCACTTTCTGTGTCAAATCTACCTTTGCCTCCCTTTTATAAGGAAACTCGTGATTGCTTTTAGGGCCCATCTGGATAATCCAGGATAATAACCCTGTCTTAAGGTCTTTAACTTAATCACATCTGCAAAGACCTTTTCTCATATAAGGTAACATTTACAAGTTGCAGAAATATGTACATGTGAAATAATATGTTGACTAGGATTTGTTTTAAAATATTTTAGAAAGGGTAGAGATGAAACAAGAATGACAGAATTATGACAATTTTTGAAGTTGAGTGATAGTGATATGGGGCTTATGCCATTTTCTTTACTTTTGCATATATTTGAAATTTTCCAATGAAGCCTTTTTTTTTTTTTTTTTTTTTTTTGAGACAGAGTCTCACTCTGTTGTCCAGGCTCGAGTGCAGTGGTGTGATATCAGCTCACTGCAACTTCTGCCTCCTGGATTCAAGCGATTCTCCCACCTCAGCCTCCTGCGTAGCTGGGATTGCAGGCGCCCGCCACCATGGCCAGCTAATTTTTATATTTTTAGTAGAGATGTGGTTTCACCATGTTGGCCAGACTGGTCTCCAACTCCTGACCTCAGGTGATCCACCCACCTCAGCCTCCCAAAGTGCTGAGATTACAAGCGTGAGCCACCTCGCCTGGCCCCAGTGAGTCTTAAAATAAGTAAATAAAGAAACAAAAAACATGGCCTCTTTTCAAACAGCATGTGGTATGTGGCTATTCTTAATTGCAAGTCATGTTGCCTCCATATTCCCCTGAGTTAAGTGCCTAGTACTGTAAGTAAAGTGCTAAAGGCTGAAAGGATCAGACCTTAATAAAGGCTTTGGGGTCAAGCATGAGCACAACAGAGAGGGACAGACTTAGATTTGGAGGACCAGAATGGTTTTTCCCTCCTGTACAACTACGTGGCTTGCGCCAAGTTAATTAACCTCTGTAAACTTTGGCTCTCTCATCTGAAGAGGAAAGTAAGAATATTACCTACCTTATAGAGTTGTGTGAGAGAAAATGAGATAATCAATAAAAAGACCTTAGCACTTTGGCAGTACCTGGCATCATTTGACAATTCCTGGCAAATGATGAGAATGCCTTTCTAAAACAGTTTCCATTTTCTTTTCAGACATCACTCATTTGTGCTTCCGCCTTCCTGCCTGGTTACCCTGTTTCTTCCGCTGACCTTTTTTTGGATGGCAATTCTCATCTTAGTTTATATTTCCCTGAAAACAGAGTCCCAAACAAGGACTTGAGAGAAGGGTAATTTATTTGGGAAGTTTTTCACTGTTAGGGTTTCTAGATTTAGCAAATAAAAATCCGGAATGCCCAGTTTTCTTTACAGATAAACAATGAATACTTTTTTATTGTAAGTATATACCATTTGAGAGATATTTTTTAGACATTTAACTGAATGTCCTATATTTTATCTGACAGCTTTATCCCAGGGGGCAGAGGGAAGAAAATGAGCAGTGTTCTAGTCCATTCAGATTGCTATAGCAAATGACCACAGACTGAGTGGCTTACAAACAATAGAAATGTATTTCTCAGTTCTGGAGTCTGGGAAGTCCAAGATAAAAGGTGCCGCAGGTTCGATGTCTGGTGAGGGCCTTCTTCCTTCATAGATGTGTTCTCACCAGTGTACCCTCACATGGTGGAATGGGCAAGGGAGCTCTCTCAGGCCTCTTTTATGAGGACACTAATCCCATTCATGAGGGCTCCACTCTTATGACCCAATCACCTCCTAAAGGCCCCACCTCCTAATATCATCATCTTGGGATTAGGATTTCAACATATGAATTTTATGGGAACATAAGTATTCCAATGATAGCAAGCAGTGGGACATAAAGGAAAGAGAATCTAAAAAAGAGCATGTTAATGAGTCATTAAAGACCACTATTAAGTAACTAAGGCTCAATCCTAGCAATCCTAAAACTGACCCTCTGAGAAACCACGTAGAATACGACTCAGAATTGTCTTTTCTGTGGAAGGTGAGGCTAGTGCCTTCTTCCAGAAGATTGCCCTTGGGGAATTTAACTTCTCAGCACCTCTTTTTTTTTTTTTTTTTTTTTTTGAGACAGGGTCTCTCACTCTGTCACTCAGGCTGGAGTGCAGTGCAGTGGCATGATCTCAGCTCACTGCAGCCTTGGCCTCCTGGGCTCAAGCAATCCTCCCACCTCAGCCCTCCAAGTAGGTGGGACTACAGGCATGTGCCAGCACACCCAGCTAATTTTTTGTTGTTGTTGTTTGTTTGTTTGTAGGGACAGGGTTTCACCACATTGCCCAGGCTGGTCTCGAATTCCTGAGCTCAAGCAATCCACCTGCCTTGGCTTCCCAAAGTACTTCTCAGCACTTATGAACTGTTCCTTGTTTGGGCTGAGCAACCACCCACAGCTTCAGAAAAAGCCCTATTTACATATTTCCATATGACCTTCATTTTTTTCTTATAGCCCTTTTCACAACCGTCATCAATTATTTTTGTGATTATTCCCTCCATTAAATTAAGCTCCTCAAAGACAGAATCTTATTGTCTTTTTCACTTATGTAGCCCCAGAGCTTGGCACAGTGTCATCTGTGTTGACATAAGAAATATGTGTTAGTTGCCATTGCTGTGCAGTGGTTGTTCACATAAGACTCTTAGACCCTGGGAGGTTGTAGACCCAAGTGACTCCAATGGATGGTAAGATTAATGGTCTCATAAGTGCTCCATTGGGTGGAATGAGGTGCTTCTCCAAAGCTTCTAGATGTATTCCTCCCCCTTTTTCCTGCCTCTCATTCTTAATGCCTGTGATCCCAACTGGTTGGCTGATACAAAAGAATCTGTGTAACTCCACTCAAAATTAAATCTGCCACTGTAAATATCTTTTGAGGTCTCCCTACTGTGCATATAGTACCTACCACAGTAGATGCTGTGGAAGATGCACACATGAATTAGACAGGGGTCCTCCTCCTACTCTCCAAGAACTAACCATCCTCTGAATGAGACATGTGAAAAGCTTTAACACGGGGTAGAAATGAAGTGTAGGGATGCACTGCCTGTCTTCCCCACATCCCTGACAGTTTTTTGCACTAGTCTGTGAATTAAACATCCCTGTTCCACTTCCCAAAGCAATCCTGGTTTAGACAGGAAATACATAGGCACCTGACTTATGAGGCTGAACTGGAATGTGGTCCCTGAAGGTTCCTCCATTGCCGCTGTGAGGTCTGTGATGTTATCTGATGAGTGCAGACCACTGGATTCCTGTGTTCTCTCTGTGGCAGGTCACTCATCCTCCCCATTTATATCTAATTCCTGGCAACTGGGTACCCAGCCAGAGTTCTTCCTTTGCCCTAGCTTCTCTGTTCCCCAGAAGTAGTGTTATGCTTCTGCTTTGCTTTCCTCTCCATTTGTAATTCCTCTTCCACTAGTCTGTCTGGTTCCTAGCTCTTCTTGAAAATCCAGAGCCTATTTTTGTACTCTTTCACAATACTTACTGCTAGAGTTTGAATGTTTGTCCCCTCCAAAACTCATTTTGAATCTTAATCCTCAATGTGGTGGTATTGAGAGGCAAGGTTTTTAAGAGGTGATTGAATCATGAGGACTCTGACCTCAGGAATGGATTAATCCACCCATTGATTAATAAATTAATGGATTAACGGGTTGATATATTAATGGGTTCTTATGGGAGTTGGACTGGTAGCTTTGTAAGAAGAGGAAGGGAGACCTGAGCTAGCAGGCTAAGCTTCCTTGCCATGTGATGCCCTGTACCACCTCAGAACTTTGCAGAGTCTCTATCAGCAAGAAGGCCCTCACCAGATTTGGCCTGTCAACCTTGGACTTCCCAATCTCTATAATTGTGAAAAATAAAGTCCTTTTCTTTATAAATCACCCAGTTTCGGGTGTTCTTTTTTTTTTTTTTTCTTTTTTTTTGAGACAAGTCTCATTCTGTCGCCTAGGCTGGAGTGCATTAGCACGATCTCGGCTCACTACATCTTCTGCCTCCTGGGTTCAAAAGATTCTCCTGCCTCAGCCTCCCAAGTAGCTGGGATTATGGGCACACACCACCACGCCCAGCTAATTTTTGTATTTTTAGTAAAGACAGGGTTTCACCATGTTTGTCAGGCTGGTCTTGAATTCCTGACCTCAGGTGATCCACCCGCCTCGGCCTCCTAAAGTGCTGGGGTTACATGGCATGAGCCACCATGCCCGGCCTCAGGTGTTCTTTTATAAGCAATAGATAATGGACTAATACACTCACTAAATCAAGTGTCCTATCACTGGATGAGGCACCAGCTGCCTATGGACAGGCTCCCAGACACTTGCCCATTGGGTCTTCCAAGGAGTGAGAGCCAGGGTCACCCATGAAAAACTTCATCTCCCAGAAAGGACAGGGATTACCTCCCTTGGTTCCTGAGAGTAAGCATTTGCCTGAACCTAAGCATAGGTCACTATACCCTTGAATGCTATCCATACCCTGTAGCCATACCTCTTCTAACAGCCCAGTCTATCACTCTTTTGGCCAGTCAGGTTTAGTGCCAGGCCCCAGCTTCCATCCCCACCACAAAATCTGCCTGGCATGGTTTGTGTAAACCCACAAGCCTCATTCAGTGGTCTTAAAAGTTGGCACCCTGGGGGTTATAGGCAAGGAAGCAAGTGACTCTTACTGACATGACCTGGGATCATTGGGAAAATGGCAGGTACTCTGAAAATGAGTAGGACTTCCAAAGCTGGATAACCAGTATTGGGTGCATTCTCTCAGTAGCTATTTGAATCTATTAAAAATACATCAGTCTTTGCTTCTTTCTCTCTGTTTGCTCTCTGCTCACCGATATCTCTGTTGGAAATATTTAGGTGCCTCCAATACCCTTTTATGGTGAATCCTTCAGAATCCCAGAAGGTGGCAGAAGCTTTGAAATCACTTGGGAAAGGATTGCTCTCTATTTTGAATTAAGGGGATTATTCCATGATAATGCTTCTCATTACTATGAATTTTTTGGACATGAAAATGGTGGCATTTCTTTCACAAGCTAATTTGTTTGAGATTTTGCATTCATATGCAAATATTTAGCTTCGGGATCTGTATTCAATTTCTCAATTAAATTTTTAGGCAGAGCCAAATTAGCTGTACAAACACATAGTATATTTGTAATTTTTGCTCATTTTAATCATGGTTGCAGTCAGCTCTAAGCAGGACAATTTATTTTCCTACCTACAGATGGTTTGCAAAACATAGAAAAAATAGTTTCAACTTTGTTGATTGCATTTATATTTTTCCAGGAAAATTTGTAGTAGCATTATCTTATTTCCTTTAAATTTAATATGTTTTCTTCAGATAATTTTATATATGAAGAGAGATACACCATGCTGTTTTAATAGAAAATTTTCAGAATTATTTCCTCCAAATTATCCCATCTCCATTTCAGAGGAAATAAATTTACTTATGATACATGAATCAAATATAGATTTACCATTTTTCCATCCGTTTTTTTCTTAGAAACCAAACACATAATCAAAAAGAAAGCTGTACTTGCTATTAACATTGCTACATCAATATATTCCTTAAGGAGGGCTATGCTAAAATGCATTTTTGAGATTTAAGTTCCTCATATCCTTGTATGAACTCTTCTAAGTCTAGCCAATCTATACATTATATCCATTTAGTATTTTACACTTTTACCTGATCTGAAATGATAAAATAGGAAAATAGAGAAACTCAAGCTTTTACAGACTCTACTACAATGTCCATGGAATGGTGATTTGGGATTAGAAACGAAACCAAAAAGCAAGACTATTTTGATTTCTTTGAAATGAAAAGTACTGTTGATACTTACCCTTACTGGTATGTTGTGCAGGCACCAAAACCTACTCTGTAATATCCAGGAAAAATTAAATATATACAGGTGAAAGATATCTGTAGACTTGTACCATCTTGAGACTAGGTTATAATGAGACAAACCTATTGCAATTTTCTCCAGCAAGGCCAAGGAGTTCTGAGTTCATCTGGCAGCTTCTGTTGGATCTAGGAAATTCAGAGCTGGCCAGTTAGTCTCCCTCTATCCTCATTCCCAGCATATACATCTGTATATAGGACTAAAGAAGAAAGGGAAGGAAGGAAAAGGATATTGTTGCCTACCATTCTCCATCTGTCCTCACACTACAACCTTCCTGTACAGAGGTTGCCTTATTGAGTCTAGAGAATAAACAAACACAACAGGAACCCCAAAGAAGGCAAAAGTGGATCTTAAAATTTCCCTTTCTCTTTCTGTAACACATCTCCTATACTGAGTCATAGCCCCATCATTGACAGTGTTTGACTGAAATCATGCTATTCAGATGAGAAGGAAGATTTTATCAGGTTGGCCTTAGACACCAGTTTCAGGATAGGGGAAGGGAGTTTCTGGGGAGCATGCATTTCATTTCCAAATGTATCAGTCAAAGTAAATCTAGCTGTTGGAAGATTCCTTATATTTAGTAAAAATCAATAGAGTAATGTGCTCATACCATATTTCCTCATGAGCAAGCTTTCAAGTTTCCTGTAGGCCTTTCCCCAGGCTCCCTATCAGAACTTGCATTTTCCTTTTGAACAAACCATTCTGCTGGAAATGCAGTCATGCAAGAGAATATTGTATCACTCAGTTAATCTCAGTGCCATAGGCAAAGACCTTACCTCTAATTCTACAAAAGGTACCTCTTTTGCCCTTTCTAGTTAATTCCTCTACTCTTAGAGGTCAAAGTAAAAGTGATACTATGGATTTTTTTTTCTGTTCAGTGATAATGAAATGCTGTCAAACTATTTGGGGGCAGGGTGTGTAAAGATGGTATGGGGATATGACAGAATGATATTAGAGAATGTCCATGTATCTGTATGTCTTAGCCTGGGATTTTCCAAAAGTAAAGCCTGAGGAAAAAGCTTGTGTGCAGAGGGTTTACTTCAGACCTGTCTTTGTCCAGTCAGGCTGCTATAACAAATTGCTGTAGACTGGATGGCTTATAAACAATGGAAATTTATTTCTCATAGATCTTGAGGCTGGAAATCTGAGATCATGGTGCCAGCATGGTCAAGTTCTGGTAAGGGATGTCTTCTGGGTTGTAGACAGCCAACTTCTTCTTGTGTCCTCACATGGCAGAAGCGTAAGGGTCTCTGTGGGGCCTCTTTTATAAGGGCACTAATCGCTTTCATGGGGACTCTGGTCTCATAACCCAATTACCTTCCAAAGTCCCCATCTCCTAATACTACCATACTGGGGATTAGGATTTCAACATATGAATTTTAGGAGGATACACACATTCAGACCAAAACAAGACCTGATCCAGAGACATGGGAGAGAAAGATTGGCATGTGTGTATGTGAGGGAGGATGAGGAGATCATGGAAAAATAAAAAGCCAATGCAAAAATATTTTATTGAGTCAGCTTCCACTATAGATTATTCGCACTTGATTACCTAGGACCCTCCCAGGAGACTTATGAGATGCATCTCAGAACTGTCGGTCTAGAGCACCAATGAGAGAACCTTTATCCTTCAGTTGCCAACCCCACTGGCCAAGGATGAATCTATGGGTATTCTCATTCCTATACACACTTCCTGGTTGTATGTGCACGAGGGCCAAATGGACTTGTCTGAGTGGCTTATGCTGTGCTGTCACAGAAGCATCAGCACAGGAAGAAGCATGGCCTGTGGCAAGACTCGGTCAGGTTGCATCTGTGTGAAGCTGCTGGCCAACACAGCACAGAAAACATAACCAAAACACTGTGCCAGCCTTCCTTGGGATGCTTCATTAGTTATGAAAAGCAAGCTGTTCCCCTAACCTAGATCCATTCCTACAAAATCATTTTTATTAACTCATAAGAACTCCACTAGAAATTTACCTTTTATACATATGGACCATGGAATACTACACAACCATGAAAAAAGAGTAAAATCATGTCCTTTGTAGCAACATGGATGCTGCTGGAGCCATCATCCTAAGTGAATTAATGCAGGAACAGAAAACCAAATCTCGCATGTTCTCATTTGTAAGTGGGAGCTAAACATTGGGTACACAAGAACATAGAGATGGCAACAATAGACACTAGTGACTAATAGAGGGGGAGAGAGGGGGAAAAGAGTCGACAAACTTACCTATTGAGTCCTATGCTCACTACCTCGGTGACGCGATCAATTGTACAATAAACCTCAGCATCACTCAGTATACCCATGTAACAAACTTGCACAGGTACCCTCTGAATCTTAAATAAGAGTTGAAATTATTATTATTATTATTTATTTTTATTTTATTTATTTATTTATTTATTTTGAGATGGAGTCTTGCTCTGTCTCCGAGGCTGGAGTGCAGTGGCGTGGTCTCGGCTCACTGCAAGCTCCGCCTCCCGGGTTCACGCCATTCTCCTGCCTCAGCCTCCAGAGTAGCTGGGACTACAGGCACACGCCATCACGCCCGGCTAATTTTTTTGTATTTTTAGTGGAGATGGGGTTTCACCGTGTTAGCCAGGATGGTCTCGATTTCCTGACCTTGTGATCCACCCGCCTTGGCCTCCCAAAGTGCTGGGATTACAGGCGTGAGCCACTGCGCCCGGCCAAGAGTTGAAATTATTTTTTAAAAATCCTAGTTTGCTGAGAGCTTTTTTTTTTTATAATACTAATACTGCTTCTTTAGAAATTTTATTATGTATGTCTGAAGAAGGGATTGGAAAAAAAATTATTGTGGTCCCAAATTACAACAAATCAAAAAAAGAGCTTTAAAATCAATCGTATGTTGTATTATAAATCAGACACAGGCCAGGCACAGTGGCTGAGGCCGGCAGATTGCTTGAACCCAGAAATTCAAGACCAGCCTGGGCAACATGATGAAATCCTGTCTCTACAAAAACATATAAAATTAGCCAGGTGTTGTGGCAGGCACCTGTAGTCCCAGCTCCCTCCTGAGGTGGGAGGATTGCTTGAGCCTAGGAGGTGGAGGTTGCAGTGAGCCAAGATCGTGCTACTGCACTCCAGCCTGGGAGACAGAGTCTCTGTCTCAAAAAAATAAAATAAATAAATCAGATACAAAGTGCAGATACTTAGAATTCCCCTCTGAGGAAGCAGAACTCAACTCACAGAATTTTTAAAAACCAGGAAGTTTACCTTATGTGGAGGTCTTGCTATGTTTGTCTAGATTGGTCTTGAACTCCTAGGCTCAAGCAATTCTCTGTCGCAGCCTTCCAAGTAGCTGGGACTACAAGTGTGCACCACCTTGCCTGGCTCTTTTTTTTTATTATTTTATTTATTTATTATTATTATACTTCAAGTTTTAGGGTACATGTGCACAATGTGCAGGTTAGTTACATATGTATACATGTGCCATGCTGGTGTGCTGCACCCACTAACTCGTCATCTAGCATTAGATATATCTCCCAGTGCCATCCCTCCCCCCTCCACCCACCCCACAACAGTCCCCAGAGTGTGATGTTCCCCTTCCTGTGTCCATGTGTTCTCAATGTTCAATTCCCACCTATGAGTGAGAATATGCGGTGTTTGGTTTTTTGTTCTTGCGATAGTTTACTGAGAATGATGATTTCCAATTTCATCCATGTCCCTGCAAAGGACATGAACTCATCATTTTTTATGGCTGCATAGTATTCCATGGTGTATATGTGCCACATTTTCTTAATCCAGTCTATCATTGTTGGACATTTGGGTTGGTTCCAAGTCTTTGCTATTGTGAATAATGCCACAATAAACATACGTGTGCATGTGTCTTTATAGCAGCATGATTTATAGTCCTTTGGGTATATACCCAGTAATGGGATGGCTGGGTCAAATGGTATTTCTAGTTCTAGATCCCTGAGGAATCGCCACACTGACTTCCACAATGGTTGAACTAGTTTATAGTCCCACCAACAGTGGAAAAGTGTTCCTATTTCTCCACATCCTCTCCAGCACCTGTTGTTTCCTGACTTTTTAATGATTGCCATTCTAACTGGTGTGAGATGGTATCTCATTGTGGTTTTGATTTGCATTTCTCTGATGGCCAGTGATGGTGAGCATTTTTTCATGTGTTTTTTGGCTGCATAAATGTCTTCTTTTGAGAAGTGTCTGTTCATGTCCTTCGCCCACTTTTTGATGGGGTTGTTTGTTTTTTTCTTGTAAATTTGTTTGAGTTCATTGTAGATTCTGGATATTAGCCCTTTGTCAGATGAGTAGGTTGTGAAAATTTTCTCCAATTTTGTAGGTTGCCTGTTCACTCTGATAGTAGTTTCTTTTGCTGTGCAGAAGCTCTTTAGTTTAATTAGATCCCATTTGTCAATTTTGTCTTCTGTTGCCATTGCTTTTGGTGTTTTAGACATGAAGTCCTTGCCCATGCCTATGTCCTGAATGGTAATGCCTAGGTTTTCTTCTAGGGTTTTTATGGTTTTAGGTCTAACGTTTAAGTCTTTAATCCATCTTGAATTGATTTTTGTATAAGGTGTAAGGAAGGGATCCAGTTTCAGCTTTCTACATATGGCAAGCCAGTTTTCCCAGCACCATTTATTAAATATGGAATCCTTTCCGCATTGCTTGTTTTTGTCAGGGTTGTCAAAGATCAGGTAGTTGTAGATAAGCAGTGTTATTTCTGAGGGCTCTGTTCTGTTCCATTGATCTATATCTCTGTTTTGGTACCAGTACCATGCTGTTTTGGTTACTGTAGCCTTGTGGTATAGTTTGAAGTCAGGTAGCGTGATGCCTCCAGCTTTGTTCTTTTGGCTTAGGATTGACTTGGTGATGCGGGCTCTTTTTTGGTTCCATATGAACTTTAAAGTAGTTTTTTCCAATTCTATGAGGAAAGTCATTGGTAGCTTGATGGGGATGGCATTGAATCTGTAAATTACCTTGGGCAGTTGCTGAGAGTTTTTTTAAAAATAAAAATTATGAATGGAAAAGAAAAAATTACCTCATAAATTTCCCAAAGCTATCATACAATCACCCATAAAATAAAAATATCCCATTTGTTCCCATACCACAGTATGTTCTATATAATCTCTGTTAAAAAAAAAAAATCTTGGCCAGGCACTGTGGCTCACACCTGTAATCCCAGCACTTTGGGAGGCCAAAGTGGGTGGATCACTTGATCCCAGGAGTTTGAGACCAGCCTGGGCAACAATGGTGAAACCCCATCTCTACCAAAAAAATGCAAAAATTAGCTGGGCATGGTGGCATGTGCCTGTAGTCCCAGCTACTTGAAGGCTGAGGTGGGAGGATTGATTGAGCCCTGGAGGTCAATGCTGCAGTGAGCCATCGTAGTGCCACTGCACTCCAGCCTAGGGGACAGAGTGAGACTGTCTCAAAAAGAAAACCTTAATATGCCTATTGTTGGTGAATTCATTATTACATTGTATTAGTCAGAATCTTTGGGCTAATACAGTGAAAGAAACATGACTCAAATAATCCAAGGCAAAGAAAACAAAAGAATAACTTTATTGGTTTGGTTTGCATAATAATCATGAAGTCTTAAGGTAAAATTAACTTAAGGCTCATCTACATCCAGGGTCTCAAATGATGCCACCAGGTCTCCCTCTTCCTCTCTCCCTTCTGTCTGTCCTCCTGTCTTTTTCCCTATGTCTTGACTGTTAACCATGTTCAACCACATAGCTTGTGATTCAAACTCTTGTGTAAGTATCTGTTTGGGCCTTAGCCCAATCACTATTGGGAGAAATATAAGATATCATGATTGGCAAGTTGTCTGAGTCTGTTCAAGCTGCTATAACAAAATACCTTAGATTAGGTAGCTTACAGGCTACAGAAATTTCTTTCTCACATTTCTGGAGGCTCGAAAGTCCAAGATCAAGGTACCAGCAGATTCAGTGTCTGGTGAGGGCTGGTTCTTCATAGACAGCACCTTCTCACTGTGTCCTCATATGGTGGAAGGAGCAAGGCAGTTCTCTGGGGTCTCTTTTATAAGGAAGCCCATTTTAAAATCCCTTTCATGAGGGGCCTACCCTCATGACCTGATTACCTCCCAAAGGCCCTACCTCCTAATACCATCAACTTGGTGATTAGGATTCAACATATGAATTTGGGGGAGGACACAAACATTCAGACCAAAGCACAAGGCCTGGGTCAAATGCCCACTCTTGCAGCCCAGATGATATTCTAGGGTTGTCAGTCCCATCAGAATCAAGTGTGCTGTGGGAGTGACAGGTCCCAAAAGAAAGAGTTGTGCCAGGCATAAAAAGCAATGACATCCAATGCTTTCCCATGAGTAAGGCTTCTGGTAATGTCTTCCCTTTCAAGTAACAAAACTTTGTACTTTTAATTTTTATAAAAGTACTTATATAAATGCATAAAAATCTCATTTTATGCTTTTTTGCTTTCCTTACTTTTTCCTCCCTCCTTCTGACCTTCTCTGTTCATTTTACATTTTTGTCCCCATAGATAACTAATGTTAACAATGTAATATATATAATTGTTGTATTTTTTTCTTTATGCTCATGTAATCATAACAAACATACATATGCATATTATATATACACAGATATGTGATCCATAAATTACAATAAATTTTGCCCACTAAGGGACATCTGGCAATGTCTGTAGATATTTTTGTTTTTCACAACTGAGGGGGTGCTACCAGCATGTAGTGGGTAGAGGCCAGAGATGCTGTTCAACATCCTACAATGCACAGGACAGTTCCCTACAACGAAGAATTATCCAGCCCAAAATAGCAACAGTATAGAGTTTAAGAAACTTTGATATGTGCACATACATATAAGTTTTGGTCATTGTTTATAAAATTGAGATCATATTAAACCCACAAATTGAAATTGTATTAAACCCACCTTTCTGGATCTTGTTTCTCTCACTCAACACTACCTTATTAAAATAATTAAAAAGAATTTGGTATAGCATGAGTTAACTGCATAATGGTTGCTTAATATTTCATCATATGATTGCAATCTATTTAACCATTCACTGTGGACAATTAGAACTTAATTCTGTTGGGGAGCTCTCAGAGAAAACATGCTTCAGGATCTTAATATCCAAGGGTTAGGGAGTTGGGGTATTTATACCAATTCCTACCAGTGATTGGTTGTGGGCTACTCTTAGGGAACATTAACTCCTCAGCACTTTGCAGGTGTGTCAAAGCAGGCTCCAGGAACAATCTTGGACAAAGAAATACATGCACTGCCTATTGGAAGGTAGGCTGGTAGGCAATGAGGCAGTAAGGAGAGCAGATGGAGTCTGGACACACTGCTGACATCTGCCGTAACCCTTGAAATACATATCTTTATTTACAGTACTCTTATTTTTGTGAGAGAGTCTTTTAATAGAGGGATTACTAAGTGTGTTAGGATAGTCATACTTCTCCACAGAAACAGAGCCAATAGGAGAGAGAGAGAGAGAGAGAGAGAGAGAGAGAGAGAGAAGTATATATGAAATAAAATTAAATATTGACAAATCTCTATAAATTTTAATACATACACACACAGAGAGAGATAGAGAGATTATAAAGAATTAGCTCATGATTGTGGAGGCTAAGAAATTCCTTGATCTGGCATCTGCAAGGTAGAAACCCACGAAAGCCAATCTGAATCCAAAGGCCTGAGAACCAGGAGAGCCAATGGTATAAGTTCAGTCTGGAGGCAGGAGAAGGCTAATGTCCCAGCTCAAGCAGTCAAGCAAAGAGTGAATTCTCCCTTCGCCTGCCAGTTTGTTCTATTCAGGTTCTCAAGGGATTGGATAATGCTCACTCACTTTGGGGAGGGCCATCTGCTTTACACAGTTTACTGATTCAAATGCTAATCTCATCTGGAAACACCCACACAGACACAAGAATAATGTTTAGCCAAATATCTGGGTACTCCTATGGCCCAGTCAAGTTGACACAAAATTAACCATCTCACTGAGTTAAAGTATATATTTATATTAATTTCAATCAATCCTACCTGATTGCTTTCCAAAATAATTGTCATAATTCACATTTCCACCAGCAATTTTGTAATTGCTATTTTCCCCAGTATTCCCGTCAGCAAAAAGTATTATGAGCCTTTAGAATTGTTGTCAGTCTTACAAATATAACATGATATTTTGTTACTTAAAAAGGTTTTATCCTAATATTTTTATTTGGCCAAATGGATTTACCCTCCTGAAAATGTCTCTTCAGATTCTTCATCCATTCTTTTTGTAGGTTATTTTTTTCCATTTTGACAATTTTTAAGAGTTTTTTTTTTGTGTTATTTATACTAAACCACTATCTGTTCTCTGTGTTACAAAAATTTTTTCAAGTCTATTGTTTGTGTATTAAGACTTTGTTAAAATATTTTTTGTAATACAGAAGTTTTTATGGAACAGTTTCTGGATATACTATATTTTGATGAATCAAAGATGTCAAAAACCTTTATTATTTATCACTAATTTTTTTTTAAAAAACACTGGCAATTAAATTGAAACAATGTTTTGTCACGAATTCAAATTTTAGTTGTAGAAGGAACTTTTTCTGATCTTTAATATTGACAGTATAATTGTGGGACACACTAAAGAACATTGGGTTTTGTTAGCATTGATTACTTGACTCTTATATTTCCTCTACTCAATTATATGTCCCTAGAAGTTTAGCATCAGCTTCTGTTCAGAGTCAGCAGGAAATCTCTGACACATTGATTTTAGGCTCCTTAACAATAGCACCTCATTGGTATGAGAGTGGCCTCTCATACCTTTGAAATGTATTTTATCTTTTCCAAAAAGTTTGGCAATTTCTCCAGTCTCTATTGCAGGGCTTGGTGTTGATAGGCAATATTTTCTCATATATCTCAACTGCAAAATGTAATGTAGTTTCATCCACTTGTGAGCATCTGCCTTCCTGGTCCCATAAAGCACTTGGTTGTTGCTCTGTGTGAAGTGTGGATCTGGTTATTCTTACAGACAGTAATGATGATTTGCTTCTCTGTAACAAAGTCACATCCCTATACTGTTTGTATGCCTCAATAAGTATTTGTTAAATGAATTAAAGAAAAGAATGACTCCTATACCTTATTTCATCAAAATTTTTCTCCCTCATAGAGTCTTTTAAAATCACTAGTCTAGATTTTACCTTTTCTCTTTCCCTTCCCAAATTTTTAAGTATAATATCTTTATTGAAATATAATTCACATACCTTACAATTCACCAATTTAATGTGCAGAATTCAACTGTTTTTATTATATTCATAGAGATGTGCAACCACCACTACAATCAATTTCAGAACATTTTCATTACCTTTAAAATAAAGCCTTGTTATAAAAGAGAAAGAAAGGAATGTTTGTGTCTTGCTTTCATTTGTGAAGGATAACTTAACAAATAAAGAATTCCATGTTGGCAGTTAAAGGGAAAAAAAGAAACCTTCATACCCATTAGCAGTCACCTCTAGTTTCCAGAACTTCCAGCCCTACACACCCACTAGTTTATGTTCCATCTTGCATATTTGCTTTCCTGGATGTTTCATACAAATGGAGTCATATAGTATGTACCTTTTGTGACTGGCTTCTTTCACTTAGCATATTTTTAAGGCTCATCCATATTGTAGTATGTATTAGTATTTCATTCTTTTATTACCAAATAATATTTCTTTGTATTGATAGACTACATTTTATTCATGCATTCATCAGTTAATAGCCATTTGGGTTGTTTCTACTTTTTGGCTACTATAAATAATGCTCCACGTTTTTGTGTGGACATATGTTTTTCTTTCTTTTGGATACATACCTAGGAGTAGAATTGCTGGATCATATGGCAATTCTCTGTTTAACTTTTTAAAGAATTGGCATCTCACAAGATGTTTAACGTAATATCTTTATAAAAGGCAGCAGAAACAAGGAGAAAGATGATAAGGGAAGGTTGTTCAGAGGGCAATTACTATCAATGCGTAGAAAGACAGCTGATGAATACATAATTCCTTAAATAATGATTGAGCACCTGCCATGTGCTAAAGTGCTTGCCTGGGTGCAAGGGCTACTGCAAGAGAGGATAGAAAACAAATAAATTAGGAAGTAAATAAACAATGATTTCAACTAGTGAAAAATGCCAAGAAAATAAAACAAGATGATATGATGGGGGAGGACAGGAGAGGATAACATTAGATAGGACAGTCAGGAAGGACTTTCTAAAGAAATCTCTTTTGAGGCTGAAACCTGAAAGGTAACAAGGTGCTCTTATTGTACCTTTGCAAAGCAGTTGCACTAATTCACTGAAATATTTTATTTTCATTTCACAACTTAGGAAAAAATAAAAGATGAATAATAGTATATCATTGCCTGCTGCTATTTGAGTGGAAAACATGAAATGATATCCTTTAAAACTTTCTATAAAGTAGAATAAATTGCCTTTTGTGTACATTTTCCTATATATAAAAATGTACATAAATTTATATATAAATATATAATATATAATATATATTACATTCTATTACAGATTATTTGTATATTATATATTATAGATAATATAATATAATACAATAATATAATATAATAATATAATATGTATATTATAGTATATTATAATTGTATAATATATAATATAATTTATATATAATATATGAATATATATTCATATATTATATATACTATAATATATAAATATATATTTTTATATTTATATATAACTATTATATATATCAATATATATATTTATATATAACTATTATATATAAATATATATATTGATATATATAACTATAATATATAAATATATATATTTATATATAACTATAATATATATAAATATATATATAACTAGAATATATATAACTATAACATATATACATATTTATATATTTATATATAACTATAATATATATAAATATAAATTATATATAAACATATATAATATCTAATATGTAAATATATATAATATATAATATACAAATATATATAAAATTATATATTATATAAATATACATATAAATTGTATAAATATATATATTTATATTTATATAATATTTAAATATATAAATAATTTATATATAATCATTTATTAGATAATTTATAATATATATTATGTCAAATATATAATATATAACATATTATGTCAAATATATATTAATTATGTATAATTTATTATATTAATAATATATATTATTTTATATATTATACATTATACATTATATATTATATATTGTATATTATATAATATATGATATATTATATATAATATAATATATTATATATAATATAATATATTATATATAATATATATTATGTATATTATATATTATATATTATTATGTATATTATGTATATTATATATTATATATTATTATGTATATTAGGTATATTATATATATTATATAATATATTATGTATAATATATATAATATATCATATGTATTATGTATAATATATAATATATTATATATTATATAGAATATAGAATATAGAATATAATATATAATATATTATATATTATATATTATATAGAATATAGAATATATAATATAGAATATAGAATATATAATATATTATATATTCTATATAATATATTATATATTCTATATTCTATATAATATATTATATATAACATATATATTATATATAATATACATAATATATATTATATATATTATATATAACATATATATTATATATAACATATAATATATATTCTATATTCTATATTATATTATACATATATAATAGATATTTAATATATATAATCTATATAAATATTATATAATATATTCTATCTTATAGAATATATTATATATTATTTATATATATTATAGAATATATTATATATGATATATTTACTATATTATATATTATATATAATGTATATATGAGATATATATAATAGATATTATATATTATACATTATATATATAATCTATAATATATAATATAATACATAATATACAATATATATTATATATTATACAATATATTATATATTATATTATATATTATATATAATATAATATATAATATGTAATATATAATCTATATAATATATATAATATATATATAATCTACATATATAATATATTCTATAATATATACTATAATATATAATATATTCTATAATATAGAATTATATATCTTATATAATATAATATATAATATATATAATGTATAATATATATAATATATAATATATATAATATAAAATCTATATATAATATATAGATTATATATCTATAATCTATATTATATAATATATAATATATTGATTATATATATATAATCTATATTATATAATATATAATATATTCTATATTATATAATATATAATATATTCTATATTATATAATATAGAATATATTCTATATTATATACTATATTATATAATATATTCTAGAATATAGAATATATTATATAATATAGTATATAATATAGAATATATTATATAATATAGTATATAATATAGAATATATTATATATTATAGAATATAGTATATTATATAATATAGAATATATAATAAATATATAGTATATTATATAATCTATAGTATATTATATAATATATAATATATGATATCATATATTATATAATATATAATATATAATATATGATATCATATATAATATATAATGTATATAATATATAATATATCATATATGTCATATATAATGTATATCATATATATTATATTTTATATAATATACTATATATTATATACATAATTATATATATAATATTATATATAATATATAATTATATAAAATATTATATATAATATAACATATATTATTATATTTAATATAATATATATAATTATTATAATATCATATTTAGTAGAGATGGGTATTTAGTAGAGATGGGGTTTCGCCGTGTTAGCCAGAATGGTCTCGATCTCCTGACCTCGTGATCCACCTGCCTCGGCCTCCGAAAATGCTGGAATTACAGGCGTGAGCCACCGTGCCCGGCTAAAATTTCAAATTAAGTGTTTCTGAGCTTAGTTCTTCCTATCCCAAGAATATGGCCCAGCAGATCCAATGGTGCTTGAGTAGGATATATATATATATATATACATATATATATATTATATCATCTATAATATATTACAGATGATATATATAATATATTATAGATGATATCATCTATAATATATATTATATTATTGTATTATATTATATATATTTATTGTATCATGTATTATATTTATAGTATATGAATATATAATATATATTATACAATTATATATATATATATGAGTGGGATGTCACTTTCCTGCCTACACTGGTCTGAAACTTTTTGCTTCAAGAAGTCCTCCTGCCCTGGCCTCCCAAAGTGCTGGGATTACAGGAGTGAGCCACTGTACCCAGCTAATGTTCATTTTTTCTATCTCTTTTATTTTCTAGGAATTGCAGTCATTACATTTGGTAGGTGTGAACTATCATGTCTCTATCTTTATTGTAAAGTAAATCCCATGATTGAGGAATCTTCTATAGTCTCCTTACTGTTTATGTACTCAATCTGTGGTTAACATTCTTTGTTATATTATTTGTGGAGATTCTCAGCAAGAGACAAAACAGTCTCTTTCTACAGTAGTAGTAAATCCAGAAAATGAAAATATGATGTGTTATCAGCATCCATATTTGTCCAAGGATGTGGACCAAAAGACCAAAGTAATTTGAGTGTTCACTAGCAAAGAAAAGATAAGCTTTGTTCTGGGTAGAACCACAATAACAACAATTAGTTAGGTTTCTATCAGGTTACATTCCACAAAGCATATCCAGGATGGTTTGATTAAAGCTGAAGCCTCCCTAAAGCTGCCAAGCTGAATTTAGATATAGAATTGCCTGAAGGTAAGACAATAAACTGAAAAGCAACCGTGATTCTATCTTAGTCTGTCTCACACCCTGCCTGTTTTAATTCTTCCCTCCTTGCCACTATCCCACTTTTTCTGGAATTTATCCCTACAAAGACCATTTTGGGAAGCTTTTGTTGGACAACACCATTCATTCATTCAGCAAATATTTATTGAGCACCTTCAGACAAACTGTCTTCCCACACAGATCTTACATTACAGTGATGGGGGAAGAAAATAAACAAGGAGCAAATAATACAGTTTTTTAAAGGGATAAGAGCTATAAAGGAAAAAAAGAGCAAGATAGTAAGGAAGAAATTGAGGATGTGGGGTGAAATTTAGGTTGGTCATGGAAGGTCTACATAGCACTGCTCATTGCTCCTCAAGAGCCTTACCACTCCTTTCTTTGCTTGAAGAATATTGGTTTCCCTCTAAAGCAAGTGTCCATATGCTTTAGTGAAAGGCAGGCCCATCTGCACCTCAAGGGTTAAATCTTAACTGGTTTGAGCCTATTGTGGTGGTTCTATCTCTCTTGCCAGTGATTGGTTTAGGACTGGGACAGCGAGGCAATCTTGGTCAATGAGATTCAAGGGAAAGTTGGCTGGAGACTTCTGGAACCATTGTCCCCCATTTTACACAAAGATATGAGGAGAATATATTGTCTCCTTCAGCCTTTAGATGTTTGAGGGGTGATGCTTGGAGCTTCACTTGGAGTGAAGCTAGAGGCTTCTTGCAACTATGAGAGGGAAGACTGAAGATGGAAAAGCAAAAAGATAGAAAAAAATTTTAGTCCCAGAAATCTCTGAATCACTTAATTGGTGTACTCTGGAGCCACACTACCTCCAGACTTTTTATTATGTGACATAAATACGTTCCCTTGTTATTTAATCCATTTGAGTTAGTTTGTCTATTGCTTATAGTCCAAGGCATCTCTATAGAAGATAATATGTGAGTGGAGATGTGAATGATAGAAGAGCAATTCAATTGAAAGTCATCTTGTTCTCTTAGTTCATCACTATGTGATCTTCCAAGAGAACCACAGGACCAAGATATGAGGAGACCTGGATGACTGTTGTAGGACCCCAGGCATCTAGGCAATGTCTTGTTTATAATTGCCACATGGAGGAATCCTAGAGTCTGGAAAGCTTAGCAAAGTTCATGATTTTATAATTGGCTTTGTTGTAAGCATAAGTGATTTAAAAAATGTGTAAGATATTCTGGGTTAATGATAGTCCTGGGAGTCTGGATCCAAAAATGAACATCCTTTTGTAGTAAAAACTCAATGTTATCAAGTTCTCAGGACTGTTCAGATTTTATTGTACTTATCTAAGAATACACTCATTACTGAAATTCCTATAAGAGATATGACTTTATTTCAAATCATAAGCTAACAGTAGTCAAAGACTAAAGGTATTCATACCTCAAATAAGAATAGAGGTAATGCTGATTACATAGAACATATGGGAAATATTGAGGTTATGGAAGATAACCAGGTTATTATTCAAGTGCAGTCTACTCATAGGAATGCCATTTATTTGCTTATTTATTTTAAACCCAACTCTCCAGATTTTAAAAAACTTAAAAATCCACTCATCTTTATCTTTACTTATTTTTTGCAAAAGTAATATATGGATTCATTCTATGTGGACAAAATAAGACAATATCAAAAAAAGGCCTCATTAATTCTCACGCACCCCTATCTGCAGACATAATAATAATAATTAGGATCAATTGAGAACTTAATATGCACCAGAGATTGTGTTAAGTGCTTTTATATTATTTTATTTAATCTCATACCCACCTCATGTGGTTGGTACTGTTATTTTTCCTGTTTTCCAAATAAAGAATCTGAGGCCCAGAGAAGTTAAGAAACTTTCCCAAGATTCCTCATAAGTGATAGGGAGGGGATCAAAAGCTGGGCAGTCTAATTGCCGGGCACATGTTACTAAACTGGGTGCTTTTCTCCATTGATATAAATCCTCTTCATTCCTGTCATAAACATGAGTCACCTTGCATTAAGCATGTATGTAGGTGTTTGTATTTACTATTTTTTGACAGATTAGAAGTTGGTGAATAACAAATGCCAAAAGATACAGGGCACAAAATGGAACTCTGAGATGGTTGATGAAAGATGAGAAAGATGCAAGGAGGAGCAAAGGAAGAAATGATTGGGGAACAAACTAAAATGAATGAAGGCGATTAGAGAATTAAATGTGTAAGCACTATGATAATCATGGAAACAAGAAAGGATGCAATGAGGTGGTGACTCTATACAATTTCTGAAAGGGTCAGAGACTGCAGAGAAAAAGGGATTTTTAGCTCTCTTCATGCCACATAATGGTATTGTGTAGTTGTTTTGAATACATTTTATAGACAAAGATTCCTAATCCTGTGGTCAAATAGCCCTTGAATTCTAGATACTTGGCTGAATTGTACTGATTATTAGGTGATGAAAACATTGTACAGTGGAATCTACAACATGACTATTCCCAAGAGGGCAGTCTAAATAATGAAGAGGGCACAGTTCTATTCCTTGGCTAGTAACAACAGGCAATATCCATAGCAACCACAGCAGCAATCTCTTCATAAAACCTCATGTGTATTGTGTGTGTGCTTGTGTGTGTTTAGAATGTATTCAATAAATACTGACTATCGTGTTTAGAAAAAAGGTTATGAGAACAGGCCTGTGATAGACATCTATGACTGTCTACTCAAGACAATTCCCTCTTTTTCATACCTATCAAAACCCTAATTTTACTTAGTTAAAATTGAGTCCATAACTTGGGGTTAAACCGTGATGGATCTAAACCATAAAAGCAATCCTATTCTCTTTTGGTCAGCGATATGTTGAGGGATGAGTGTGTGACTCAGTGTGACAAAAGAAATGGAATGGAAAGTCTGTAGGGGAGCTTCTGGGGAAGCAAAATTTCAAATCTATATAAAGAAAATGCTTTTCGCTCATCCCTCCACTTCCTGCTTTGGATATTGTCTTGAGGATGTTATATTTAGAGCTGGGCAAATACAAACAGGGAAGGTAAAGGCATGCTCCTTGATGACATCATTACACTGCCGAGCTAGTCCTGGATCACCTATCAACAGACTTCATGTAACAAATAGTAAATGTCTTCATGTTAGTTGGGTTTTCTGTGACTTGCGTCACCTAAAAAAGACATAACAAATGAAGAAGTGAATGGATGAATGCTGAACTACATTCATATAAACATACCTGAATTATTTATTGTATTTTTATGACTCATTATTATATCTTAAATACACATCATATTGACTGGCATTCAATCAATACTTATTAAAATTAATGAATAAATGATGAATGGAAACGAAAATACAAAAATCAAAATCTAAGATAAACTTTACTGGATAAACTTTGACGATTGTTCCATAAAATGATGTATTATAATGTCTAAGATCAGCAAGTATTCAGAGCTCCTGCAAATCGCCAAATACATTTTTTATTTGGCTGGATATATGCTAAATTTAAGAAATGGAATGCAAATAAGCAGAGACTAAAAGCTTTTGCTGGCTCTGACATAAGGTATTTTGGCAGAGGACAAACTCAATAGTGAAACTAAAGAATTCATCGTAAATTGAAAACACTGATCTAAAAATTCAGCTTACATCATCTTTTAATATATCTCAATCACCTAGAAGAATATATGTAGCATTGTGAGGGAATATGTTGATCTGTTACTCCCATTTGAAAATGAAATTCTTCCATGTCAGTATTAATTAAATACTGCCTAAAGAAGCCAAGCATGCCTCATCCTTTAGTCTTTCCTGCTTAGCTTCTCAGCAGGTTGTTTTAGATTAAGAACTATACAATAAATCATTTGATGCATGTAATAATTTTTATATTATTTGTTAAATTTTTGCCAGCTAATACATATAGGTAATAATCATGATTACAGATCGTATGGGAGTGAAGAAAACATAAAGTGCAGAAGTTGACATATCTATCAACAATGGCCCCAAATATGAGTAGTCAGTTTGTCAAATTGATTATCCTTTTTAAAACTTACATGCTCATCCTCTCACTCTCATTTATTTCCTTCCCATAGGCTTTTAAATGTCACCCTTTAAAACAACAAAATAATCACTCCTAACCTTACATCTTGATCTAGCCAACTTCAAATCTTCCTTGTACTTATCTCCAAATTTCCTGAGTTATCTATACTATTTGAAGGCAGATGAAGTCAGTGCCTCACCCAACTCCTCTAAGCACTCAGCTTCCAGTACAGTCCAGTGGCATCTTATTAGGTTGATGCAAAAGTAATTGCAATTTTTGCCATTAAAAAATACTTTAAGCAGCCAGGACACCCTACCTGGGGACTTCTCTCCAGTCTAGTGCAAGGCACTCCAGAGGGTTATGGGAATTTGTGCCCTTGGGAATATCCCTCAGCCAATGATGGGTGGGAGCTGGAGGATAAATATGCATGTCTTAGTCCCTGAGTGAGGACAAGCCTAACTCTGAGGTGTGTTCTACATTGTGTCCCAGAGGTCCCCAGCAGGGCTGAATCTCAGTTAACCACAGCAACAATCTGCTCAGTACCTCACCCTTTACTCTCTTCCTTCCTTTCCCTTCCCTTTTCACTTTCTCTTGCTTCCTAGGATTGCCTTTCCCCAAAAACCCACTTCAACTCAAATTCTTGTCCTAGGATCTGCTTTTGGAGGAGCTCAACCTAAGACATATCCAACATATCCACTTCCATTTCATCTCCTCTCATCACTCTCCAACCACTCCCACATGGGTTCTGTTCCATCACATCACAGAAAATCTCCGTGTCAATGAATGCAAAGGGAATTTTCAACCCTTACTTAGTCTCTAAGCGACATTACACAAATTAATTGCATCCACCTTTTTGAAACATGCTGTTGACACCTTGACACTGTATACCATTGGTTTTCCTTTTACCTCTCTGCCTATTTCTGCCTAGTTTACCTTGCAGGCTCATCAATGTTGAAGTTCCTCAAGGCTTGATTCTGCAGCTACTCTTCTTACTCTAAATTTTCTCTGATTTCATCTACTTCTTCATTTTCAGTTACCACTCATAAGGAAATGAGTCACACATTCATATCTTCAGCTCAAACCTTTGGTCTGCATTCCAGATTTGCATATCTAATTTTCTAGTTTATGTCTCTTCAATATCTTAAAGGCATCTCAAACTCAACATGATCCAAAAGAAAATACGATTTTTCCACCAACACCCTGTACCATCCTATTGGTTTCTATTTCTGGGAAGTTAACAGTATCCGTTCAGCTTTGAAAAGCTGAAACCTAGTAATCATTCTCAATTCATCCCTCTTTTTCATCATCATCCCACAACATGTCTAATCCATCATTAATTCAATCCTTTTGATTTTACCACCTAAATATTTTTGAAACCATTGACTTCTGTCTCTTACCATCTTCTGAACCTCTGCAAACACCTCCTAACTTGCTTGCCCACTTGCCCTGTACCACTGTCTGTGATTCATTATCAACAGTACAGTCAAAGTGGTATAATTATTTCCACCCTCATCCCCATCTTCAGATTTAAAACACTTTAAAGACTTTTCATTACTCATCAAGTAGACACGAGATCCTTAATCTACCCCCACAAGATTGTGCCCATCTGGCCTCTACCTGTTTCTTCAGCCTCATCTTGTCCTAGACTTTCCCTTCATCTCCCTGGTCTGGCCATAGTGACTTTTCTTGTGCTCCTTCATACATAGTCCTTAACATGGGGTCCTTGTATATACTGTTTTCTCTTCTTAAAACACTTCCTTTCCCCCGTCATTTCTTCCATACTTACTAATTTTTCAGATCTTAGATGAATTGCTACTTCCTTAGGGATGTTTTCATTCACCTATGTGACCAGGCTAAATCCTAATATAAGTTTTCATCACACTACATATCTGTCTTAAATTACAATTATTACAGCTGAGATTCACAGTTATTTGTTCAATAAATGAATAACTGAATTGAATGAGTGAATGAAGAAAACTTATAATCCCAAAACTAAAGGAATCTTATTTTCTTCTGTTACGGGCTGAATTGTGCCCCTCTCCCCAATTCATGAAGCCTTAACCTCCAGTACCTCAGAATATGACTGTATTAGAAGATAGCATCTTTAAAGAGGTAATTAAGTTAAAATGGGTTCATTCAGTCATTACTTGATATGACTGACTGGTACTCTTTTTTTTTTTTTTTTCTTTGACAGGGTCTCACTCTGTCACCCAGGCTGGAGTGTAGTGGTGCCATCACTCCTCACTGCAGTGCACCCTCAACCTTCCAGGCTCGAGTGATCCTCCTGCCTCAGCCTCCTGAGTAGCTGAGACTATAGGAGCGCACCACCACGCCCAGCTAATTTTTATATTTTTTGTAGAGATGGGGGTTCACCATGTTGCTCAGGCTGGCCTTGAACTCCTGGACTCAAGCAGCACTTTCTTATAAGAAGAGAAGATTAGGACATAGAAAACACAGGCCGAGGGATGACACACAGACACAGACACATAGAGAAAACAGCCATCTGCAAGCCTAAATGAGAGGCCTCAGAAAAAAACAGCCCTGCTAACACCTTCATCTTGGACTTCTGGCCTTTAGAACTGTGAAAAAATAAATTTATGTTGTTTAAGCCACCAAATCTGTGGTACTTTGTTATAGCATCCCTAGCAAACGGATACATCTCTTTTACCTCAATGGGTTGGTGTGCACTATCTTGGAATGCACCCAACACTATCTCATGCCTCAAAAACTCTTCTCACATACTTTGCCAAATGCAGCTTCTGACTGCCAGGATGTTCCCATCTGCTCTAAAAGAAGCAGTATTCATCACTGTCCCATGTGTTCAGTGTGAAAGCCAATCTTTATAAATTGAGGGATGAAATAACCTTGGTGTTATGTGTAGTACCCTCACTATATGGATATGGATCAAAAGTATATGAAAGAAGTCTCTTAAGACAGTACTTTTTAAGGAAGCTGCCTTTAAGCCATTTGACACCTTTGTTGTTGGGGGAATGTATTGTTTCCCTCTCTTTTTTAAGAACAAACAATAATATTTCCTACAAATCTTGTGACCAAGAATCCTAATATTCCTACTTTATTTGTTTTGCTCAGAGCAAACACAATAACTGGTAAAATCTCGTGTTTGAAATTATAAGATAGATACTTTAAATGGAAAGATGGCATTGGTCAGGAGTAGGATATTATAGAGCTATTTGTTTATTTTTAGAGAATTAGAGATATTTTAGAGAATGTCGTGACTTATTAATTTGTGAATATGATAGTATTAATAGTAGGACAAGATTTCTCTTTGAGTATGTTGTATCATTTCTGTGAGAGATGCTATAAGCGGCTAATAGCCTAACTTTAAAGCTAGCCATCTTTTCAAATATAATTAATATTTCTCTGTGTTATTCTTAATGCTCCATTAACTAGTGCAGAGTAAGTGGTCCTACTGCCAAAAGCCTTTTTCATTAAATGGAAAATACATTTACTCACTCTGTGAATTAATTAAAGCCATATGGAATTTAGAGCAGAAAATTCTGACTTACACATTTTGTTTTAGAGAGATTTAGAAAATATAGAGCCATTTGTGCCCAACAGGACTCCCATATGCTTTCATATCTTAAAACAAAAATACAGAAACAAACGTTTCAACTTTTTCTCAACTATCACAATTTTCATGTGTATGATTACAGCAAGATTCCAAGTTGTATGTGATTAATAGCAATGAGATACACTGAACATCAAAACCTTTGGAAGGAGGGGGATTCTTTGATGGGTTTTCTCCTGATTCCATAAATCTCTAATATGTTAGAAGTTTGGATATGGGAATGAGGGCTGGCTTCATGGTTAGTTTAGATGATGGATGGTTATATTCCTGGCCTGAAGGAAATTGTGTGACTGCCCAATTCAATAGCTATGCAGGGCCAGATGTGGTACCCACTCTGGGAATCCAAGGACACAGAAATCTATACTAAATCTTTATCCACTAGAGGTACACAGGTGTGCAGTAGGGAGGCCCACACATGACCGATTGATTACTCCAGAATTTGCATGAAGATGTGACTGTGTGGCTTAGGTAATGGAAAACATTGAGGACTTGTGTCTTCTGCATATCTGTCCTTGCTCCTTAGCTCAGTAACTATTTATCAAACACCTACCATGGGCCAAGCAAACAGAGTAGCTGAGATGCCCCAACACATAATAATGTGATATACAGTGAGACGGCTCTGGCCCTCTCTCACTGCTTGTTCAAGGACGGCCACCTCCAAGGATTGATGTTCATTTATGAACATCTTTTGAGGGAATTTGCTTATTTTTGTCACGTATCTCCAAAGGTATCATTCCCCATCTAACACAAAACATTTAAAACCCCCTTCATACCTTTTCCAAGGCCTAGGATATCAGTTCTCAAACTTGAGCATATATCAGGATCACTTGTTAAAACAGGACTTGTTAAAACAGATTGCTAAGCCCTAGCTTCAGAGTTTCCAATTCAGTAGGTCTGAGGTGCAACCCAAGAATTTACATTTTTAACAAGTTCCCAGGTGATGATAATGTTGATCTTGGAACCACACTTTTAGAACCCCTGGGTCATGACACAGCCATCCCCAAGCAGTCAGAATCCCCATTGTTCTTACCTAAATACTACTCCAGGCCCTCTCAGCTCTTCTGTAGTGAAGACATCTCCCAAGTTTTTCACCACCCAAAATGCCCCACTTAAAAATGAAAAGAGAAGAATCACTGGAAGGAGAAAGCCCTCTATCATGATTTCATCACTAGTTGAAGTAATTGTACCTCCATCTTAATGATAGACAATTTATTGAACACTTGCTATGTGCTAGAACTCTGAATAACAACAGTTAACATATACTGAGTAGTTATCTGTGTGTTAAGCACTAGTAATAGTAATTTAAATATATTATTTCATTTGATCCTCACTATGACTTGTTTTGTAGGTAAGGAAACGAAGGTATAGAGATGCTATAATTATCCCAGAGACATGTGACATATAGCTAGTAAACAGTGGAGCCATAAATATAAAACCAAGAAAATGTAAATTTTGAACCATTAAGATATATTACCTTTCAACAAATGTATCTTTGTCTGTCTGTCTATATATCTAGCTACCTAAATTTCACTTAATGTTCACAAAACCTTAAAAAGTAGGCACTATTGGTCCCATTTGTGGCAAATGAAGCTCAGAGGCATTAATAACTTGCCCACAAGGTCAGGGATAGGTGAGAACGTAGCCTGGCTGACTCCTGAGCACTTGCTTCTGGCATATAGTGGGTTATACTTGCCTTAGTAGGCAGGAATGGCTATTGTCTTCCCAATACTCATTGTGTGTCCTTGACCTGGTTAGGGCTCCTCCCCAAAGTGGATGAAATGAACGGGGAAAGATGAGTATGGAGCCACTAGGGTTCATACCATCTGAATGACAATGTACTCTTGTCAAAGGATTAGAACAGTTCCTCAAACAGACAGATGGTTGGCCAAAATTTCCCGAAGTGCCAAGAATTTGGCAGCAGTTGTTGGGTGAGGGGCCATTTTGTCTTGGGATTTTGGTTCTAAAGTCTAAAATGATTGCTCTGCGGGGACTAACTGGCCCACACTTGGGCTCATCAAGATGCAGGGAATTCCTGAGACCCCAGATTGTAACTTATAGCAAAATTAATTCCCCCTCATGCAGAATAAAGAACTCATTCCCCTAGCTGCTAAAAAAATTAATGACTGACAGATCACAGCTGAGTCTCCCTCCAGAAGTTGTTCTTGGCCGAGGATAATCACTTCATCCGAGGTTATGTTTCCTTGGGTAGCAGGGGGACATCCCCTATCCAATGAATGGTTGATGCAGGGGCATAAAGATATTCCTAGTTGCAATTCAGGATATCTATGCAAAGCCATCCCAGCTCCAGAGATCCTAGGGTGACCACCCTGGGATCCTCTTGTGACTGTCTGAGGCCCAGCTTCTTCCACCCAGCCTGATTCCTTCTCTTCCCTCACAGATGTTGATTCCAAGACCATATCCCAATAGAGTTCCTATGTGGTAATCCCCATCTCAGAATCTGCTTTTCAGACTTTCCCTAATATCTGAGACACCAGTTTTTAGGGGAAATGCTAGAGGGTACTGTCACCTCCCATAATTACTTCTCTTTCCCTCACCTACTTAACGACTCATAGAGAGGGTCTGGAGAAATGGTATCAAAGATGATAGACAAAATAAAGCTGACTGAGATCACAGCCAGCATACTAGATTTACTCAGAAGCTCCAGTAGTTTAAATACATTTGTCAGAGATGCAGCCACAATATCTGAGACAGAGTGGAGTAAAGCTGACTTGTGCTATAATGAACACTTCTCATTTTAATTTGTGGGAAAAGTTGTTTGTATTGAAAGAAATTCTTTAAAACTCTCTACAACAGCATCTAGTTGTTTTTTCTCTTTTTCTCTCTCCCCTCCCTGCCTTTCTCCCTTCCTTCCTTCTTTCTTTTCTCACTTGTTTACTTGCCTGCTCACTTGCTCTCTTGCTTTTGTCAGAGCTTCTGCCTTCACCAGAACTTTTAGCTAATAAAAATGTTTGCCAAGCCGACTCCCAGAAGTCGGATGCAACATTATTGAATTCTAAATTTTATATAACATGGGCTGTAATCAAGGTGGGGATCCTTACAGAAAAGTTATTAGCTTTGGGGATAGAAAGCTCAACAGAAGCATAATAATTAAATTGGCTCCCTGTTTTTATTTTATTGAGAACACTAAGCTATATTGATCTTTTTTCAAACCAGATGGTGATTCATGCAGCCCCTTGCAGATATTTTCTGAAGTGCTAATAGTAAAAGAAATAAACTTGACAATTCTACTCCAATGCACTAAGAGATATTAGAAAATCCCAACACTTAGAACTTCAAAGTGTCTGGCTTGGGGTTCTAAATGCCTTCAAGTGGGAGGACTCAACTGGGAGATGCTAGTTCTTTATCTGGTGGTTCTCCCAACATGGAGAAAATCTAAGAAGAGAACAAGATGAGTATAGAGTGTCAGTTTTGCAAGATGAAAAGGTTCCAGAGATCTATTTTGCAATAATGTAAATATAGTTAACCCTACCAAACTGTACACTTAAAATGGTCTAAAGGATAACTTTTATATTTTGTTTTACACCAAAATTAAAAATAAAATAATTTTTAAAATATATAAACAACAGAAATTTATTGCTCACAGTTTTGGAGGCTGGGAAGTCCACAAATCAAGGTACCACCAGTCCTCTGGTGAGAACTCACTCTCTGCTTCAAAGATAGCATCATCTAGCTGTGTCTTCACATGGTGGAAGGGAAATACTAAAATAAAATTTTTAAAAACAGTGAGAAGCCAGGAGCAGTGGCTCACGCCTGCAATCCCAGCACTTTGGGAGGTTGAGGTGGGCAGATTGCTTGAGGCTAGGAGTTCAAGACCAGCCTGGGCAACATGGTGAAATCCCATCTCTACCAAACATACAAAAAATTAGCTGGGTGTAGTGGCGCATGCCTATAGTCCCAGCTACTTGGGAGGCTGAAGTGGGAGGATCACCTGAGCCCAGGATGTCAAGGCTGCAGTGGCTGAGATTACACCACTACATTCCATCCTGGGTGATAGGAGTGAGACCCTGTCATGGTTAAAACAAACAAACAAACAAACAAACAAATAAAAAAACTCAGGGGCAGGCATAATATAGTAAATGACCTACTTAATGCTTTTGCTTGCAGCTCAGACCTGATCCTAGCAGGAGTCCTGTTTAGAAACCTCTGAGTCCTGAATAACTCCCTACTTTCTCTAGATGTTTCTCCTAGACCCACTCTTCTGCCCAATTTTCTTATCTTCTAAACTTGATTCGCAAGCCTGTACCTCAACTGTTCTTGTTCAGTTTTCATCTCCCAGGACCACCTTCTCCCTCTGCACTCTATTGAATGTGTCCCCTCAATATTGAATGGCCTCCTCATGATCTGACATTTACTTTGCATTGGATCTCCTTATAGAGGTGACCATTTGTATACTGAGCCAGGAGCTACCAGCAGCTCATGCTTCGTGGTTTCCAGCCTCCTGATCTTTCAGAAGGGGGGTTTCTGCCTGAAATACCCCACCCCGACACTCAGGAAGTTAGAAACACCGTCTATTTTGCTCACACACCCCCATTTCGCCCCGGCCGTGTTGTCTTATAATTGTCTATTTATATTTTATCTGCTTACATTTCTGTTTCTGTAGCCAATATGAGACTGTGAGCAATTTGAGGGCTATAACTGGTGTATAGCTGACTAGAAAGCTATTTTATTTTTGTTTCTATGATAAGATAGATGGCTTCTTTTTAATTTCACAGATTTTGATAATCCTGATAAAAGTGAGTTGATTCTGAGAATGAATTTGGCTAGAGAAAGGAATATTTCATTATTGAGCACATATGAATTGTAGAAGACATTGTTCTGATTGTATATTTCATAAAAGTATAAAACTTATTAGATAATTGCCATAATATAATTTTATTGATTGTCTCCAAGAGAAAAAAAAGTACAATAGTCTTTCAGTATTTACCTACTATGGAATATTGTTTTTTAAAAAAATAAAAGTCGGCCGGGTGCAGTGGCTCACGCCTGTAATCCCAGCACTTTGGGAGGCCGAGGCAGGCGGATCACGAGGTCAGGAAATCGAGACCATCCTGGTTAACACGGTGAAACCCCGTCTCTACTATAAATACAAAAAAATTAGCTGGGTGTGGTGGCGGGCGCCTGTAGTCCCAGCTACTCAGGAGGCTGAGGCAGGAGAATGGCGTGAACCCGGGAGGCGGAGCTGGCAGTGAGCCGAGATAGCGCCACTGCACTCCAGCCTGGGCGACAGAGCGAGACTCTGTCTCAAAATAATAATAAGAGTAACAAATAAATGAATAAATAAATAAAAGTCTTAGTGTTAGTGTAAATAAATGGGCTGTGGCATAAAATTATTTCTTTTCCTGTCAACATGCTTTATTCAGTCTTTCTTAAATCTATGTCACTCTTACCAAATTTACATCTCAAAAAAAATCTATTTGCTGTCACCTTCTTTTAGCTAATTATTGACATGAAAGCTATTAATCCCAAAGAGATCTGGAGCCTAGGATTTCTAAAAATAGAGAATGAACTAGATAGAATGCAGAATTTGTTTTTTTATTTTTTAATCAAAGTTATATTTTTATGTGTAAAGTTATAATGCCAATATTATGCACATATAATGTTTTTACAAATTTATATAAAACCAGATGGCCACCATATCATTTACTGCTTCCAGTGAAAACCATTTTTTCCTCTTATAGCTGATTTATTTTTATGTAACTATTCTGTTTCTCCAAATAACACATTTGTTTCAATAATTGCTACTTCTTGATATTTTATCTTAGGCATTATTAATTGACTTCCCACAGTGGCAAATGAGCAGTCACCATTCTCCCCTTTTCTCAATATTCTTATATCTTAATTCTAGTTAGACTATTATTGTTTACCTTATTATGGCTATGTAAATACTACTTATGGGTGAGTTTGTAGTAAAATATGATTACTTTTCCTTTCATAAATTTTTTATCCTCGTGATTGATAATTGCCTCATTTATTGCATAGGATTGCTAGTTTGCCACATACTTAGCATTAAACATTACTTAATTTCCATGCATTCTGGCAACTGCCTGAATCTCTTCTCAAGAGCCTCAGTCACATCAGGTGCTCTGTGATGTCCATTTTTCTTGTAAAACCTCTCCCAGTACTTTCTGATAAGTGCTACTCTGGATGAGCTGCCTCTGTGCCTGCTGCACTACTGGCATGCTGAAGAATATCTTTCCCTCACTACTATGCTGGTTCTCCTGAGTCCTGTATTAGGGGGCTTCTTCACTGTAAAGCATACCTTGCATAGCTTCCTAATAAAGATTATAAAATGGTAGATAAGTTTGGGAGAACTTTTTGTCTCCCCAGTTGACTGATAATTTGGTTGCATGTAGAATTCTAGGTTTTAAAATCATTTTTAAAATGTTTTTTAAATTGACAAATGACACTGTATGTTTTTGTGTACAACAAGATGTTTTGAAGTATATATGCACTGTGAGATGGTTAACTTCAGCTAATTAACAAATGCACTACTTCATTTAGATATCTATTTTGTGGTAAGATCACATAACATCTATTTTTTACATTTTTAAGACTATAACATGTCATTCTTAACTATAATCACCTTGCTGTATAATAGCACTCTTGAAATTTACTTATCCTATCTAACTATAATTATGTGTCCTTTGATCAAGATTTTATCATCCTTCCCTTTCCAATCATCCCAGCCTCTGGTAACTACCGTTTCTACTATCTAGTTCTGAGGTTGAATTTTTTTAGATTCCACATAGGTGTGGGATCATGTGGTATTTGTTATTCTGTGCCTGGCTTTTTTCATTTAACATGTTCTTCAAGCTTACTCATGTTGCTGCAAATGACAGGATTTCATTCTTTTTAATGGCTGCACATTATTCCACTATGTATATATAGCACGTTTTCCTTGTCCATTCATCCACTGAGGAACACAGGTTGATTTCATATCTTGGATATTGTGATAGTGCTGCAATAAACATGAGAATGGAGATATCTCTTTGATATTACTGATTTCATTTCCTTTGGCTATATACCCAGTAGTGGGATAGCTGAATCATATGGTAGTTTTATTTTTAATTTTTTGAGAAACCTCCATGCTGTTTTCCATAATGGTTGTAATAATTTACATTCTCATCAACAGTGTATATTTGTTTGGGTTCTTTATATATTTTAAATATTAATCCCTTATCAGATATATAGTTTGCAAATATTTTCTCCCATTCTGTAGGTTGTATCTTCACTCTGTTGATTATTTCCTTTGCTGTGCAAATCTGATGTTTCTTTGTTGATTTTTTGCTGCAACTAGGATGTTGATGTCCCCTACTACTTTTGTATTGCAGTCTTATCTCTCCCTTGATATCTATTATTTGCTTTATATATTTAAGTGGTTCAATATTTGGTGCATATATAATTGCAATTGTTATATCCTCTCACTGAATCAACCCCTTTCTCATTATATTGTGACATTTTTTGTTTCTTTTTAAATTTTTGACTTGAAAGTCTATTTTATCTGCTATAAGTATAATTAATTCTGCTCTCTTTTGGTTTCTGCTGGCATGGTGTATCTTTTTCCATCCCTTCACTTTCAGCCTATGTGTTTTCTTACAGGTGAAGTGAGTCTTCTGTAGGTGGCACACAGCTGGGTCTTTTTTTTTTTTAATCCATTTGGCCACTCTGTGTCTTTTAATTGGAGAAATTAACCCATTTACATTCAAGGTAATTACTGATAGGTAAGGTCTTACTATTGCCATTTTGTTACTTGTTCTCTAGTTGTTTTCTAGATCCTTTCTTCCTTTCTTCCTCTATTACTGTTTTCTTTTGTGGTTGAGTGATTTTTCTCTAGTAGTATATTTTGATTCCTTGATTTATATTTTTAGTGTATCTTTCACAGGTTTTTGTTTTGTGGCTACCTAAATTAGGCCTACATAAAAGATCTTATAAGAGCTTATTTTAAACTGATAACCACCTAACTGATCACAAACAAACAAACAAAAAACTCTACACTTTAACTCTACTTCCCATTACTATATTTTGAATTTTTGATGTCACAATTTACCTATTTTATTGCCTTTCCTTTAACAAATTATTATAGTTATTATTTTTAATAGTTTTTTATCTTCATACTAAAAATATAAGTGATTTATAACCACTGGTATATTATTAGAGTATTCTGAGTTTGACTGTGTACTTACTTTTACCAATGACTTTTATACCTTTAGCTGTTTTAATATCCTTTTCTTTGAATTTGAAGAACTCCCGTTATTTCTTGTAAAACTGGTCTGGTGGTAATGAATTCTCTCAGCTTTTGTTCATCAAGGAAAGTAGTTATCTTTCCTTCATTTTGGAAGGATAGCTTTGCTGGGTACAGTTTCCTTGGTTGACAATTTCTTTCCTATAGCACTTTGAATATATCATCCCACTCCCTCCTTGCCTATAAGCTTCTGCTGAGAAGGCTGTTGCTAGGTGTGTTAGAATTCCCTTATATGTTACTTGCTTCTTTTTTCTTTCTGCTTTCAGAATCCTTTCTTTGTCTTGATTTTTCACCATTCAATTATAATATGTTCTGTAGTACTTTTATTTGGATTGAATCTGATTGATGACTTTTGACCTTCCTGTACCTGGATATTTATATATTTCTCCAGGTTTGAAATTTTGTTTGCTATTATTTCTTTAAATATGCTTCCTGCCCCTTTGTTATTCTCTACCCCCTTTTGAATTCCAATGACCTGAATATTTGTTCGTCTGATGCTGTCTCACAAATCACATAAGCTTTTTTTGTTCTTTTCTATTCTTTTTGCTATTTTCTTTTCTGACTATAGGTTTTCAAATAGCCTGTCTTAATAGTACACTGATTCTTTCTTCTGCTCAATCAATTCTGCATTGATAGTCTCTATTGCGTTTTTCATTTCTTTCATTGTATTTTTCACCTTCAGGACTTCTAGGGTTTTTATTATTTCAATCTCTCAGTTAAATGTCTCTAATAAAATTCTGAATTGTTTCTCTGTATTTTCTTGAAATTCGCTGAGCTTTTTAAAAACAGCTATTTTGAATTATTTGTTTGGGAGATCATTCATCTCCATCTCTTTGGGGCCAATCACCGGCATCTTATTTTGTCTGCTTGCTGAGGTTATATTTCCCTGAGTATTCTTGTTTCTTTCACTCATGCACTGATGTCCGTATATTAAAAGATTAGGTATTTATTTTAGTTGTCACCGTTTGGCTTTGTGACCATCCTTCTACATTAGGTATGTCCAGAAATTCTGAGCAGACTGACTATTGGTCCTTAGGCCCATGACAGCTGCAGTTGTTTCAGCACCAGAGAGTGCCTTAAGCCCAGGTTCACTGAAAGTCACATGAGGACTCTGAGGCTGGCATAATGCCTTACCTGAAACTGCTGAGGGAAGACTCAAGGAGGATACCTGGGATACTGGTAAAAGCTGTCTAGGGGCTTGAGCCCAAGAGCCTCATGGACCATGCCTCCTGCTGTATGGCACTGCTGAGTGGCCTCTCTAGTATGGTGCTTGTCCTGGCCATAATGAAGAGCAACCAGAGTCCTGCACTGGCCACTGTGAACCCCACCCCTATTCTTTGTCTCTAGCTGACCTCAGATGGCTTAGCCATGCTGGCATTCACAGTACTTTCTGTGGAATGAAACAGAAGTGAGCCTCCTGCATATAGTCTCAGAATGTTGGGGAAGCCAAAAGTCTACCTTCAACTCACTTTTTCCACTATTGAAATCATGAGTCCAGGCGAATTCTCCATGTGTAATGCTGTGCTTGCTTGGGGGAAGGACATCATAGTCAAACAGAATCATTCTCCTTACCATCTGATCATGGTTCTTCTCAGTTCTGCAGTTCAAGGGACCGTCACAGTCTCACTCCTAAGTTCTGAGATATTTCGATTGGTAATCTTTCTTCTGGATAATCTTGCTAGTTGTGATTCTGTGGAGGAGAGTGAGTCCAGATAACACCTACTCTGCCATTTTGCTGATGTCACTCCTTGGAAATCATTTTTAAAGCATTATTCCATTGTCTTCTAGCTTACAGTAATGCTATTGAGAAGTGTTGAATTATTTTAATTCCTGATTATTAGTATGTGACATGCTCATTCTCTCTCCCTCTCTCCCTCCATCTCTCCCTCCCTCCATCAATTTGTATTTGTATATAGGATCTTTTTATACCCATAATCCTGAATTTCTTGTTGAAGAGTCCTCGTATGTTTATTTAATCTATTTTCCTATTTGCTCTGTGAGAGATTTTTTTCCAATTTGGAAACACATATCCTATGATTCTGAACACTTTCTTGAATTGTTTTATTGGTGATTTTTGCCTCTCTGTTCTTTTCTGTCTTTTTACAACTCCTATAATTTGGATTGTGGACCTGCTGGGCTGGTCCTTTAGTTTTCTTTGTTGTCTTATTTTTATATCTCTTTTTAAAAAAGTTACTTCCTGGAAGAGTTCTTGAAATCTATCCCTCAATACAATTATTGAGGTTTTCATTCATGTTATAATTTTTTTAATTTTTAAGGGTGTATTTATCTTCTGAATGTTCCTTTTTATAATATCATGTTGTCCTTTTATGTTTGTAGTATCTTCTTTGATGATATTAGTGATAGATTTTAAGGGTTTTTTGTACTATCCCTGCATAGTCACTATAATCTCTAACTTGCTTTTCTTTTTTTTTTTTTTACCTTGTTTACATCTACTTTATTTTTTATTTTATATATATATTTTATTATACTTTAAGTTCTAGGGTACATGTGCACAACGTGCAGGTTTGTTACATATGTATACATGTGCCATGTTGGTGTGCTGCACCCATTAACTCATCATTTACATTAGGTATATCTCCTAATGCTATACCTCCCCCCTCCCCCCACCCCACAACAGGCCCCGGTGTGTGATGTTCCCCTTCCTGTGTCCAAATTCAATTGTTCAATTCCCACCTATGAGTGAGAGCATGCGGTGTTTGGTTTTTTGTCCTTGCGATGTTTGCTGAGAATGATGGTTTCCAATTTCATCCATGTCCCTACAAAGGACATGAACTCGTCATTTTTTATGGCTGCATAGTATTCCATGGTGTATATGTGCCACATTTTCTTAATCCAGTCTAACTTGCTTTTCTTCTGGTAGGTTGTTTTTGGCATCAATATTGTTTATTATATACTTTCCTCAGATGTCTGGTAATACTTGGTGTCTGCTTATATTTAAGAATGTGAGATTAAATATATAACTGGAAGCTCTGTCCAATCAGAGTCTCTCATCCCCCTGGATGAATTATTAATACAGGCATGAGCATATTATTCTGAGCCAGATTAATCAGTATCCTTCTTAGATGATGGGGAAAACTACTTCTCATTCCTGAGATGATTACTAAGCTAACAGAACATGAGTCTCAACTTTCTGGTGTCATCTTGGCCTATACATGTAAAGAGCTTTCAAGAGATTGAGAAATATACAGAATATAGATGACAACACTTGAAGTCCTGGATTTCATTAAATACAACCCTAACTTCTTCATAACCTCACCTACTGTACCTTCTGTTTATTTGGGGGTTTATCTTCTTAAATTATTTTGAGTTGGGTTCTTGTGACTTTTAACTGAAAGATTTTTGACAGATAAAACATATTCCACAACATTTCTGTGCCTTCCTAAAAATAATGTAATTTATGCCACCTGCAATTGCAAAAGGTCATCAACTATTCATCATTTTCACTTCAGCTTTCTCCTAAAGGCTCATATACCCTGTGAGTTCCAGTGTGTCATCCAGTGTCCGATATAGCAACAGTGAGAATGTATGATATGGAAACTGACATAAAAATATCATCTGCAAGTAACAGTGATAAATTCACGTTTTCTTTGAGGGCCATCTCCTTTTCCTCAAAGATCTCATTCAGTTCTGGGCTATTTCAATGGGGAGAAATTGTGCCAAAGATTGTTCTCCAATTTTTTATTTTTTCACTCTGGCTGATTTACTCTTGAGAGTGTATATGTTAATGCCCCTTTCTTAGAATTTTACTGTACTTAGTTTGTTTGTAATAACAGTGTGAACATCCCTTATTCGTAATGTTCTTATTTCCCAGATGCAACTATTCATGATCTTGAGTATATTTACATAACCACTTTAAAACTTATACTTCTTACACAATTTCCAGTTACTCTTTTAGCAGGTGGGAAATAACTTCTCAATTTGAGAGGCATGTCTATTATTTAGAAAATTCTGGTTTAGATTCCTCTACAATAAATGAGAATTTTAAATACCATAATGATTTTCACTTTTTTTCTTGAGCCATGTCTGAATGTAAAATATTCTTTAGCTTTCCAGTGCTTCTAAAGATAGCTTTCTCTTAAACTTCAAATTCCTGCAAAATCAGGTTGCTTTGCAAAGCAGCTGAAAGTCTGTGTCTCACACTCTGTATCCCCACAGGGCTTGATGTATTTTCTGTGTCCATAAAAAGGGGCTGCAGAATAATGACTAATTTTACTTGGAAACAGTTTTGCCCATCAAAAATACTTTTAAAGATTTGTGTAATCAATATGCCTGATTTTGAAAATGGAAAAATGGTGTTTATCATATTTATTAGCCAGCAACCTCACACATGAGCTTCTGGGCATGCTTACAAAATCCAAAGGCTGGAGAAAAAGAGACCATCATTCACTGAGGTGCACATTCTCCAGTAAGTGACATAAAATAAGAAATATGCTCTTATTTCAAAGCCAATAAATAAGGCTTTGGAAATAGGGCCAGAATTTTAAAATAAGGGATGAGCATCACCAAAAAGAGGCAAAGCATTTGGAGGCCTCAGAGAGAAGAACCAGACATCCTCCAAACATCACCTTCTGATGGCTAAGACCCCAAGAGGATTTTTCAATCCCTGACTGCCTTCCCTCCTATTCCCCTCTTTTATTTCTGTGGGATCTATGACCTTGTTTCACCTATTTTCTTTTTTTTTTTTTTTACCTTTTATCACATTTTCCATTTTGAAGATTTCTATTATTTATACTCTCCCAAAATACAGCTCTGTGGCTAAACATATTTTGATTATTATTTTTTTCCTTGAGTTTTGTGTGATTTAAAAATATCTATTAATTTATAGTCGTTTTATCTAGAGGCAAGCCCAGAATGCATCCTAATTTAAGGACAGCTTGCTAATATCACTACATGGAAACAGATAAAAAATGATACATGGCTGCATAGTCTTCCATGGTGTATATGTGCCACATTTTCTTAATCCAGTCTATCATTGTTGGACATTTGGGTCGGTTCCAAGTCTTTGCTATTGTGAATAGTGCCACAATAAACATACGTATGCATGTGTCTTTATAGCAGCATGATTTATAGTCCTTTGGGTATATACCCAGTAATGGGATGGCTGGGTCAAATGGTATTTCTAGTTCTAGATCCCTGAGGAATCGCCACACTGACTTCCACAATGGTTGAACTAGTTTATAGTCCCACCAACAGTGTAAAAGTGTTCCTATTTCTCCATATCCTCTCCAGCACCTGTTGTTTCCTGACTTTTTAATGATCGCCATTCTAACTGGTGTGAGATGGTATCTCATTGTGGTTTTGATTTGCATTTCTCTGATGGCCAGTGATGGTGAGCATTTTTTCATGTGTTTTTTGGCTGCATAAATGTCTTCTTTTGAGAAGTGTCTGTTCATGTCCTTCGCCCACTTTTTGATGGGGTTGTTTGTTTTTTTCTTGTAAATTTGTTTGAGTTCATTGTAGATTCTGGATACTAGCCCTTTGTCAGATGAGTAAGTTGTGAAAATTTTCTCCCATTTTGTAGGTTGCCTGTTCCCTCTGATGGTAGTTTCTTTTGCTGTGCAGAAGCTCTTTAGTTTAATTAGATCCCATTTGTCAATTTTGGCTTTTGTTGCCATTGCTTTTGGTGTTTTAGACATGAAGTCCTTGCCCATGCCTGTGTCCTGAATGGTAGTGCCTAGGTTTTCTTCTAGGGTTTTTATGGTTTTAGGTCTAACGTTTAAGTCTTTAATCCATCTTGAATTAATTTTTATATAAGGTGTAAGGAAGGGATCCAGTTTCAGCTTTCTACGTATGGCTAGCCAGTTTTCCCAACACCATTTATTAAATAGGGAATCCTTTCCCCATTGCTTGTTTTTGTCAGGTTTGTCAAAGATCAGATAGTTGTAGATATGCAGCATTATTTCTGAGGGCTCTGTTCTGTTCCATTGATCTATATCTCTGTTTTGGTACCAGTACCATGCTGTTTTGGTTACTGTAGCCTTGTAGTATAGTTTGAAGTCAGGTAGCGTGATGCCTCCAGCTTTGTTCATGTCCTTTGTAGGGACATGGATGAAATTGGAAATCATCATTCTCAGTAAACTATCGCAAGAACAAAAAACCAAACACCGCATATTCTCACTCATAGGTGGGAATTGAACAATGAGAACACATGGACACAGGAAGGGGAACATCACACTCTGGGGACTGTTGTGGGGTGGGGGGAGGGGGGAGGGATAGCATTGGGAGATATACCTAATGCTAGATGATGAGTTAGTGGGTGCAGCGCACCAGCATGTCACATGTATACATATGTAACTAACGTGCACATTGTGCACATGTACCCTAAAACTTAAAGTATAATAATAAAAAAAAAGAAATTAGGCAGACACACACACACACACACACACACACACACAAGATACATGGGCACATACATAGACTTAAAAATTGAGACAAACCCCAGTCTAAATACTTCCATTACCTCTTCTCTCAAGGATTCTAGAAAGTATCTACCTCCATCCTCTACATATCCAGAAGATACAACAATAAGCCATTTCTTTAAAACCCTCACTTTCTTCTTCTTCTTTCAGGTAGTATAAAGATTGTTATAGAGTGTGATCTATAAAGCAATGTGATATTTTCTATCTTTAGGAGATGAAATGTCCATGCAATCTGGTTGTGCAAAAGAAACAGATCCATCTATACCCATGTCATTGTCCTAATTTTTCCTAATGACCTAAAGGCAGAGGGTTGCTGGTTACCCTGATCATAAGGCTGCAATTCTAAAAATGTGTTTTTTTCTAAAATAACGGTGCGGTGGATAATAAAAGTGATAGCCTTGGAATCAAGAGCTGATGCTTCTAGATGTGTAAAATATAGACGGTTAGATTAGATCATGTTAAGGTCTTTTCCAGCTGTAAAACATTTTATGCTGTATGTCAGTATGACTAATATCCTTTTGGAAGCACTTTCTCTCCTACTGTTCTTTTTGTTTTCCAAAAACTATCTTATTTTGTGAAAGACCTTTGTGAAACTCTCACATTGTAGAATATGGTAAGTCTATCCCCTTCAATCCCTCCATTATACCTCTCTCCTTCTAAGGACAGTGGGAATGTTAAATCAACTAAACCCTGTAATTCTAAGCTCTCTTGACTTAATATGATTACATGGGGTTAAGAACTCTGAACAGCTATACAGACACTCTCTCATCTTGTTTTTCCAAGAGGATTTTGTTCTTGACCTTCAAGAGTTGAAATAATTCAACAATAAAATATTGAGGATTTTGTAGTAACTGTTTCTCTATACCACAAACAGTTTTCCTTGGCACAGCGCTTTCATCAGAGAAATTTCCAATGTAATGGTGAGCATCCTCACAGATAAGCATTTTGACTTTCACTCTGGGACAGTGTATGGGGAGACATGAGCTGGATTTATGCTTCAATATTATTAGATAAGCTTCTGCCAAACATTTTTTTCTTGAGGTTAGAACCATTCTAACACAAGCACTTGAGTTTTATTCATCTCTGAAGTCACTTCCATAACTGGTTTATTGAGAAGAAGAGTATAAATATGACTCGATTTATTCTTTCCCCCATCACTACTTTCAACCATGTGCTGTCATATCTCTCTTCCCTGGCAAATAGTGAATCACTTAATGGATATCCTGAAAGATGCCATTAATTTCTGGTGGCTTTCAGTTACTTCAACAGCAGTCCAGGTTAAAGCTTTAATCTCAGATTCGATTTATAACTTACCTTGTCACTGCCCCCAAAACAAGCTTAAACTGAGACAACTTAAGCTATTGGAGAGGAGCTTAATCAGCTGTGAGACATGGTTTTTTAAAATTCCACTTCTAGGACTACTGACAGAGGCATAGAGGAGAGATAGGGGAAAAAACAAGTGCCTCTTTATTTAAAGTGGTTATTTTCATCCCCTTTGGCTATCATAGTGTTGCTGGCTAACACTGTCTCATTGTTGATACCCATATGGCCGCCATCCAAATGAGCCAAATGCTGGATTTCTGGTGGAGTGAGGGTTTGAGGGTATAAGCTTTTGGAGATGGGGTACTTCAGGGGTTTTTTTCTTCTGTCCACAACTCTGAAGAGGCTGAGAGTTTCAGTAACAGCCCTTTCTAACTTCCCCTCAGCTGCTAGAGTTTTTTGTTCTTGGGGATACCTGGAATGATGGGAAGCTATCTTGGGTAGCATTGCGTCAGGATGAATCAAATCCATTTGCTATACTATTATGGTTCCCCACAAGCAAGCTCTTAAATAAGAAATGCCAGAAAAGGAGTAGGGAAGACCGACAGTGAAGGGAAGACAGCTTTAATAGTGAATTAGCAATCAAGTTACCCTTAGGGAAGTTAGACCTCAATTTACTGGGAATCTACAAAAGCCAGTATAGAATGTGTGTCTTAGAATTATCCTGCCCAAGGGGTAAGGGAACTGAATATTATATAGAAATCTCTGTCAGTCATTGGTTTAGGGTTACTCTCAGGGATGTAAATTTCCCAGCATTTCTGGCTTGCATCAGCATGGGCAGGTTGGACTCCCATGGCAATAAAAAGCTCTTGTTCAAAAAGACACAGATGCTCAAAGTTGGAAGGCCCATCATTTGAGCCAATCTTCAAATCCCACAATCAAGGGTGTACAGTTTCCAGGGCCACTCTGTTTCAGGCTGTAGATCTGAGTAGCTGCAGAGTGGCTGGAGTAGCTCTGTAACACAGGCCTCACTCCCCAGCTCAGGGACAGTAGCTATGTGGCCACATTTTCCTCATGGCAGGCATTAGAGATTCCCAGAGGGGTGGAGGGAAGCACTGAAGATCTCTTAAGGTTTAGCCTTTGAACTAATTCTCTGTCACTTCTGCCTACTCATCATTGGCCAAATCCAACATCAATAAGGAGATGAGGAGAATACTATTTCTCCTATAGAAGTAGGGTAGGGGGCAGGGGAGGTGAATATTTGCTAAACAATAATCTAATCTACCACACATGGTCTCTGAGCATGAAAAAATTTAAGAGTACCAAAATGAGTAGTAACAAATGTCCATAGAGAACACAAAAGTAGCTATTGCATTTGGTGGTTAAAGATGCCATTGATACCTTCAAGAGCATATTTTTACCAGAATAGAAAAGATCAAAATAAGATTTTTTGGTAGCTATTAGAAAAATTTAAATAGTATTCATTTATTTATAATGAATACTTATATTACGTGTCTTATAATAATTAATGTATTAGTTGTAGTAAAATCTTAAAAAGTAATAACTGAGACAGCTGATTTATGCACCTCTTTCTAAAAGCATAGCAAAGAGAAAAATGAGACAATTGGACAAGAGTCAGAGGAAAGAGTCAGTGAATGGCACAGAAAATATATGTTAACCTTTGATAGGAGAAAAGAAAAAACATTATGAAGAAAAAAAGAGGGGATTAATTGCAAAAGCAAATGTCCCGAGGAGGCTAGAATTCATTCTGGCAAAGAGATTTCTGAGGCTAAAAAGAAGAGAATGACAAATGTGGCAAGCAGAGTCAAAGAAATACATTTCTAAGGCCTTTTTGACAGAGTTCTAAGCTAATTATTCATTAAGATGCTGAAATTTATTTGCTGCTCCTTGTGTGCCAGGCACTGTGCTAAGTGCTATGAGGTGCCCTATTTCCTTATCCCCATGTTATTATACAATGAGGGAACTTGTCTCCAGCTACACAGTTGCTATGTGCAGGGAGTCAGGAATCAAACCCAGACCTCAGCTCTCATATTGTTCCCACCATGTTAACAGTCAGAAATCTACCATTTTACATTAAAGACACAAGGGCCTCATGGAGAAATTACTTATTCTAGGGCTACAGCAGGGAAGACAGGATGAGACAAGATGAGCCTGGAGCACTGTATAGTGCCAGAAAGCAAGGAAGTACTCAGAAAACAAAAGGATAAGGATATGACAAAGAAACACAGGAGCTAACCTGAACATGCTCCCAGTGACCAAAACTGGAAAAATTTGAGTAAAAAAATAAAGTATTGGATTATAACCCAAATTATAAAATAAATAGTCATGCATCCATATTGATATAATATTTAGATATCTCCTTCCAGGAGGTGGAGTTTAATTCCCCTCTATCCCTAGTATGAAGTAGTTTTAGGGAATCAAAGTAGTAACTTTATAGTGGAGAAAACCTGGCAGACAGCACCCTATCCACATTATTAAGGTTAACATTACCAATGATAAGTCATGTAGATATCATGTATCCCCTGATGTGATGTGATGTGGTGTGAAAGCTACTTCCCCTATGGTTTTCTTTCTCTAAAATCTATATCTCCGCTACAAATCATGAGAAAACATCAGACAAACCCAAATTGAGGATGATTTTACATAATACCTGACCAGTTGTCTTCAAAACTAACAAGATCAGGGAAAGTCTGAGAAAATGTCACAGACCAGTAATCCTATGAAACATGAAAACTAAATGCAATATGATAGAATGAATAGGACTCTGGAATACAAAAAGAGCTTTAGTGAAAAAATTGGTGAAATCCAAATAAGGTCTGCAGTTTAGTTAATAGTTTAAAAAAAAAGGAAAGGGAGTGCAATCTGAAGAAAAATGAAATGTAGCCATAGAATACTGTGTTATTGTTTATTACTCATCATTATAACAGCAACGATACTTTGATGGAGTATTCCATTCTTCTTCAAACTCTTTCCCATATGTCGCAGTGCCCCCAGATGTAAAGTAGCACAGATTTTATTGTCCTTATTTTACCATATCATTCAATACTCGCAATCTGCTGGGCACAGTCCATAATAGATTAGGTATAGTATCATATAACTCAAATAATCCTTACAACAACTCTATGAGGTAGTTACTATTTTATCCCATTTTCTAGAGAAGGATACTGAGGCACAGAGAGGTTAATTGATTTGCCCAAGTTAGCATAGCTAATATGAAAAAAACCTGCCTATGAGCAGAGGTGGTTGGCTTTATGTCTTGCACATAACTACTAAGCTACAGTGCATTAAGTATTTGGGTTCAGAAAGGTTAAGTGATTGGCTCAAAGTCATAAAGTTGGTTGGTTCAGAACTGAGACTAGAACTGAGGTCTCCTGGTTCCCAGCCCAGTGCTTTCCCTCTATTTGCAGGTACCACCATCCACATATTTTTTTTTCTTTTTCCAAAGCACAGTGAAATTCTTGGAATTTCAGAAGCCAATCTGAACATGTTCCCAGTGGCCAAAGCAGAAACAACTTGAGCAACAAAATAAATAAAGTAGTATCGAATTATAATCCAAAGTATGAAACAAATAGGCATGCATCCATAGCGATACAAAGAAATGATCAAATAAAACAATAAAATTGAGGAAATGCATTTCCAAATTTAGCAGCAATTATAACAACAGACATTTATGAAGGGCATTTTAATTTCCAAAGTTCTCTTACCCATGTGTTCTCCCCAGAGTCTCACAAAACCCAGTAAGTTTGGTTTTGTTATCTATCTTTTGTAAGTGAGGAAATTGAGATCACACTGAAGTTTACTCAGTTAGTTTAGGAAGAGCTGGGACACTATTATTTCATGTTTCCTTGAATTCTTAAAAAGAGAGAATTGTATAATGAAGTCACCAAAATGATGATGTAGAAGCAAGCTGGCTTTACTCCCCTCAACAGAAGATCAAAAACAAATACACAGCACTGAGAGCATCACCAGCAATATCCCAGAACTCAAATATGAGGATGGGAAAGTTCCTGGAGCCACAGAGAAATATTTTTAAAACTCCATGCGGCTGGTAAAAATAATTACACTTTTTATCTACAACACACTTCCTCCAAACTTTCAAGCACCGAGTGTGTGGAAAATTTTCCCCAAACTCATTGTTACTAACCTGGAAAAGTGGCATTGTAGTGGACAGCCAGCTTTCCCACCACCTTCGGTTATCTAGCAGGAGAGGTCAGTCCCTGCCTCAACCTACTGGAAAAAGAGGATTGTAGTAAGGCAAAATCCTGCCAACTTGTCAATAATCACTGCTTTACCAAGTACTACATATTAATTGATTATTCTTAGATATACCACCTCCATCAAAATGACGACAAACCAAATTGAGTAGTTTAGAATTGGAATAGGAGATAAACAAGATCAAGACCAATAGTGGCCATTTTTTACAGTTTCTACCCAGATTTCAGAAACAGGAAAATAAAACCAAATCATTGTAAGGCAAAAGTCTACTATAACATAGTGAGATAATAGATCAAATCTCTCAGAACTAAGTTTTTTTTTTTTTAATTCTAGTGTCCTATAAGGTACCTCATATAAAAATTGATATTTAGTACGCTGGTCATAGTGGCTCACGCCTGTAATCTCAGCACTTTGGGAGGCTGAGGTGGGAGGATTACTTGAAGCCAGGAGTTTGAGATCAGCCTGAGCAACACAGAAAGACCCAATCTCTATTTAAAAATCTTTAATTAAAAAATCAGTTTTTAGATTGGTATTTAGTAACTATTTTTAAAAATCAGGGCAGTAAGTGATGTAATGTTGGGGAGTGGCATGATTTTTAGACTCAGGCTCTAGCCTGTGGGATTTATTAGTTGAGATGTTTAATTGTAATGATAAAATCTTTATGAGGCTGTTGTTTAAAAATGAGAACATTTATGTCCTTTGCATAATATACTGACATTCAATAATCTTTATATTTTTATTTATATTATTATTAAATGAATGTATTTTCCTGCTTTAGAGAATCTACAGATGCCTTCTTTTCCCTAGAATAGAAATGTCAACCTTGAGATTTGTTCTTTCTCCATACTTGTTGTCATCCCATGCTTTCAAAATTAATGTACCAAAGAATTACTTGTTTAATGCTCATAAAACCACTTCTTAGGCTATTTACTTGGAAATGAGTTCCATGGAGGGGAAAACATCAGGCAATAAGGCAGGAGGAGAATTTCCTCTATGTATGATATTAAGGAAGTGTTACAAATATTGAACCAGCAGGTATTTCAGATGAAGTACATGCCTTTCAAATAATGACGAAATTCATGTGAAGCAGAAAGGTAGAGACAAGTCCAATTTGTTAAACAATCTTAAAATATAGAGGTATGAATAACACTTCAAACATATACAGCTTCTGCCTTCACATATGAAAGGAGTTTTATTCCAGTAACTATGGTTACCTTATATACTACTCAGATACTCATAAAGTGAAAGAGACGAGGGAAGAGTAAAGTTGAAATCTATTGAGACAAATAATGCAGAGACTGGTAACATAATGAAATTTCTGTTTGTTTTTAAGATTTAGATTTGCATGGACACTGATCTAGTTATTTCTGTATATGTCTTTAACCTGTATCAGGACTACACCTTGACCAGGTAGATAGTGGTGTTTTATAATCTAAAATAGCAAAGCTTCTCATGGAAAAAGTACACTGACTGGTGGTGGGAAAATGGGAATAATTGGAAGAGTAGGGCTGTAAAAGTAAGAGAAAAAATTTAATTAAGCATAGCATATAAATCTTATGAAGCAATACAAATCACATGTATATAAAGAGGACACACAGTTATAATTAAGAATAGAAAAACAAATACGGTACTCCCTTCCAGCATAAAGAAATAAGTGAATTCAAAAAGATGAATTGCATTACTGCATGGTTAATGAATCATTCAGTGCAAGCCTGTGCATTTAGCTGGGACAGGGGTTCCAGGAATCTGGCAGTGGGATCTAAACTCATTGTTATCCTTGCTATGGTTTAATATCACCTGGTTTTACCAGAGCACCTGTTTATTCCAGCTAAAATATTGATGGAAATTATTCTGGGATCCATGGATGATTCTGAGAATCCTTCTGTTAGATGGTACTTCTTTTGTCAATTTAGGAAAGTTCATTCAAGAGAACACTCAGATTATACCTTCTACCTCTGCTTCCCAAGGTGGGATTCCTTCCTATTTTTGTAGAAAAGAAGAATTTTAAGAAAGGACCTTAATATTATCTGAAATTTTCACTAATATTTCTTAGTCCATTAACCCTCCTACTCTCTACAATGTCTATTTTTCATTTAAAAGGTATTGAGCTAAACCATTTATATATTAAAAGGGCAAACAGTACAAGAGAACTTATAAATAAAAAGAATGATCCCATATAAGCATCCAGTGCTACTCCGTGTTTCTATTTTCAGTTCTTCTAATGATGATCTTTGTAATTCTAAATAGTATTCTTGACTTATGAAGATAATTTTTATAAACATCTATGAAATATGAGAATTATCTCATTATATACTATCCTCCAACTATCTCCCATATACTATATCCAATGTTTGATAGTTATTATTCTAAGTTTTTCTCTTGGTTACTTTTGTAACTTCAAATAATGTATTTATATTTCTATTTTTGCTCCATCAGAACTAAGATACTCTTTAGTTTGAATTTCAACCTTTATGTAAGATAACAATATTTTGCTCCTGAAAAGGGGAAAATGGCAACAGAAAACAAATGAAACAAATATAAAACAAATACATTTAATCTTTAACATAAAAATAATCACATTACATGTAAATGGTGTAAACATTCCAATTAAAAAACAGAAATTGTCAGATTGAATAAAAAATCAAGACCTAACTATATACTGTCTACAAGAAACTCACTTAATTTAAAAAAATATTTCCCAGTTTTATTGAAGTATAACTGATAAAGAATGTATATATTTGGGTATACAATGTGATTATTTGACATATGTATACATTGTGAAATAATTACCACAGTCTAATTAACACATCCATTACTTCAAATAGTTACCAGTGTGTAGATGGGGAGGGGAGGTGAGGACACTTAAGATCTATTCTCTTAGCAAATTTCAAATATACAATACAGTATTATTAACTATAATTGCCATGCTGTACATTAGATTCCCAGAACTTATTCCTCTTATACCTGAAAATTTGTACCCTTTGACCAAAATCTTCCCATTTTCCCTACTCCTCAGCCCCTGGCAACCACTGTTCTACTCTCTTCTACAAGTTTAACATTTTTCGATCTCACACCTATTAGGATGACTCTTACAAAAAAGACAATAGATAACAAATGTTGGTGAAGATGTGGAGAAAAGGGAACTCTTGTACACTTTTGGTGGGCATGTAAATGGGTACCACCATTCTGGAAAACAGTAAGAGAATTCCTCATAAACATCAAAAACAGAGCTACCATGTCATCCAGAAACTCACTTTGAATATAAAAATACACAAAAGTCAAAAGCATCTTTAGAAGTTTCTTTCTGAATCAGTCCCTCAAAAAAAAAAAGAAAAAAAAACCTGTAGAAGAATGAAAAAGATATATCATAATAACACTAATCAAAATAAATCTGAAGTGCCTATATTAATATCAGACAAAGTAGATTTCAGAGAAAAGCATATTATCAGGTATAAGCAGGCCAATTTCACATGATAAAGGGATAAATGAATCAAGAGAACATCATGGTTCTAAATGACTGTAGACCTAAAACAGAGCTTCAAGATATATAAAGCAGAAATTGATAGAACTCCAAGAAAAAATAAATACCCACAGTTACAGTAATAGATTTCAATATTTCTCTCTCAATAATTGATAGAACAAGACAGAAAATTCACAAGGATAGAGAAGACATAAGCAACATGATCAACCAATTTGACCTAATTGATATTTAAAGAACAAACCATCAAACAACAGCAAAAAAATGCACATGAAACATTTACCAAGATAGATTATATTCTGGGCCATAAAACAAGCAACAGTAGATTTAAAAGGATTTAAATTGTACAAAGCATGTCATCTGACCACAATGGAATTAAATGAGAAATAAGTAAAGAAAGATATCTGGAAAATTCTCCAAATATTTGGAAACTAAATTTATTAATTTGCTAGAGCTGCTGTAACAAAGTACCAGAAAATGGGTGGCTTAGACAACAGAAATTTATTGTCTCACAGTTCTGGAGGCTGGAAGTCCAAAATCAAGGTGTTAATAGGCTTGGTTCCTTTTGAGAGGTGTGAGGCAGAATCTGTCCTATGCCTCTATCCTAGTTTCTAGTGGTTTGCATTCCTTGGCCTATGGAAACATAACCCCAATATTCATATGGAATTCTCTGTGTAGGTGTGTGTCTGTGTCCAAATTTGCCTTTTTTATAAGAATATTATAAGGACACCAGTCATATTGAAGTAGGACCCACCTTAATGACCTAATTTAATGTGATTATCTGTAAAAGCTCTGTTTCCAAATAAGGTCACATTAATGCTGAAGGTTAGAATTTCAACATCTTTTGGGAGGAGGAATACAATTCAACTCATAACACTAAATAACACACTTCTAAACAACCCATAGGTCAAAGAAGAAATCCTTAAGAAGATATTTGGAACAAAATGAAAATGAAAGCACAAAACACCAATATTTGTGGGATGTGCTAAGAAAATACTTAAAGGGAAATTTTTAGCACTAAGCACTTATATTGGAAAAGAAGAAAAATCTCAGCTTCTACCTTAAACTAATAAAAGAAGAGCAAATAATCCCAATATAAGCAGAAGAAAGGAAATAATAAAGATAAGCAGAAAACAATGAAATATACAACAGAAAACAGAAATTCCAAAAGCTAGTTCCTTGAGAGCTAGCTAATAAAAGAAGAGCAAATAATCCCAAAACAAATGGAAAAAAGGAAATAGTAAAGATAAGCAGAAAATAATGAAATATACAACAGAAAACAAATGCCAAAGGCTAGTTCCTTGATAACATTATAAACCTCTAACCATACTAATCAGAAAAAAAGAGAGAAGACATAAATTACTAATATCAGGAAGGAAAGATGACATTACTATGTAGCCTACAGAGATTAAAATGATAATAAGGGAATATTATAAACAACTTTGTGCCGATAAATTCTGTAACACAAATGAGAGGGGCAAATCTCTTGAAAAACACAAACTTACAAAGCCTACTCAACAAGAGTTACGTATCCTTAAGAACGATACATCTATTACAGAAATTAAATTTTTAAAATCTTATGCTGGCCTAATTTTCATTCCTTTACAGTTATCCCATTGTTGTTGTTTTATTTTTCTTCTCTCTATAGAGAAAGAGGATTCCAGGATCCCTTCTTTATTCTTTGTAGTGGACATTTATTTTTTCCTTCTCGCAATCTATTTCTCTTTCTACCTTTCAAACAATCTCATATTTCCGTTGGAAATCCATGGGTTTTAGTAGCATTTACTTTTCTCCAAGACGCGTGGGTCAAACATATGAATTAGAACAAACCAGCCAGAACATTTCATCTTTCTGGCCATGTTATCTGTTTAGGGGTAGGTGCATGACCTATGCCTGTTAAACCTGAATAAATCTCAGTGTTTTTCTGGAAACTCTGAAACACAAACTCTTTCTCATATGGACCCCATGGTATACAAATGTGAAGCCTTGAACTTTTCTTTCTTAACTTTTATTTTAAGTTCAGGGGTACGTGTGCAAGATGTGCAGATTTGTTGCATAGGTAAATGTGTCATGGAGGTTTGTTGTACAGATTATTTAATCACCCAGATACTAAGCCTAGTATCTGTTATTTTTCCTGAGCCTCTCCCTCTTCCCATCCTCCACCTACTGATAGTGTGTGTTATTCTCTGTGTGTCCATGTGTTCTCATCATTTAGCTCATTTACTTTTACTTTACTTTTAAGTGTGAACATACAGTATTTGGTTTTCTGTTTCTGCGTTAGTTTGCTAAGGATAATGGCCTCCAACTCCATCCATGTCCCTGCAAAGGACATGATCTCATTCTTTTTCATGGCTTCATAGTATTCCATGGTGTATATGTACCACATTCCCTTTGTCCGTTCTATAATTGATGGGGATTTAGGTTGATTCCACGTCTTTGCTATTGTAAATAGTGCTGCAATGAACATATGTGTGCATGTGTCTTTATATTAGAACATTTATATTCCTTTGGATATATACCTAGTAATGAGATTGCTGAGTGGAATGGTATTTCTGCCTTTAGGTCTGTGAGGAATCACCACGTTGTCTTCCACAATGGTTGAACTAATTTACACGCCCACCAACAATGCATAAGTGTTCTTTCTTCACAACCACGCCAGCATCTGTTATTTTTTGACGTTTTAGTAATAGCCATTCTGACTGGAGTGAGATGGTATCTCACTGTGGTTTTTATTTGCATTTCTCTAATGATCAGTGATGTTGAGCTTTTTTAATATGATTGTTAACCGCATGTATGTCTTTTGAGAAGTGTCTGGTCATGTCCTTTGCCCACTTTTTAAATAGGGATTTTTCTTGTAAATTTAAGTTCCTTATAGATGCTGGATATTAGACCTTTGTCAGATATATAGTTTGCAAACATTTTCTCCCATTCTGTAGGTTGTTTGTTCACTCTGATGATAGTTTCTTTTGCTGTGCAGAAGCTCTTTAGTTTAACTAGATCCAATTTATCAATTTTTGATTTTGTTGCAGTTGCTTTTGGCATCTTCACCATGAAATCTTTGCCCATGCCTAAGTCCTGAATGGTATTGCCTAGGTTGTCTTCCAGGGTTTTTACAGTTTGTGGTTTTACACTTAAGTTGTTAATCCATCTTGAGTTAATTTTTGTATATGGTGTAAGGAAGGGGTCCAGTTTCAATTTTCTGCATATGGCTAGCCAGTTATTCCAGCACCATTTATTGAATAGAGAATTCTTTCCCCATTGCTTGTTTTTGTCAGGTTTGTTGAAGATCAGATAGTTGTAGGTGAGCAGTCTTATTTCTGGGTTTTCTATTCTGTCCATTGGCCTGTGTGTCTTGTTCTTGTACCAGTACCGTGCTGTTTTGGCTACTGTAACCCTGTAGAATAATTTGAAGTCATGTAGCGTGATGCCTCCAGCTTTTTTCTTTTTGCTTAGGATTGCCTTGGCTATTTGGTCTCTTTTTTGGTTCCATATGAATTTTAAAATAGTTTTCACTAGTTCTCTGAAGAGCATCAATGGTAGTTTAACAGGAAAAGCAAATTGCTTTGTGCAGTATGGCCATTTTAACGATATTGATTCTTCCTATCCATGAGCATGAAATGTTTTTCTATTTGTTTGTGTCATCTCTGATTTCTTTGAGCAGTGGTTTGTAGTTCTCCTTGTAGAGATCTTTCATCTTCCTTGTTAGCTGTATTCCTATGTATTTTATTTTTTTGTGGCAATTGTGAATGGGAGTTTGTTTGTGATTTGAAGCCTGGAACTTCTATTACCATTTTGCCACCATGGAGAAAGCCTGTCTGGGAAGAATGCTGACTGTTGAAGGGAAGCCCTGAGAGAATGACCAAAAAATGAAGCCAGAGCCCTGCTCCAACTACACCTAAAGCATAATATTCAGTCAGGTGAGCTCTCTATCTCCACCACACACCCAGCAGATAATTTTTCCTTTAATTTCAAAGAGGAAATAAAAAGTATTGAATGAGGCTGGGCATGGTGGCTCATGCTTGTAGTCCCAGAACTTTGGGAGGCCGAGGCGGTCAGATCTCTTGAGGTCAGGGGTTGGAGACCAGCCTGGCCAACATGGCAAAACCCCGTCTCTACTACAAATACAAAAATTAGCCAGGTGTGGTGGCACACGCCTGTAATCCCAGCTACTTGGGAGGCTGAGGTGGTAGAATTGCTTGAACCCAGGAGGCGGAGGTTGCAGTGAGCTGGTGCCACTGCACTTCAGCCTGGGCAACAGAGAAAGACTCTGTCTCAAAAAAAAAAAAAAAAAAAGAGAGAGAGAGATAAAGAAAGAAATTATTGGACAGGAAATTAACTGACTGACCATCACAAAATTTATAAACCAAATTTACAATAGCAAAATATCCCTTCCTCTCTAAGCCTCAAGTCTCCCCCATTATCCGGATTCCAGATTTCTCTTCATTTAGCATTCAAGCTTACTTATGCCCTGCCCAATTAAAAATTTCTCACTCTATCCGATTTTTGCATCAAATTGTTGCCCTGTTTTTCTTCTCTCTCTTCTTATCCAAATTTTTCAAAAGAATGCCCAATACTTAACATTTCCTCCTCTTCACTTTTATCTCACACTTTGCTTTCTGATTCAACATGTTCCACACGTTCAAAAGTGCTTTTACCAAGGTCATTGGTGACCTTCATGTTGCTAAGTCCAATGAACTTCTCAGACTCCTGACATTTCCCCACCTACCTTGGACATTATTGTCCTCTCTCTTTCTGAAAATACTCTCTTTCTTTGATTTATGTATACTATGCCCTCCTGGACACTCTTTTTGTTTTTTATTTTTCTGGGTACATAGGTGTAGATATTTATGGGGTACATGAGATATTTGGATAAAGGCATACAGTGTGTAATAATTATATCAGAGTAAATGGGGTATCCATCACCGCATTTATCCCTTGTGTTACAAACAATCCAATATACTCTTTTAGTTATGTTTAAATGTATGATTAAATTATTACTGACTACAGTCACTCTATTGTGCTACCAAATACTAGATCTTATTCACTCTTTCTAACTATTTTTTATACACATTAACCATCCCCACCTTCCTCACCCACCCACCCAGTACCCTTCCCAGCCTCTGGTAACCATCATCTTATGCTCTATCTCCATGAGTTCAATGCTTTTAAATTTTCAGCTCCCATCAATAAGTGAGAAGGTGCAAAGTCTGTCTTTCTGTGCCTGGCTTATTTCACTTAACATAATGTCTTCCAGTTCCATCCATGTTGTTGTCAATGACAGGATCTCACTTATTTATTTATTTATTTATTTATTTATTTATTTATTTATTTATTTTGAGATGGAGTCTTGCTCTGTCACCAGGCTGGAGTGCAGTGGCGCAATCTCAGATCACTGCAACCTCCACCTCCCGGATTCAAGCGATTCCCCTGCCTCAACCTCCCAAGTAGCTACAGGCGTGCACCACCACGCCCAGCTAATTTGTTGTATTTTAGTAGGGATGGAGTTTCAGCATGTTAGCCAGGATGGTCTCAATCTCCTGACCTCATGATCCACCCGCCTCGGCCTCCCAAAGTGCTAGGATTACAGGTGTGAGTCACCGCACCTGGCCCTCACTCTTTTTTTAATAGGTGAATAGCACTCCATTGTGTATAGGTACATTGTCTTTATCCATTTGTCAGTTGATGGACACAGGTTGCTTCTAAATCTTGACTACTGTAAATAGTGCTGCAATAAACATGGGAATGCAAATATCTCTTTGATATACTGATTTCCTTTCTTTTGTATGTATACCCAGTAGTAGGATTGCTAGGTCATATTTTTATGATCTAGTTCTATTTTTAGTTTTTTTAGGAACCTCCAAACTGTTCTCCATAGTGGTTGTATTAATTTAAATTCCCACCAACAGTATATGAGGGTTCCATTTTCTTCACATCCTCACCAGCATTTGTTATTGCTTGTCTTTTAGATAAAAGGCATTTTAACTGGGATGAGATGATATCTGATTGTAGTTTTGATTTGCATTTCTCTGATGATCATTGATGTTGACCACCTTTTCATACACCTGTTTGCCATTTGCATGTCTTCTTTTGAGAAATATCTATTCAGATATTTGGCCCATTTTGAAATTAGATTATCAGATTTTTTTTCCTGTAGAGTTGTTTCAGCTCCTTATATATTCTGGCTATTAATCTCTTGTCAGTTTGCAAATATTTTCTCCCATTTTGTTTTCTCTTCACTTTGTTGACTGTTTCCTTTGCAGTGCAGAAGTTTTTTAACTTGATGTGATCCCATTTGTCCATCTTTGCTTTAGTTACCTGTGCTTGTGGGATATTACTCAAGAAATCTCTGCCTAGACCAATATCCTGGAGAGTTTCCCCAATGTTTTATTTAGTAGTTGCATAGCTTGAGGTCTTAGATTTAAATCTTTAATCTATTTTGATTTGATTTTGGTATGTGGTAAGAGATAGGGGTCTAGCTTCTTTCTTCTGCATATGGATATCCAGTTTTTCCAGCACCACTTATTGAAGAGACTGTCCTTTCCCCAATGTATGTTCGTGGCACTTTTCTCAAAACGAGTTCACTGTGGACATATATATTTGTTTCTAGGTTCTCTATTCTGTTTCATTGGTCTATGTGTCTATTTTTATGCCAGTGTCATGCTGTTTTGGTTACTATAGCTCTGCAATATAACTTGAAGTCAGCTAATGTGATTTCTCAAGCTTTGTTCTTTTTGCTCAAGATAGCTTTGGCTATTCTGGGTCTTTTATGGTTCTGTATAAATGTTGGGATTTTTTTTTTCTGTTTCTTCAAAGAATGTCATTGGTATTTTGATAGGGATTGCATTGAATCTGTAGATTGCTTTGGGTAGTATGGACATGTTAACAATGTTGGTGTTTCCAATCCATAAACATGGAATATATTTCCATTTCTTGTGTTTTCTTCAATTTCTTTCATCAGTGATTTGTAGTTTTCATTGTAGAGATCTTAAACTTCTTTAGTTAATTTAATTCATAGGTATTTAATTTTATTTGTAGCTATTTTAAATGGGATTCATTTTTTATTTCTTTTTCAGATTGTTCGCTGTTGACATATAGAAATGCTACTGATTTTTGTATAGTGATTTTTGTATCCTGCAACTTTACTGAATTTGTTTATCAGTTCTAATAGCTTTTTGGTGGAGTCTTTAGGTTTTTCCAAATATAAAATGATATCATCAGAATACAAGGATAATTTGACTTCTTCCTTTCCAATGTGGATGCCCTTTCTTTCTTTCTCTTGTCTGATGGCTCTAGCTAGGAATTCCAGTATCATGTTGAATAACTGGTGAAAATGGGCATTCTTGTCATGTTCCGCATCTTAGAGGAAAGGCTTTCAGTTTTTCCCTATTCAGTATGATACTAGCTGTGGGTCTGTCATATATGGCTTTTATTATGTTGATGTATGTTCCTTCTATACGCAGATTTTTAAGAGTTTTTATCATGAAAGGATGTTGAATTTTATCAAATGCTTTTTCAGCATCAATTGAAATGATCATATATTTTTTGTCTTTTATTCTTTTGATATGATGTATCACACTGACTGATTTGCAAACATGGAACCATCCTTGCATCCCTGGGATAAATCCTACTTAGTCATGATGAATGATCTTTTTAACATGTTGTTGAATTTGGTTTGCTAGTATTTTGTTGAGGATTTTTGCATCAGTATTCATCGGGGATATTGGCTTGTAGTTTTCTTTTTTGAATATGTCTTTGGTTTCGGTATCAGGGTAATACTGGCCTCATAGAACACTTTTGGAAGTATTCTCTCCTCTTCTATTTTTTTGAATAGTTTGAGTTGGATTGGTGTTAGTTCCTTGAATGTTTGGTAAAATTCAGCAGTGAAGCCATAGGTTCCTGGGCATTTCTTTGCTGGGATACTCTAGTATGGCTTCAGTTGCATTACTAATTATCAGTCTGTTCAGGTTTTGTATTTTTCATAGTTCAATCTCAGTGGGTTGTATGTGTCTGGGAATTTATCCATGTAGCCTAAATTTTCCAATTTATTGGCATATACTTCCTTGTAGTGGCCTCTAATGATCACTTGAATGTCTGCTGTATTGGTTGTAATGTCTCTTCTTTCATCTTTGATTTTATTTATTTGAGTCTTTTCTCTTTTTTCTTAGTCTGGCTAAAGGTTTGTCAAATTTGTTTATCTTTTCAAAAAAACTTTTAATTAATCTTTTGTAGTGTTTTGTTTCAATTTTATTTATTTCTGCTCTGATCTTTATTATTTCTTTTCTTCTACTAACTTTGAGTTTCATTTGTCCTTGCTTTTCTAGTTCTTAAAGATGCATTATTATGTTGTTTATTTGAAGTTTTTTTACTTTCTTATATAAGAACTTATAGCTATCAACTTCCCTTTTATACTGCTTTCACTGTATTGCATAGGTTTTGGTATGTAGTGTTTCCATTATCACTTAGTAGATTTCCTCTACAATCTTCTCAAGTGCTAAAGGCAGACAACCTAAGAGTCAAAATTTGACGACTCTGTCACTCTCCATCATGTCTTGTCATAAAGTAAGAGAATGAAAGAATCATTTCATAGGAAGTTGTGAACTGAAAGAGGAACTTCAGAATCCAAAATTTTAGAGGTAGAAAAGTTTCAGGCAGTGGTATGTTTTTAAAAGTGATAAGAATCATAGAAGGCTTAAGTAGATGGGGAAGTGAGGGTCACTGAATTGAAACAGGACAACTATGAGATTGACATGTTGGAAGTTTCTCCATCTTGCTAGAAAAAAATACTCTTAACTCTCTTCATATATTTTAATCAAAGAACAGACATCAGTTTTTCTTAATTAACATTTTTTTGGTGCAAAATGTTTCACCAGGAATTAGTGGGCATGTATTTCTAAATGATTTCCAGCAACATACAAACAAACCATAGGATGGAATAGTGACACCCTTTACTGTTTAGCATTAAATTGCACACCTCCTTTTCCCAATTAGGAGAAAGTGATTTCTTTCTCCTAACCCTGCCCTTTGAAAGTAGAACTAATTTAAAGTTCTGGTCTCTTAGCAACCATAGTTGATTCACACACTAAGTGCGAATAGTAGATGTGCCTTTCTGAAAAGATTTGAAGTTACTATCTAAGCTTCCCAGGGCATGCTTTTAAAAGGTACTTAAACAGCATATAGCAAGGTATTTTAACAGAGATAAGAGTACTTTCATCTCAGCCGTCATACTTTATTCATAGTCTTTATGACAATTAAATCTATTCCAAGTTTCTTGGCTGCCCACTCTTACCTAGCTGCAGTGGTAAAACACACATTTGCTTGCTTTAATTCAGGGATTTGCATTTTAACTTAGTCTTCTATGCCACTCACAATAAAATTTTAGCAAATTGTGATTCATTATAATACTGTATTCTTCTAGCTAGTATACTGGTTGATGTAGAAGTACATTTTGACTAAAGACCTACTGCCTTGTTCAGGAGTCAACTTCTAAACTTCTTAACTCAAGAGTCGCAAACTTTGCTAAAAAACATCTCCTGTCATATCCAAAGTTATAAATTATAGTAGTAGAGGAAGCTGTCAAAAATGGCACAGTAAGCTGTTTGCAGAAAATTTAGTTTTAGACAAGTGTTTTTGTTGTTATTGTTTTTCTTCCTTTTTCCAGGCCAGAAATACAAATTCACATAATTGCTTTCAACACACATCAGTGAGAGGAAGGTCAAAAGTTTTCAAGTTTGATTTTTGTGTTTATCCCGTAGGCTCCAACACTTAGTCAGGGGCTTTCAAAATGATTGAATTTGATTTCTTTTATTTTTCTCCAAATAGCAAATGCTTGGTAAGTAGTTTAAGGAAATTAATAGAAACATCTTACAGATGATGTGGAAAAAAAGTACAAAGAATTGGAGAAAAAAGTCAAGTAATTTTCAAGCAAGCTTGAGAATAGAGCTCAAAACTGAAAAGAAAATTCATTAGTGAATAAAGTCCCTCCCAGATGTTAAAGGCTTCTGGGACCATTTGTAGTCTTTTGACCCTATTCAGTCACCTACTTTTTTGTTCCTTTCATCTTTAACTAGAGCATTTTCCAATCATACTCCTTGTTGATAACTCTAACTAAACAAAAGAAGTAAAACTCCCTTAGTCTACCTTTGTTCTATTTTGGCTCAGCTGGTTTGAAATAAGCTATCTCTAACAGAGGCCCAGGTACACTAGGCGTCTGCTATGCTTTTGATGTTTGGACCCTTCAAATCTCAGGTTGAAATTTGATCCCTAATGTTGAAGTTGGGGCCTAATGGGAGGTTTTGGATCATGGGGGTAGATTCCTCATAAACAGATTAATGTCCTCCCTCAGGGTTGAGTGAGTTGTCACTCTATTCGCTTCCACAAGAGCTGGTTGTTAAAAAGAGCCTGGCACCTTCCTGCTCTCTCTCTTGCTTCCTTTCTTGCCATGTGCTCTCTGCACATAACAGCTCTCCTTCACCTTCCACCATGAGTGGAAACATCTTGAGGCCCTTGCCAGATGCAGATGCCCAATCTTGAACTTTCCAACCAGGAGAACCGTGAGCTAAGTGAACCTCTTTTCTTTATAAATTACCTAGTCTCAGGTATTTCTTTGTAGCAACACAAAATGAACTAAGACAGCACCCATTAAATATTTATGGCATGAATAAACTCATCTTTCTGAAATATCATTGAGGTAAGTTTCTATAATGTATCATCTTGTGATAGAACATACAAAATGGTCATAAAACATAAACATGTAGTTTAACAAACTATTAAAAAACACCAGTGTGTCTTCCTCCATGCCAAAACAATAGAATGGCATCTTCCCCATAGAAGCCCTCCACCTGTCTCTTTCTGACCATAATACTAGCCTACCCCCTACGATGACCACTATGTTGGCTTTCATGCTGCTAATAATTGTTTAATGTGGCCTAGTTTAAAAATATGTGTCAGTGGGATCATATAGTATTAGCCTAGCTTCTTTAGCTCAGTCTTTTGTGTTTAAGAGCTATCCATCTATGTAGTTTATTCATTGCTTCCTGTATAGTATACCATGATATAAACCTACCCCTATTTTTTTTTTATCATTTCTACTATTGAGTTGTTCCTGTGTGGAGCTTCTATTAACTATGTTATTATGAACATTCTAATGCATGTTTCCTGGTGCATGTAAGCATGCATTTATGTGAGACAGAAACACCTATAAATGGAATTGCTAGGTCATAGACTATACACATTTTCAGATGTACTATCAGACATTATTCAAAAGTGATTTTACAATGCATATTCCCATCAATGGTACATGAGAGTTCTCATTGCTTCACATCCTTGTTAATAATTGGCAATGCCACTTTTCTGCCCACTCCCTCATTCCCTCTCTTGAATGCCACTGTGGCTGCAGTACACTTGCTCTGAGCTCCAGGCTCCTGCTAAGCTAGCACAGTCTCCCTTCAGCCACCATTATGATTACCTACTGGGACCTCATCAGACACAATGAGATGTTCTCTGACATTTACAAAATATGAAAGATCATGGACCAGCTGTGCTTGGAGGTAGAGGGAAAAATAGTTGATAAGACAGAGGGTAACATTGATGACTCACTGGTGGAAATGCTTCCACTGAAGGCCTCAAGGGTGAAGGTACCAAAAGCACAGTCATCACTGGTGTTGATATTGTCATGAACCATCACTTGTAGGAAACCAACTTCACAAAAGAAGCCTGCAAGAAGTACATCAAACATTACATGAAATCAATTAAAGGCAGACTTGAAGAACAGAAACCAGAAAGAGTAAAAGCTTTTATGACAGGGCCTGCAGAACAAATCAAGCACATCTTTGCTAATTTCAAAAACTACCAATTCTTCATTGGTGAAAACATGAATACTAATGGTATGGTGGCTCTATTGGACTACCATGAGAATAGTATGATCTATATATGGTCTTCTTTAAGGATGGTTTAGAAATGGAAAAGTATTAACAAATTTGGCAGTTACTTTGGATCAATTGCCTTTCATCATAACTGGCTGCTGCTTGTCATCCACACAACACTAGGACTGATATCATCTTGAGCATCTCATTTATTGTGACTGTGATTTACTTGCAGTAGAGGCATTGTTTTTAAGAAAAAAAATGTCAGTTGTCTAAAAATAAAATGCATTTAAACTCATTTGACAGAATGCCTCCTAGTTTAATACATATTTAAACTAAATCTATTCTGTAATGTTCCTGGAGAAGCTAGAGCCTGGTTGTAAGCCACTACTAGAAAGTATAAGACTGTTATCAGGTAACTTGTACAGTGGAAACTACTTTTGGGACTAGAATCTAAAAAAAACAAAAAGTTTTAATTCTGAACTGCAGTAAAGGAAATGACCATGCTAATATCAATGCCAACATTTTAAGTGGAGCCTTATACATTTCCTCACCTACAACAGAGTAGTTAACTCTGGAAGAGATTACCAAGACAATAAAAAGAAACTAACTCAGTCTGAAAGAAATACGTGGCAATGCTATATATTTAAAAAATGTTCACCATACTCATACATGTGTATTATCAGATGTTTTATTTTTGCCACTCCAATGGGTACATAGTGCCAGTACATTGTGGTTTTAATTTGCATTTACCTAATTACCAATGAAGTTGAGCATTTTTCCATATGCTACTATTTCCTCTATTGGGATGTGCCTGTTCAGGTGGTTTTCCCATTTTTCCTTTGCATTGTCTGTCTTTTTGTTATTAATTTGAAAAAGGTTTTTATATATTTAATAGGAAGGTTGATTTTAATTATCCAGTTCACCCTCATGAGAAACTGGAAGCGCTTACGTGTACATTTTATCTGTGTGCACTTTATGGTCTCAATTTCCTTGGTGGCTCATAGTGACCGGCTACCTGGAAAACTGCAAAAAGATTAAAGTAATTCACTAATATCTATTCAGTTTTAATATATCTGTTATTTTAATTTCTATGCAGCTCTATTGTCAGCATTTTCCCTTCTTTTTTCATTTCATGTAATAAGTTTACTTAGCAACCATTTTATGACTTGTAAATTTCTATCAATTAGTCCATCTTATTTTTCACAAGTACAAAGGCAAGTTAAATTATACTTTTCTACAGGACCAAGTTTAATATGTGTAATATTGAATTAAAACAGATAATGATTAGCATACTAGAGTGATTATTACACAAACACTCTAAAGTGATTAGCACATAAAAAACTCAATGATATTTCTTATTAGACTCCATTTAAAAACAGCATTATTTATCAACCATTTGTGGTTTGAAAAAAAACAGCATTATTATTATCTTCCTGAATCCTGATTCCTTAAATTAAGATATTCTATGTCTTGTTAAAGTTCTAGGAATCAGAACTTTGACTAACCAGAATATTTTATTTTCTCTAAAATATTGCATACCTATACTCTCACTAAAAATCTAGAAGAGATAAATCTTTAAATAGTCTTTTATGTAAGGCTTATAAAATCCATTTCAATATACTTTCAATGATCCTTTATCTTTGCAAACATTCTTTCTATTTTTCCTCTTTGGGGGCTTTATCAAAAGAGGAAGCATTCATTAATCTGAGAATAATATTAGCCCTCTAGAGGGTTTGGTTTCATATGGAACCCTGTCTTCTGTGGCTATATAAAAAATTGCAAAAGGATAGTCACATAAATGAAAACACAACTCAAATATCAATAAGTTTTAAATTTCTGATCATTTTGCAACTCATCAGGCTAAAAACTTGCAAGACTGAAAAAAAATTAGTAGTTACCTATAGAGTATTTCTTCTGATCCTTTTGGAGGGTTTCTGCTTGCTTTAGAACACACTTGGAACAGAATGGCACCAAAGGCTTCAAATATTCATATCACAATGGCATCATTTGAAATTATCCTGGAGGAAGTTTACGAAATACAGAACCTCCTTCTTTACTAGTTAGGTCCTAAGTTGCCCTCATGGGTATTTTACAAAATGTAAATGCTCAATGCTTTGATAGGCGCCATCAGTTTTATAGCAGCATAGGATTCTTTTATCACAATTTGTCTTTAAAATCAAAGGTTCATCATCCTCAATATGAAGACCTGCAAAGCTAACATCTGAAGGGCTTTAGTAACTTTTTCCAACACTACTTTAGCTCTAAAGCATCATAATATTTATTTCTCATTCTTTTCAGAGAACAAATTTTATAATGCATTCAAATATGTCCTCATACAATTTCAGCATGACAGAAAATGTATAGACTATTTGAAAAGTGTAGAATTTGACGGGACTCATTCATCAACCATATGAAACTGGATGCTAGGCAGTATAATCTATATTTCCTCTTGGAGCTGGAATATATATACTACTACTGTATGGGGCCAAATTCTAATAGGACATAGGCAATCTATTAAAAAATGACTTAACTAAGAGTGAGAAAAAATCTATGGTGAATTTACATTACTATTCTAAGTTTAAATATGGTAAGTTTTTTCTATCTTGAAAATAAAATATAATGACCCAAATACATTCTTCCTATAGCATTTATAAAATACCAAGTGAACAAGGTAATAGAATATTATTAATTTAAGCAGAAGAATTTTTAAATAACAAAGCAAAATTAAATATTTCATGGTAAATTAACTCATCTACAACACTGACCATTAAAGGCAAATATCAAGGTCTCCTTTATTAAAGAGCAGAGAAAAGCCTACCTGGAAGTGTCCACATCTTTTTTAAAAAGGGTAAAACTTTCCATAAGATACAAGTAGAGGTTCCAAGATGGCCGAATAGGAACAGCTCCAGTCTACAGCTCCCAATATGAGCAACACAGAAGACAGGTGATTTCTGCATTTCCAACTGAGGTACCAGGTTCATCTCACTGGGGCTTGTCGAACAGTGGGTGCAGCCCACAGAGCGTGAGCTGAACCAGGGCGGGGCATTGCCTTACCCGGGAAGTGCAAGGGGTCGGGGAATTCCTAGCCAAGGGAAGCTGTGACAAACGGTACCTGGAAAATCAGGACACTCCCACCCTAATACTGCACTTTTCCAGTGGTCTTAGCAAACGGCACACCAGGAGATTATATCCCGTGCATGGCTTGGAGGGTCCCATGCCCACAGAGTCTCGCTCACTGCTAGCACAGCAGTCTGAGATCAAACTGCAAGGCGGCAGCAAGGCTTGGGGAGGGGCGTCCGCCATTGCTGAGGCTTGAGTAGTTAAACAAAGCCACCAGGAAGCTCGAACTGGGTGGAGCCCACTGCAACTCAAGCAGGCCTGCCTGCCTCTGTAGACTCCACCTCAAGGGGCGAGTCATAGCTGAACAAAAGGCAGCAGAAACTTCTGCAGACTTAAACGTCCCTGTCTGACAGCTTTGAAGAGAGTAGTGGTTCCCCCAGCATGGAGTTTGAGATCTGAGAACAGACAGACTGCCTCCTCAAGTGGGTCCCTGAACCCCAAGTAGCCTGACTGGGAGGCACCTCCCAGTAGGGGCCAACTGACACCTCATAAGGCTGGGTGCCCCTCTAAAACGAAGCTTCCAGAGGAAGGATCAGGCAGCAACATTTGCCGTTCTGCAATATTTGCTGTTCTGCAGCCTCCGCTGGTGATACCCAGGCAAACAGGGTCTGGAGTGGACCTCCAACAAAATCCAACAGACCTGCAGCAGAGGGTCCTCACTGTTAGAAGGAAAACTAACAAACAGAAAGGACATCCACACCAAAACCCCATCTGTATGTCACCATCATCAAAGGCCAAAGGTAGATAAAACCACAAAGATGGGGAGAAACCAGAGCAGAAAAGCTGAAAATTCTAAAATTCAGAGCGCCTCTTCTCCTCCAAAGGAACACAGCTCCTCACCAGCAATGGAACAAAGGTGGACGGAGAATGACTTTGACAAGTTGAGAGAAGAAGGCTTCAGACGATCGGTAATAACGAACTTCTCAGAGCTAAAGGAGGATGTTTGAACCCATCACAAAGAAGTTAAAACTTGAAAAAAGATTAGATGAATGGCTAACTAGAATAAACAGCGTAGAGAAGACCTTAAATGACCTGATGGAGCTGAAAACCATGGCATGAGAACTACATGACGCATGCACAAGCTTCAGTAGCTGATATGATCAACTGGGAGAAAGGATATCAGTGATTGAAGATCAAATGAATGAAATGAAGCGAGTAGAGACGTTTAGAGAAAAAAGAGTAAAAAGAAATGAACAAAGCCTCCAAGAAATACGGGAATATGTGAAAAGACCAAATCTACGTCTGATTGGTGTACCTGAAAGTGATGGGGATAATGGAACCAAGTTGGAAAACACTCTTCAGGATATTATCCAGGAAAACTTCCCCAACCTAGCAAGGCAGGCCAACATTCAAATTCAGGAAATACAGAGAATGCCACAAAGATGCTCCTCGAGAAGAGCAACTCCAAGACACATAATTGTCAGATTCACCAAAGCTGAAATGAAGGAAAAAATGTTAAGGGCAGCCAGAGGGAAAGGTCGGGTTACCCACAAAGGGAAGCCCATCAGACTAAAAGTGGATGTCTTGGCAGAAACTCTACAAGCCAGAAGAGAGTGGGGGCCAATATTCAACATTCTTAAAGAAAAGAATTTTCAAACCAAAATTTCATTTCCAGCCAAACTAAGCTTCATAAGTAAAGGAGAAATAAAATCCTTTACAGACAAGGAAAGCTGAGAGATTTTGTCACCACCAGGCCTGCCTTACAAGAGCTCCTGAAGGAAGCACTAAACATGGAAAGGAACAACCAGTACCAGCCCCTGCAAAAACATGCCAAATTGTAAAGACCATTGATGCTAGGAAGAAACTGCATCGACTAATGAGCAAAATAACCAGCTAACATCATAATGACAGGATCAAATTCACACATAACAATAATAACCTTAAATGTAAATGGGCTAAGTGCTCCAATTAAAAGACTGGCAAATTGGATAAAAAGAGTCAAGACCCATCAATGTGTTGTATTCAGAAGATCCATCTCACGTGCAGAGACACACATAGGCTCAAAATAAAGGGATGGAGGAAGATCTACCAAGCAAATGGAAAACAAAACAAAACAAAAAAGCAGAGGTTGCAATCCTAGTCTCTGATAAAACAGACTTTGAACCAACAAAGATCAAAAGAGACAAAGAAGGCCATTACATAATGATAAAGGGATCAATTCAACAAGAAGAGCTAACTATCCTAAATATCTGTGCACCCAATACAGGAGCACCCAGATTCATAAAGCAAGTCCTTAGAGACCTACAAAGAGACTTACACTCCCACACAATAATAATGGGAGACTTTAACACCCCACTGTCAACATTAGACAGATCAACAAGACAGAAAGTTAACAAGGATACCCAGGAATTGAATTCAGCTCTGCACCAAGCGAGCCTAATAGACATCTACAGAACTCTCCACCCCAAATCAACAGAATATACATTCTTCTCAGCACCACATCGCACTTGTTCCAAAATTCACCACATAGTTGGAAGTAAGCACTCCTCAGCAGATGTAAAAGAACAGAAATCATAACAAACTGTCTGTCAGACCACAGTGCAATTAAACTAGAACTCAGGATTAAGAAACTCACTCAAAACTGCTCAACTACATGGAAACTGAACAACCTGCTCCTGAATAACTACTGGGTACGTAACGAAAACGTGGCAGAAATAAAGATGTTCTTTGAAACCAATAAGAACAAAGACACAACATATCCGAATCTCTGGGACACATTTAAAGCAGTGTGTAGAGGGAAATTTATACCACTAAATGCCCACGAGAGAAAGCAGGAAAGATCTAAAATTGACACCCTAACATCACAATTAAAAGAACTAGAGAAGCAAGAGCAAACACATTCAAAAGCTAGCAGAAGGCAAGAAATAACTAAGATCAGAGCAGAACTGAAGGAGATAGAGACACAAAAAACCCTTAAAAAATCAATGAATGCAGGAGCTGGTTTTTTGAAAAGATCAACAGTATTGATAGACCGCTAGCAAGACTAATAAAGAAGAAAAGAGAGAAGAATAAAATAGATGCCATAAAAAATGATAAAGGGGATATCACCACTGATCCCACAGAAATACCAACTACCATCAGAGAATACTGTAAAGACCTCTATGCAAATAAAGTAGAAAATCTAGAAGAAATGGATAAATTCCTCAACACATACACCCTCCCAAGACTAAACCAGGAAGAAGTTGAATCTCTGAATAGACCAATAACAGGCTCTGAAATTGAGGCAATAATTAATAGGCTACAACCAAAAAAAGTTCAGGACCAGATGAATTCAAAGCCGAATTCTACCAGAGGTACAAAGAGGAGCTGGTACCATTCCTTCTGAAACTATTCCAATCAATAGAAAAAGAGGGAATCCTCCCTCACTCATTTTATGAGGCCAGCATCATCTTGATAACAAAGCCTGGCAGAGACACAATAAAAAAAGAGAATTTTAGACCAATATCCCTGATGAACATTGATGCAAAAATCCTCAATAAAATACTGGCAAACCGAATCCAGCAGCACATCAAAAAGCTTATCCACCACGATCAAGTGGGCTTCATCCCTGGGATGCAAGGCTGGTTCAACGTATGCAAATCAATAAATGTAATCCATCATATAAACAGAACCAAAGACAAAAACCACATGATTATCTCAATAGATGCAGAAAAGGCCTTTGATAAAATTCAACAGCCCTTCATGCTAAAAACTCTCAATAAACTAGGTATTGATGGGACATATCTCAAAATAATAAGAGCTATTTATGACAAACCCACAGCTAATATCATCCTGAATGGGCAAAAACTGGAAGCATTCCCTTTGAAAACTGGCACAAGACAAGGATGCCCTCTCTCACCACTCCTATTCAACATAGTGTTGGAAGTTCTGGCCAGGGAAATCAGGAAGGAGAAAGAAATAAAGGGTATTTGATTAGGAAAAGAGGAAGTCAAATTGTCTCTGTTGGCAGATGACATGATTGTATACTTAGAAAACCCCACTGTCTCAGCCCAAAATCTCCTTAAGCTGATAAGCAACTTCAGCAAAGTCTCAGGATACAAAATCAATGTGTAAAAATCACAAGCATTCTTATACACCAATACCAGACAAACAGAGAGCCAAATCATGAGTGAACTCCCATTCACAGTTGCTTCAAACAGAATAAAATACCTAGGAATCCAACTTACAAGGGATGTGAAGGACCTCTTCAAGGAGAACTACAAACCACTGCTCAATGAAATAAAAGAGGACCCAAACAAATGGAAGAACATTCCATGCTCATGGATAGGAAGAATCAATATCGTGAAAATGGCCATACTGCCCAAGGTAATTTATAGATTCAATGCCATCCCCATCAAGCTACCAATGACTTTCTTCAGAGAATTGGAAAAAACTACTTTAAAGTTCATATGGAACCAAAAGAGAGCCCACATTGCCAAAACAATCCTAAGCCAAAAGAACAAAGCTGGAGGCATCATGATACCTGACTTCAAACTATACCACAAGGCTACAGTAACCAAAACAGCATGGTACTGGTACCAAAACAGAGATAGAGACCAATGGAACAGAACAGAGCCCTCAGAAATAACACCACACATCTACAACCATCTGGTCTTTGACAAACCTGACAAAAACAAGAAATGGGGAAAGGATTCCCTATTTAATAAATGGTGCTGGGAAAACTGGCTAGCCATATGCAGAAAACTGAAACTGAACCCCTTCCTTACACCTTATACAAAAATTAACTCAAGATGGATTAAGGACTCAAACGTAAGATCTAAAACCATAAAAACCCTAGAAGAAAACCTAGGCAATACCATTCAGGACATAGGCATAGGCAAAGACTTCATGACTAAAACACCAAAAGCAATGCCAAGAAAAGCCAAAATTGACAAATGGGATATAAATAAACTAAAAAGCTTCTGCACAGCAAAAGAAACTATCATCAGAGTGAACAGGCAGCCTACAGGATGGGAGAAAATTTTTGCAATCTATCCATCTGACAAAGGGCTAATATCTAGAATCTACAAAGAACTTAAGCAAATTTACAAGAAAAAAAAACCCCATCAAAAGGTGGGTGAAGGATATGAACAGACACTTCTCAAAAGAAGACATTTATGGCTGGGCGTGGTGGCTCACACCTGTAATCCCAGCACTTTTGGAGGCTGAGACAGGTGGATCACAGGGTCAGGAGTTCGAGTCCAGCCTGGCCAACATAGTGAAACCCTGTCTCTACTAAAAATACAAAAAAAATATCCGGGCGTGGTGGCAGGCACCTGTAATCCCAGCTACTTGGGAGGCTGAGGCAAGGAGAATCACTTGAACCTGGGAGGTGGAGGTTGCAGTGAGCCAAGATCATGCCACTGAGCTCCAGCCCGGGCGACAGTGTGAGACTCTGTCTCAAAAAAAAAAAAAAAAAAAAAAAAAAGACATTTATGCAGCCAACAAAAATATGAAAAAAAAACCTCTTCATCACTGGTCATTAGAGAAATGCAAATCAAAACCACAATGAGTTACCATCTCATGCCAGTTAGAATGGCGATCACTAAAAAGTCAGGAAACAACAGATGCTAGAGAGGATGTGGAGAAATAGGAATGCTTTTACACTGTTGGTGGGAGTGTAAATTAGTTCAACCATTGTGGAAGACAGTGTGGCAATTCCTCAAGGATCTAGAACCAGAAATACCATTTGACCCAGCAATCCCATTACTGGTATATACCCAAAGGATTATAAATCATTCTACTATAAAGACATATGAACATGTATGTTTATTGCAGCACTGTTCACAATAGCAAAGACTTGGAACCGACCCATATGTCCACCAATGATAGACTGGATAAAGAAAATGTGGTACATATACACCATGGAATACTGTGCAGCCACAAAAAAGGATGAGTTCATGTCCTTTTCAGGGAAATGGATGAAGCTGGAAACCGTCATTCTCAGCAAAGTAACACAGGAACAGAAAACCAAACACTGCATGTTCTCACTCATAAGTGGGAGTTGAACAATGAGAACACATGGACACAGGGAGGGGAACAGCACACACTGGAACCTGTCGGGGTGGGGGGCGAGGGGAGGGATAGCATTAGGAGAAATACCTAATGTAGATGATGGGTTGGTGGGTGCAGCAAACCACCATGGCACGTGTATACCTATTTAACAAACCTGCATGTTCTGCACGTGTATCCCAGAACTTAAAGTATAATTTTAAAAAAACTTAAAAAAAGCAAATAATCATTGTAATAAAGTTATTCTCCTGCATAAAAATATAAAAATAAAACCATGGAGATATATAAGTTGATATAAAATATGCTATAAAATATGCTTGTGGAGAGCTATACTTAAAATAACTGGATGCATAAGAATTTGAGTTTGGCCCTTGTAGCCTCTCAGCACTCTGTGAAGAAGTAAGCAACATAGGGGCCATTATACAGAGGTCATATTTGGGGCCATTATACAGAGGTCATATTTCGGGCCATTATACAAAGGTCATATTATACAGAGGTCAACATAGGGGCCATTATACAGAGGTCATATTATACAGAGGTCCTATTTGGCTCATTTGTATAATAGTGCATCAAAATAATACTGTGCCCTTTTTCTTCTTCACTCATAACCTCACTTTTCCAAAGTGATTATTTTCAGGCCAGGTGCAGTGGCTCATGTCTGTGAGCCGTGGCTCACCAGCACTTTGGGAGCCCAAGGTGGGAGGATTGCTGGAGGTCAGGAGTTCAAGAGCAGCCTGGGCAACATAGCAAGACACCCATCTCTACAAAAAAAAAAAATTTGTTTTTAAACATGAAAACTTTTGATGGCTAAGAGGAAGGAATTTTGATTCAATAAGCCTAAGTTCAGTTACAGTATTTTCTATTCCAGCATTTTCTAGCTGTGAGATTCTGGGCAGGGTATGTAAACAGCTATTGATTTCCTTATTGGGAAAGTGCAAATAATAATAGTGACCTTACAGATTTGATATAAGAAATAAGTAAAAGAATGCATGCAAAATATTGGTCCAGTGTCAAAAATATAGTAAGCACTCAATTAAACCTAACCATTAGTATTATTTCTGCAAATATGTAAGTTCAGTCATATGAAGCTGCCATTTTTGCTTGTCAATAATGGTCAAATATCAGCACTTTCTTCTAGTTCAACCTAATGCACACCATGAAAATCTTTCTAATCTTGAGACCTGGTGGTTTACTTTCCAAAACTTTGATTCAATGAGCTGGAAGCCTGCACCTGCTTTCCTAACCCTTAGCAACATTTAGAATTCTCTGAACCTAAAAGTATTTGTCATCTTGTACTATTTCTTTCATTATTGGGAGCAAGGCTCTTCTGTGTCAAATTCCCCCTGTGAGAATCTGGGTTTTTGCTGTTCTTACCAAGAGATGGGCAAACTACAGCTATTGGCCACATTGGTTGCCACCCACTTTTGTAAATAAAGCAATGTTGGAACAACAGCTATGCTTGTGGGAAAACACTGTTTCTCTACACTGACACAACCCTTCTGACCCCAAATATGTGGATTTTTTCCCACACCAAATAATTCTGCAATTCTCTGGACACCAGCTAGATGTCCTACAATTCAACTCAATTCTGATACTACCTGGAGTTAGTGTCAAATCCCACAAGTTAAGGGCTCAGTCCCATAAGACTATGCCCACCTCAAATGCCAATCACAAGTCCAACCATCCACACTTCCGGACGACCAGCTATAAATTGAGGATTCCCACGGCCCACTTCTCAGGTTTGATAATTTGCAAGGGTGGCTCAAAGAACCCAAAAAAAAGCACTTCACTTAATGTTTACCAGTTTAGTATAAAGGATACAAATCAGGAAGAGCCAGATGGAAGAGATGCACAGGGCAAGTTATGGGGTAGGGGGACACGTGGAGCTTCTGTGCCCTCTCTGGGTACACCAACCTCCCAGTACCCTGATGTGTTCACCAATCCTGACATTCATCACATCTCTTTTTTCAAGAGTTTTTATAGAGCTTAATCTCCAGCTCCCTCCTCACCTTCCCAGAAGTCTGTGGCTGGGGTAAAATTTCCAATCACTTGGTTTTTCTGGTGACCAACCAGCCCCATCTTGAGGATATCTAGGGACCCCACCCTAAGTCACCTCATTAGCGTAAACTCAGGTCTGATTAAAAGGGGCTCTTTATGACTCACAAAAGACACTCCTATTACTCAGGAAATTCCAAGGATTTTATGAGCTCTGTAGCAGGAACTGGAGACAGAGACCAAATGTATTTCTTATTATACCACAGTGCTTGTTTATTCATGTATTGGCTATGGCTGTTTCTGCCCTACAACAGCAGAGCTGAGTAGTTGCAACAAAGAGAGCATGGTTCACAAAGCTGAAAATAGTTATTTTCTGGCCCTTTACAGACAAAGTTTGCCTACCCCTGGTTTAGACTACAGGTTTGCAAATTAGAGTACACACTTCTCAAGATCATAGTTCAGGGGGAAAATTCAAACTTCTATTTAAGATTATTGTTCTCTAAAAAAAAAAAAGGGAAGGGAAATAGGATTTTCTAGTATATCACATAAGGGCTTACACTGGCCCCCTCATTCCTTCCATCTGTCCTGTCCATGAGACATCTGGAGAGAGTACTGGAATCCCACAATGAGGAGGAATGGTCAGTGGTGCCTCTACTTTCATTTTTTTGCTATCAGTGTATGATGACAGATGGCCTCTGCAAATGTCTGTCTACAGATTGTATTATCTAGTGGTAACTGACTTAAATCTCTGAAATGTATAAGTGGCTTTGAAAGATACCAGTAAACAATAATATTAATAAGATAATACTAATAATGCAAGCATCAGAGAGAAAATAAGATTTACATCAGTCACATGAGTAATGAAAATCAATCAAAGCTGATGGAAAATCAGCTAAGAAAAATTTAAAATTATCAAGATTACCTGAAATAAGGGTTTTCATACAGTATGATTAAGAATGGAACTTGTTAAGCATCTATCATGTTTAAGATATTAGTGAATTAAAATATGAAGCATCCTAATTAGCAAGACATTTAATATCTATTTTTCTTCACCTTTTTCATATTAATTTGCAAATTTGCTTTTATTTGTAATGTACATACTATATTAAACTATACTATAAGCATATAATTTAAAAATAAATACATAACCGAACATATAATAGTAGGTGGGTACTCAAATTTCCCTTTATTTTCTACTTAGATCAGTGCACAATGAGTCGAAATTGGGCACCATTAGTCTAGGATTCCATATAGTGGCGTTTCTTTTGTATTCCACAGGGAAGGGATAGAAGCAGAAAAGTTTCTGTGGGATGGAGTTCCTGATGGCATTATTGAGAGTTGTTTTGGCAAAAGTGGTGCTGGGAAATGAGTAAATGATGAAAGAAGTTCAGACACAAAGTTTAGTTTAAAGGAAACGGAAAAGGGGGCAGTTTCTAGGAGTGAACGTGAGATAGAAATGGAATCAGAGGAATTTTTTTATTTTTTTCCATATGAAAGAGACTTGATCATGATTAAAAGCTAATAGAGCTGGGCGCGGTGGCTCATGCCTGTAATCTCAACACTTTGGGAAGCTGAGGCAGGCAGATCACTGGAGGGCAGGAGTCGGAGACCAGCCTGGGCAACATGGCGAAACATCCCCCCCGCCCCCGACCGGCCGTCTCTACTAAAAATACAAAAATTAGCTGGGGGAGTGGTGCATGCCTGTAGTCCCCATTACTTGGGAGGCTGATGCAGGAGGATTTCTTGAGCCTGGGAGGCAGAGGTTGTATTGAGTTGAAAGCCCGCCACTGCACTCCAGCCTGGGTGACAGGAATGAAACCTTGTCTCACAAAAAAAAAAAAAAAAAAGGTAATAGAGCCATTGCTTAAAAATTAGCTGTGTTTTGGCTGGGCGTGGTGGCTCACGCCTGTAATCCCAGCACTTTGGGAGGCTGAGGTGGGCAGATCACCTGAGGTCGGGAGTTCAAGACCAGCCTGGCCATCATGGAGAAACCCTATCTCTACTAAAAAAATACAAAATTAGCCAGGCATGGTGGTGCATGGCTGTAATCCCAGCTACTAGGGAGGCTGAGGCAGGAGAATCGCTTGAAGCCGGGAGACGGAGGTTGCAGAGAGCCGAGATCACACCATTGCACTCCAGCCTGGGCAAAAAGAGTGAAACTCTGTCTCAAAAAAAAAAAAAAAAATTAGCTGTGTTCTAATATTAACACCATTTTATTCACATATTATAACACTGGACCTCTTAAATTGTTAGACAAACTTCCTGTGGTCCCTGTGTGTGGAGGAAGAAAATCGGTTGAAATTGTTAAATAATAGCACATGCTGTCTAGTATATGTATATATATGTATATATATATGTGTGTGTATATATATGTATATATATGTGTGTGTATATATATATATATATTTCACTATTCACATCTATTTACTATTCAGCAAATATTTATTGAACATGTACTATGTGCCATACCCTGAGAGATGCTTGGGATACAGAGGTAAACAAGATCAACAAGGCCCCACCATATATTCTTGTGGAGAAAACAGACTGTAATCAGGTTAAAATAAATAATGTGATTTTAGGTAGGGTTAAGTTCTCTGAAGACAATAAAGCAGGGTAAAAGTGTAGAGAGATTAAGATATCAGGGGTGGGAGCATTTGAGAAGGAATAATCTAGGAAGGCCTTTCTGTGAATCAATGGTGGTCAGAGGACTGAATTATAAGGAAGGGGGCATCCCCTGGGAGGAGAGAATTTCAGGGAGAAGGACCATAAAATACAAGTATGATACAGGAACAATCTTAGCAAGGAAGCCAAGATTGTCCCCAAAAAAACTGAATGAAGAAATCAGGGAAAGGCCTGATATTGGGGAAGTGGATGGTGGCCTGGTATGTGATGTACCATGAAGGGCCTGCCAAGGGATTTATTAAGTGTGCTATAGGAAGTCATTGGATGGTTTTATGCAGAAGAATGGCATAATTTTACCTGTACTTTGTTATAAACCTTGCTCAACTTTTGCCAGTAATATCTTTCCCACTCCAACTTTAATGAAGAACCAGTTTTGTTCTAAGGGTCCAGCTGTCTATCATAACAGATTTTCCATGGGATGGAGTCTTGCTTTTCTTGTTCTTGGTGGCCAATGAGTGCAGCTTTGGAGAGAGTTATTAGGGTGTGTGATTCTATCATGATGTCTGCCTCTTGCCAACATCCGTTGAAAGCAGTCAGTTGAAGGGTGACATGAGCCACAGAAACTTAGTGGCACTTTGCACCTGATTAAGTCAGGAGAAATGCTCCTGGCAGTACCAAAATGTCCATCACCTGCTCACTTGCTGATGCATGAGGGAAAGAGGGGAACCTCCAAGAAAGGAGTTAAACATAAAATTCAATTCAACTTGATATTGTATCTGAGGACCCATGAGGTCAAATCAACCACAAAAGAGATTCCTGAGAATCCCAGGCCAGATACTTGGTGTTTGTTAAGAAGCTGGCATGGGCCAGCCATGGGGGCTCATGAGTGTAATCCCAGAGCTTTGGAAGGTTGAGGTGGGAGGATCACTTGAGGCCATGAGTTTGAGACCAGTGGGCAACATAGCCAGACCCTGTCTCTACAAAAAAATAAGAAAATTAGCCAGGCATGATAGCACATGCCTGTCGTCCCAGCTACTGGGGAGGCTGTGGTGGGAGAATCGCTTGAACCCAGAAGGTCAAGACTGCAATGGGGTGTGATCACAACTCTGTACTCCAGCCTGAGTGACAGAGCAAGACTCTGTCTCTAAAAGAAAAAAAAATTGAAAAAGAAAACAATAAATTAAAATTTTAAAACCCATAAATATATATACCTACTATGTACCCATAACAAGTAAAAATTTTGAGGTTGAACCTTTAAAAAAAAATAATAATTTTAAAATAAAAATTTAAGGCCAGGCTTGGTGGCTCACACCTGTAATCCCAGCACTTTGGGAGGCCAAGATCACCTGAGGTCAGGAGTTCGAGACCAGCCTGACCAACATGGAGAAACCCCATCTCTACTAAATATACAAAATTAGCTGGGCGCGGTGGTGCATGCCTGTAATCCCAGCTACTCTGGAGGTTGAGGCAGGAGAATCGCTTGAACCCAGGAGGCGGAGGTTGCAGTGAGCCGAGATCGCACCACTGCACTCCAGCCTGGGCAACAAGAGTGAAACTCCGTCTCAAAAAAAAAAAAAAATTAAAAAGAAATGACATCTCACAGAAAGGCATGTAAACCAGTGGAATAGACATTGGAGTGTGAGCTACTGGCTCGGAATATGTCAAAACATTTGTAATCACCCTTTCCTACCTAACCTGGTTTTGTTTTATTCATTTTGCATAAAAGTTTGCCTCTCACTTTGGCTTTAATCTGTTGATGAGAAGAGATGCCTCAAAGCTGGCTTCTGGCACCGTTGTGGGGCTTTTACAAGGGAAATCTTTGAGTCATTATAGTAAAATATCTACAGAAAAATTACTGGACCCAGAAATTATGGAATGGCCTGCAAAATCTCGACAGAATGCAGAAGGTACATGTGACCTGTCTAAATTCAGCCTAAGAATGCAGATGATGCTTCTAACCTCAATGTTTCTCATTTTCTACACCATGCAAAAGGTAGTTCTTCTGGAACTAGCCTCAGGCATAGATATGTGTTTAATGATGGAATTATTCAGTTTAGTAACTGCTATGGTCTGAGTGTGTCCCCTGAAAATCCATATATTGAAACATAATCATTAATGTGATCATTTTAAGAGGTAGGGTTCTTAGGAGGTGATTAAATCGTAAGTGCAGATCCCTCATGAATGATCTGTAGTGTGAGGTGTGAGGGAGCTGTTTGCCTCTTCTACCATGTTAGAACACAGGAAGAGGGTACCATCTAGAAGAAACAGTCCCACACCAGACACCTAATCTGACTACACCTTGATCTTGGACTTCCCATTCTCCAGAATTGTGAGCAACAAATTTCTGTTGTTTGCAAATTACCCAGTCCAAAGTATTTTGTTGTAGCAGCAGTAGAGACTAAGACAGTGACTGACATGGAATGTAGTGGGCAAGGGAAATGCTGGAGGGGCAAGCTTATATAGACTTCTCAAGACCTCTTTCTCTGTGTGTTGTGAAAGATGATGGCTGACAGTTAACGAATACTTTTTTTGAGATATTATAGGGTTCAACTATAATATTTCTTAAGGTTTACAAGCCTGCTCAGTTTATTCTCAAAAACTGTTTCTCTTCTTTCCTGGAAGAATAAAAGCACACTCCTTCAGTTTTAATAATCCTGATCACAGTCCTGGAAAAATGAGTTTTAAAAATATACTGCCAGGCTGGCAATGGGAAGTGGGAATCTCAGGAAATGAGGAGGGCTCAATCTGGCTTTCACAATGAGGATATCTGGTGATCCTCAAGTTCTATTTTAGAGGTTGCATGGGATCAGGGGAACAGAGAATAAAGCCTAGGGAAAACTAAGGTGAAGAGCTTAATAGGAGATACGGAAGATCTTCAGGATCATCCACAAAACTAGGATCCTGAAGAGCTTCACCTGCAGGGTTAGGATGAACAAGAAATAAACCTACAATGCAAAGAAGACAGTTAGAAAACTTACCTGCCTCCACCTTTTTTCCTGGATAGAAAAAAGAGAAGGGAACTAGGCATACTGATAACATGCCTAGAAATCACAACATTACTGTTACATATGGCAACTTGGCTAAAATCTCAAAAATATAACACTGATGAAAAAATAGCAAGTCACAAAAGAACACATGTAGTATTATTCCATTCATGTAGAGTTATACCACAGCAGTCACATTGCATTAATAGCCCACCCTGCTCCAGTATGACCTCATCTTTACTGATTATGTCTACAATGACCCTATTTCCATATAGGGTACATTTTGAAGTACTGGGAGTTAGGAATTCAGCATATCTTTTGGAGAGACACAATTTAACCCATAACGGCACAGCACAGTCCCCCACAACAAAGAATTATCCCATCCAAAATGTCAATAGTCTTCCTTTTGAGAATACCTGGAGTAAGGCAATAAAGCAAGCAAGGGAATGATTAACACATAATTCTGAATACTTTCTGGGGGTAGAGGAATAGAGAAATATGAGACTGGAGAGGAGTACACAGGGCATTTCAAAGATCTTAGAATGCTATCTTCAGCTGAGTGGTGAGTACACAGATATGCACTTTCTTATCCTGAAATACATATTACCTATAATTTTTGCCTTTACGATGAAATATTTTTAAGATTATAAAATTCAAAAATTATGAGGATACAGGTAAGTTATAAGAGTATAGAAATAGGTATAGGCCAGGTGCGGTGTTTCACGCCTGTAATCCCAGCACTTTGGAGGCTGAGGTGGGCGGATCACTTGAGCCCAGAAGTTTGAGACCAACCTGGGCAACATGATGAGATCTCCTCTCTACTAAAAATAAAAAAAAAAAAAATTAGCTGAGTGTGGTGGCTCATGCCTGTGGTGCTACCTACTCAGGAGGCTGAAGCAGGAGATTGATTGAGGCTGGAGTGAGCTGTGATCACACCACTGCACTCCAGCCTGGGTGACAGAGTGAGACCCTGTCTCAAAAAGAAAGAAAGAAAGAAAGAAAGAAAGAAAGAAAGAAAGAAAGAAAGAAAGAAAGAAAGAAAGAAAGAAAGAAAGAAAGAAAGAAAGAAAGAAAGAAAGAAAGAAAGAAAGAAAGAAAGAAAGAAAGAAAGAAAGAAAGAAAGAAAGAAAGAAAGAAAGAAAGAAAGAAAGAAAGAAAGAAAGAAATTGGTAAAGAAGAAACTGGGACTTTTGATGAATTTAGTCGTTCATTGATTTATTTTAGGTTCACATGAGGTTATGTTTAAATGTGTTACTTTGGGTTTCAGCCAGGAGTAATGGTGAAAAATTGACCATGTAGTTTGCCAGGTGTGAGCTAGCTGAGAGTTGCTTCTTATAACCATGGCACATGTTTTCAAGATTCCCCAGGGGTTAGGAATCCCTGATTCTGCCAGATCCCTACTCTATTCAGCTAGTTTCATTCCTGAGAAAGAATGCACAAACTACAGACACATGCATACCTTTCACTGGTGGTCTCCTCTTCCAGACCCTGAAGCAGCACAGTACAGTGAATGTGGTCATAAGATCCGGAGGCATACTGCCTAGGTTTTGCATCTTGGCTCTGTTACTTACAGCATGGTCAAGTTAATTTTTCTGAGCTTTGGTTTTTGTCATTGTAAAATGAGGATATTAATAGTGCTCACTAATAGAATTGTTCCGAAGAATAAATGAGGTAATGCATGTAAAACTTCGTCAAAGTGGTGGCATATGTCGAACACTTAATATTGTTAGTTCTCCTCCTCCTTCTTCTCCTCATTATCACTATTGTCCCTTCCTTGTTTCTTTCTTTGATGAGGTCACTTGGGCAATGTGTGAACCTGTCTTTTCATCCTTTTTGTTCTTAAAACAAAGACAGGAAGCATACCCCAGCAACCAGCAACTCTTTGCTCCTTAATTAGCTCCCACTATCTATTCTGTTAGTAGAGAAACTTTCCCAAGCCTCATGGCAACAGTCTAGCAGCATAGAGCCACGGAAAGAGAGAGATTCATTAGGAAGAGAATATTTTAATCTCCTTCAACAAACTCCTTGCTTTCCAGGATGAGATGCTGGCACAGTGTGTCCTTAATGACTCGTGGTTCTCTTCACCTACCCCAACATTCTGCTTCTCCATGGTGGGTGGAGTTGTGATAATTGGGAGACATCTTTGTTAAAATATTGATAGCTGCTGTAACAAACAACAAAAAGAAACACAGTGGCTTAGACACAAAAGAAGTATATTTCTGCATCAAGTAAAGTCAAAGTGGGGTACTCCCAATTGGCAGGAAGCTCCCTTATATGGTTTGGCTCTGTGTCCCCACCCATCTCATCTTGTAGCTCCCATAATTCCCACCTGTTGTGGGAGGACCTGGTGGGAGATACTTGAATCATGGGGGCGGGTCTTTCCTGTGCTGTTCTCGTGATAGTGAATAAGTCTCATGAGATCTGATGGTTTAAAAAATGGGAGTTTCCCTGCACAAGCTCTCTTGTCTTGTCTGCTGCCATGTGAGATGTACCTTTCACCTTCTGCCATGATTATGAGGCCTCCCCAGCCACGTGGAACTGTAAGTCTATTAAACCTCTCTTTTTTTGTAAATTGCCCAGTCTCGTGTATGTCTTTATCAGCAGCATGAAAACAGACTAATACAGTAAATTGGTACTGGTAGAGTGGGGCACTGCTGAAGAGATACCTGAAAATATGGAAGCAACTTTGGAACTGAGTAACAGGCAGAGGTTGGAACAGTGTGGAGGCCTCAGAAGAAGACAGGAAAATGTGGGAAAATTTGGAACTTCCTAGAGACTTGTTGAATGACTTGACCAAAAGGCTGATGATAATATGGACAATTAAATCCAGGCTGAGGTGGTCTCAGATGGAGATGAGAAACTCGTTGGGAAGTAGAGCAAAGGTGACTCTTGTTATGTTTTAGCAAAGAGACTGGTGGCATTTTGCACCTGCCCTAGAGATTTGTGGAACTTTGAACTTGAGAGAGATGATTTAGGGTATCTGGTGGAAGAAATTTCTAAGCAGCAAAGCATTCAAGAGGTAACTTTGGTGCTGTTAAAGGCATTCAGTTTTATAAGGGAAGCAGAGCATAAAAGTTTGGAAAATTTGCAGCTGGACAATGCAATAGAAAAGAAAATCCCATTTTCTGAGGAGAAATCCAAGCCAGCTGCAGAAATTTGCATAAGTAACAAGCAGCTGAATGTTAATCTCCAAGACAATGGGGAAAATGTCTCCACAGCATGTCAGAGGTTTTCATGGCAGCCCCTCCTGTTACAGGCCCAGAGGCCTAGGAGGAAAAAGTGGTTCCGTGGTCTGGGCCCTGTGTCCTTCTGCTGTGTGTAGCCTAAGGACTTGTCCTGCATCCCAGCTGCTCCAGCCACGGCTGAAAGGAGCCAATGTAGAGTTCAGGCTGTGGCTTCAGAGGGTACAAGCCTCAAGCCTTGGCATCTTCCATGTGATGTTGAGCCTGCCAGCACACAGAAGTCAAGAATTGGGGTTTGGGAACCTCCACCTAGATTTCAGAGGATGTATGAAAATGCCTGGATGTCCAGGCAGAAGTTTTCTGCAGGGGTGGGGCTCTCCTGGAGAACCTCTGCTAGGGCAGTGTGGAAGGGAAATGTGGGGTCAGAGCTCCCACAGAGAATCCCTACTGTGGCACTGCCTAGTGGAGCTGTGAGAAGAGGGCCACCATCATTCAGACCCTAGAATGGTAGATCCACCAACAGATTGCACTGTGCACCTGGAAAAGCTGCAGACACTCAATGCCAGCCCATGAAAGCAGCTGGGATGGAGACTGTACCCTGCAAAGCCACAGACACAGAGCTGCCTGAGACTGTGGGAACCCACCTCTTGCATCAGTATGCCATGGATTTGACACATGGAATCAAAGGAGATCATTTTGGAACTTTAAGATTTGACTTCCCTGCTGGATTTTGGACTTGCATGGGGCCTATAGCCCCTTTGTTTTGGCCAATTTCTCCCATTTGAAACTGCTGTATTTACCCAATGCCTGTACCCCCATTGTACCTAGGAAGTAACTAACTTGCTTTGGTTTTACAGACTCATAGGCAGAAGGGGCTTGCCTAGTCTCAGATGAGACTTTGGACTGTGGACTTTTGAGTTAATGCTGAAATGAGTTAAGACTTTGGGGGACTGTTGGGAAGGCATGATTGGTTTTGAAATGTGAAGACCTGAGATTTGGGAGGGGCCAGAGGCACAATGATATGGTTTGGCTCTGTGCCCCCACCAAATTTCATCTTATAGCTCCCATAATTCCCATGTGTTGTGGGAGGGACCCAGTGAGAGATAATTCAATCATGGGAGTGGGTCTTTCCCATGCTGTTTTCATGATAGTGAATAAGTCTCATGAGATCTGGTGGTTTTAAAAATGGGAGTTTCCCTACATAAGCTCTCTTCTCTTGTCTGCCACTATGTGAGATGTGCCTTTTACCTTCCACCATGATTGTGAGGCCTCCCCAGCCACATGGAACTGTAATTCCCTTACACCTTTTTCTTTTGTAAATTGCCCAGGCTCAGGTATGTCTTTATCAGCAGCGTGAAAATGGACTAGTGTACTCCCCTTCCACCTTATGGCTCTGCCATCTTCAACACATGGCTTCCAAGTTGCTGAGTTCATTTTCATCAAGTTGGCACAGACGAAAGTGTTTGGAAGTTCACACAAGGAGAGATTTTTATGGACCAAGTCTGCACACATCATTTCTACTCACATTCCATTGGCTAAAATCCAGTCACATGGAGGCTGGAATAAGTAGACTAGTTAGGAAAATGATGATAGGATTTGGTGAACAGCTAGCTTAGGAAAAAAGAAGGGGATGTCATTGAATAATATATGTTCAAAGCAAATCATATATTTCATAGAATTATAGTGGTAGAAGGCTATGGTTTGAATGTGTCCCCCAAATTTCATGTGTTGGAAATATAATCTCCAGATTAATATTTTGATGATATTTGGAGGAGGGGTCTTTGGGAGGTAGTTAGGATTAGATAAAGTCATCAGGGAGACCCCATGATGGGTCTGGTGGCTTTATAAAAAGAAGAGATGCCAGACATTATAGTGCATACCTGTAATACCAGCACTTTTGGAGGCCAAGGTGGGAAGATCACTTGTGACTAGGAGTTTGAGACCAGCCTGGGCAACAGAGCAAGACCCTGTCTTTACAAAAAAAATTAAAAATTGGCCAGGCATGGTGGTGTGCACCTGTGGTCCCAGCCACTCAGGAGGCTGGGGTGGGAGGATTGCTTGAACCTGGGGAGGTTGAAGCTGCAGTGAGCCACGATCACACCACTGCACTCTAGCCTGGGTGACAAAGTGAGAACCTGTCTTGGAAAAAAAAAAAAAAAAAAAAAAAGCAGAGGAAGAGAGGCCAGAACTGGCAGACTCTTGCCTTCTTGAGATGTGATGCCCTCCACCATGTTATGACATAGCAAGAAGGCATTCACCAGATAACAGCACTTTGATATTGGACTTCCCAGCCTCCAGAACTGTAAGAGATAAGTTTCTTTTCTGTACAAATTACCTAGTCTGTGATATTCTGTTATAGCAACAGAAAAAAAAAAAACTAAGACATGGAAGGAGGGGAAATGCCTGATTACTTGGAAAATCATTTGCAAGGCTTAGCCTGGTGCAAATTACATGGAAAGATATCCTGTCCCCTGAAAACTGATTTTACTGCACAATGGTAAACATAGGGTTTCTAAGCATTCATTTAATTCAACAGCCTATCTAAACGGGCACAATATGCTATTCTAGGAAACTCTGGGGCATATCATGCAGTGATACTACATAAGAGAAATTAGGATTTCAGCTCTGTTTCTGGAGCTTCTTTAACTCCTCACCAGAAACAGGATATTAACACTATCAATGGGAACTGAATATCAGACATTCTCCTGACATTTTCTGGTGCTTACTAAGACTACTGGCAAGCAGAAGTAGGCAAGTCTCAGCAGTAGGAGGTCTTTGCCTTCAATACAGCACAATTTTGTCAGTCATTTTAGCTGGTTTTCTTACACTTGAGATACATTCTAGCATCAGCACCATCTGGGAGAGTATTAGACATACAAAATCTCAGGCCCTACCCCAGGCCAGATCTACTGAATCAGAATCTGCATGATCTTCAGGGAAATCCTGTACAATTTGAAATTTCAGAAGTGCTTCTGTGGAATACTGATTCTTCTTTTTTTTTTTTTTTTAAGAAACAGGTCACAGTCACCCAGGCTGGAGTACAGTGGCATAATCATAGATCACTGCAGCCTCAGCCTCCTGGGCTCAAGTGATCCTCCCATCTTAGCCTTCCTTGAGCTGGGACTAGAAGTGCATGCCACCCCTGCCCAGATAATTTTGTTTTTTGTACAGATGGTAGTGGCGGGGCGGGCGGAGGTTGGGGAGTCTCACTATGTTGCTCAGGCTGGTCTCAAACTCCTGAGCTCAAGCTATCCTCCTGCCTTGACCTCCCAAAGCACTGGGATTATAGATGTAAGCCACTGCGTCGGCCTGGAATACTGATTCTCAAACTTGGCTGCACATTGGAATCACCAGGGAAGCTTCAAAAAATGCCAATGTTTGGGTCCACCTGAGGAGATTCTGTTGTAATTGGCCTGGGTTATTGCCTGGGCATTGGAATTAATAAGAGCTCCCCAGATGATGCTATTTTGCAGTTAAATTTGAGAACCACTGCTTTAAATGGCCCACTTTCTCACTAAAGTTTTCTCCTTGATCATTGTGGACACTTGTTTAAAGGACTCTTATAGTATTTGTTTGATATCTAATCTGACAGTCCAGATCAATTCACCTTAAACTGAGAAAGACCAGGAGTATTTTATGGACCTTGGTTAGCAGAGCTGCTGACCATGATGTCGCCGCTGGGAGCTATACTCTTGCAAAAGGCCTGGGCTAATGAACAATGCCTGTATGTTTACCCTAAAGACAGCTACAGGTAAATTACCACCTTCTCCCTCGTTGGCATAGGCGTAGATAGAAAAAAGAAGTTTCAGGCTGGGCGCAGTGGCTCACGCCTGTAATCCTAGCTCCTCAGGAGGCTGAGGCAGGAGAATCGCTTGAACCCAGGAGGCGGAGGTTGCAGTGAGCTGAGATCACGCCACTGCACTCCAGCCTGGGTGACAGAGTGAGACTCTGTCTCAAAAAGCAAAAAAAGACAAAAGGAGTTTCAAATGAGTTTTTTCTTCCATTCCTCTGCATCATTTTCTCAGAACACAAAATTGATAGAATTCTCTGATTTGGAAACAACCACATATTTCAGTTTTTAATTCTGTGTAGAAATAGATTACTGGCATTTTTTCCACTCAGAAAACATCCTAAAAATGCTAGAGGACATCCGTTTATTTAATTTTGCACCCTTTCCCAATCCTATCCTATGCTTAATAAACAATGAAAGAGTAAACCTGGGTTGCTCATGACTGCTTGGTAAAAATGAAAAATGTACAAGAAGATTGCCCTCAGTATTAAAAACGTGGCTTGCATTTATTCTTATGTTGTACTGCCCTGTGTTGTTGATTTTATTCATGGTAAGTTAACCAAACCAAATCAGAGCCTAGGGCAGTGATTTATCTGTGGACCCTGAGCCAGCATCATCATTATCCCCTGAGAACTTGCTAGAAATGCAAATTTTATGTCTCACCCCAGGTTTTTAACAAGTCCTTTAGGTGATTCTGATGTATATTCAAGTTTGAGAAATGCTGGTTAAGAGTTCAAGGGGAGAATAACCCACCAAGTTTTGCCACCTTCTGTCTGTGACTTTGGGCAAGTATTTCTGACCTCTGTGAGCCTCAGTTTCCTTATCTATAAAGTAGCAGTAATAACAGTAGTAACTAATCTGTGGAACTGCTATAAGATTTACATGTAATAATTAAAGGATTGGAATTTATGGCATATAACTATCATTACTTGTTATTATCCATTTGTGTATTCCTTCATTCTATAAACAGTTTTCTATTGATCACTTCACATGCCAGAATTGTCTTAGGTACCACAGATGCAAAGCGGGACAGGGCACCATACTTACCCCTAAGAGGTTCTTGATCTAATGGAAGAGTCATACAGAAAAAGCAGGGAGTTCCTAATTAGGATAAATAAGTGCTTGGATGGTCTTCTTTTCAGAGAGCCAAGCACCTGTGAAGAAGGGCAGGGAGAATAAAGGGTCTGTCTATGTGGTGTATACAATTCAGATAGAGTCTGAATCTGGAAGCAGAAGTTCCAATCCCAGGTTAGTTCTTCCCAGCTGTGAGGCCCAAGGTCACTTCACTTAACCTCTCTGGGCACTGGGTTCTTAACTACAAAATGAGCCGATGGTCTAAAATAATTTCTGATATACCTCCTGCTACAGATACCTATAGGGGAGTGGAAAATTGCTTCCTTCCCCCTTCTAAGTTCTTTGGCTAGGCTACAAATTAAATTGACGTGAGACAGATTAACAGGAGAAAACCATATTTAATTATGTATGTATCTGTGAGAGTCCCACAAAATATGAAAGTCTAAGAAGGGCTAGATGATTGAAGCTTCTATGGCATCCTGAGCTACACAAAGAAAGAAAGGCTTGGGGCTTCTGAGGGTGGTGGAGACAAGTTACGGGAGGGTGAGAAGAGGAAATATATGGTAACTAAAGATTGCCTTTCTATGCGGGTAAGGGTCTCTCTGGAGCAGCTCTCTTCCTGAGACAGATAACTTTACTGATGAAAATTTCCCGGAAGATACAAAGGTACAGCTTCTCAGAGCTACTCCTGTGTCTGCAATTTCTCAAAATAACCAGCTAATAAGAGCCCAAAGAGAAATATTTTGGGGTGATGCGTCCTGAGCCCTAACATACCTAAGAGTTAAAAGACTCAAAAGAACCAAGCAGATGTTATAACCAGTTAAAAGAAATATCCAGGCCGGGCGTGGTGGCTCATGCCTGTAATCCCAGTACTTTGGGAGGCTGAGGCAGGCGGATCATGAGGTCAGGAGATGGAGACCATCCTGCCTAACACGGTGAAACCCCATCTCTACTAAAAAAAAAAAAAAAATTAGCCAGGCGTGGTGATGGGCACCTGTGGTCCCAGCTACTCGGGAGGCTGAGGCAGAAGAATGGCGTGAACCCAGGAGGCGGAGCTTGCAGTGAGCCGAGATTGCACCACTGCACTCCAGCCTGGGTGACAGAGCGAGACTCTGTCTCAGGAAAAAAAAAAAAATCCAAAAAATAGACACAGTTGTAGATCAATATCAAACTAAATGTGCAAATGTAGATCATTATATAACAAAAAATTTGGACTGGCTTTTGTCCTCATCATTTCCTGGAAAGGAGCTTCTAAATCCTTGAAATTTCTCAAATGATAAAAGTGTCTCGCCAAATTTGCAGCTGGCATCTGTAGAGAGGGAAGTCTTGTTGAGGACTGTGCCCTTAACCTGTGGAGTCTGCACTAACTCCAGGTGGTTAGTATCAGAACTGTATTACAGTATTGTACATAAAACCAAAACCAGCTTTTGCCTCAGTGGAAGAAGGAAGTTGATTAAACCTCCAAGAAACAAAATTTGCCTGCATATAACCAAAAATTGTTTTGCTATTGGTTATCTATAGCTTACAGAGTTGTAAAATAGCTTTCATAGAATCAGAACAAAATAATGGGGAAAGGTGAGCTATAGACAACACATAGTTTCCCATTGAAGCACTAATTTTTCTTTACATATCTTCTTTGCATAAAGAAGAAGTGGAACTTGAGAGATCATTAAATCCATCCTTCTGCATCAAGGAGAGTCTACCTAAAACCAGCTCTGGCTGATGAGTAAATAATGGCAAAGTCCCAAATTTAAATCTTCAAAGAAGACACACTTCATCTCCATTCACACCATATTTCAACATCACAAACTTCCCAACTAGAAAATTCTCTCAGATGTGTGACTCAGCACAACCCTGTGGACATTAATAATCATGAAATTTGTAAATAAATAACCAAAACCTTCCTGCTTAGTTCTTCAGGACTAGTCTGTCCTTCATGTAAAAGATGAGCATCTCATCCACAAAACAACATTTCTTTGTCTTCCCAGTCTCCCCCACCCACCCACTCATTCTGCTTTCTGCATTTGGAGTTTGGTATTTCCATTGATGCCCCCATGTGTTTTTTTATACATTGTTTTCCTTGTTTAGTAGTCAGCTACTGCTTTGTATGTGAAATCAGAAGTTCCCATCACATGGCCACATCATGGGCATACAAAGTCAGCATCTTCCATGTGACTTCAAATCCCATGCTAACTTGACTTACTGGCGATCCAAATATATTTTTAAAATAATAATAGTAAATAAAATTTAAAAAAAGATACTTGGGTATAAGTCCCCAGAGTCATGTGTAAATCATCCTTTAAATTTAACAAAATACCCGTAAATTATCCTCACAGTAGTGGCCCTCAGATTGTGGTCCCTGGATCAACATCAGCATCTCTTGGGGACTTGTTGGAGATGCAGATTCTCAGATCCCACCCTGGACCTACAGAACACAAAACAGACCAGGTGTGTTTTAACAGGCCATCCAGGTGATTCTGATGCATGCTGAAGTGTGAGATTCATTTGTATAGATTTTTTTTTTTTCTTTGACAAAGTCTCGCTCTGTCGCCCAGGCTGGAGTGCAGTGGCGTGATCTCGGCTCACTGCAACCTCCTCCTCCCAGGTTCAAGCAGTTCTCCTGCCTCGGCATCCTGAGTAACTGGGATTACAAGCACCTGCCACCATGTCTGGCTGATTTTTGTATTTTTAGTAGAGATAGGGTTTCACCATGTTGGCCAGGCTGGCCTTAAACTTCTGACCTCAAGAGATCCACCTGCCTTGACCTCCCAAAGTGCTAGGATTACAGGTGTGAGCCACCGTGCCTGGCCCATTTGTATAGATGTTTAATTTTGCTAGAATTTGAAACACAGATAGTCAGGAAAAGCCAGTGTGTATAATGAGAAATGCAATTGCTTCTCGTCTCTGTTTCTGGCCATGACCTGGTTACACAGCTTTGCAGGCAGAAACTCTGAACTTTTTAGCTGAACCTAATAGAGAGTCATTCTGCTCCCTGATTTAGTAAACTCTTTACCCCAGGACAGACTACCCCTTATGTAGAAAATATATATATATATTCATATATTTTTATATATATTTATAAAATCAATGGGAAATTTAGAAATACCAATGCTTATTCTAACCCTTATTTATATTCTGACTTCACATCATCGTCTGCATGTGGAAAGAGCTTCCAGTGGGCTCAGCTGGGAAAAACCATCACAGTGTCTCCTAGATGTTTAAAAGCTTGCTTCCAGAATGCTCAGCTCAGGAAAATTGGGGACCACAAGCTTTCAATCCACATGTTTGCCTGCCTTTAGCCATGGTTCTTAGGGCCCCTGCTACACACTCTTCCTTGCTGTATACATCCCACTCCTCTTGCCTATACGACTCATCTTCTGGCACTTATCCCTTTCAGTAAGAGGTTGGACTTTTAATCATAGCATAAAGCATATGATTCTCTCTTATAATGTCTATTTAAATTTCTTTTCTCTTTCAAGTCTCCCTGAAGATTGCTCCCAGGGGTGATGATTCCTCTCAGATGCTCATCTTGAAACTGAAAGTGCCCACTGAATGGGGATGAAAATAATATTTTAAAATAGGATAATATCTTCCACTATTATGGAATCTGGAAATGAATGCAAGCAGATATATTCAAAATGAGGCTGTGCAATTATGCACATCAGATGAAAATGGCAGTCTGCAGGTGGCATACCACTTTGGAGGTGTGATCACAAACACCAACTCCCACAGGAGATGAGGTAGAGGCAGTTAGTACTTAAATTAGTTTATCTTTAATTTGCATTTGATGTTGGCCCACTAGGAGGTAGAGGGTTGATGAGTTGAGAGTTACTGTTTTGCAGAAGAGCTACTTTCCCTTCAGCACATCTAGAGACTTGGCGTGTTCATGAACGCTGCATAGTTTACACAGGAGACTCTCTGATGCACTGTCAGTGTCTTAGCTGCATGTGTAGGGGTGATTCAGATTAGGAATATGGTGTTCCAAGTAACGATGCATCTACGAACATTCTCTGTTGCACCGTGTTGTAGTGAGTCCTTAGCTTGAACATAAGACATTCTACGGGCCTACTTCTTGTTGACTGTTTTGTTAGGATCTTTGGTACAAAAGTCAGTTTTGCATCACTGAATAAAATATCACATTGACCAATGGTTTTCAAACTTAGCTAAACATTAGACTCTTTAGAGACTTAAAAATCTCAATTCCCAGATTGCACCCCAGACAATTTACATCAGGCTTTCTGGGGTTAGGGCCCAGACATTGGTGTTTTTTAAAGATCTCCAGGAGATTTTAATGTGCAGCAAAATTTGAGAATCACTGGCTTGGGTGCAGGGGCAAAGGGAACTTCCCCTGTGCCCTCTGGAGGTTTGATTAATTTGAGTCTATGAAAATGCGCCGACAATAGATTGACAGGAGAAAGTCATATAAGGTTATTACATGTACAAGGGCATCACAGGAAAGTGAGTACCCAATAACCCAATGAGATTTAAAGCTTATATACCCTTCTTCATAAAGGAGAGGGAAGTGGGGAATGTAGGCAATTTTAAGTATAAGTAATTTTTAGAGGAGATGAATGGGTCCGATGAACAGACAATATCCTGAGACAGAGTTCATCGGGGTTCTGGTGGTATCAACTCTAGTTTTCTTTCTAGAGAGTTACTCTTCCCCATTTGATGAGATTCTAGGGAGGGGGCTCAAAACCATTGCATTCCTTCTGGAGGAACTTCCCTTCGTCAGATAAGGTACCTTCAGAGAAAGCCCCTCCCTGTACTTAGGGAGAGGCAGAAGGCTGAGAAACAAAGGCAGGAAAAGTTCAGAGAAATGTTGGTTCTGAAGCTGCTTCTTTTGTTCAAAGTACTCAGTATGTCCGTCAGGCATGGACATACTGTAGTCCCAGCTCTTAGGGAGGGAGAGATGGGAGGATAGCTTGAGTCTAGGAGTTGGAGACCTGCCTGGGCAATATAATGAGACCCTGTTCTCCACACACACACACAAACAATACTCAGTATGTCCAAGTGCCATACTTTGGGATATTGTTTTCTGATCCTCAACATGAGCAGTTTCATGGCAGTTGGATGGGTGGTTGTGGGCTCAAAGTGGACAAATCCATTTGTAAGGGAAAGGGGATATTATGCTGTGCACTGGTAATAACGCTAAGTGAAAATGGTTTCCCAGCCTTACAGATAGAAACAGTAGTCAACCAGGCATGGTGCCTCATGCCAATAATCTTATCACTTTGGGAGGCCAAGGTGGGAGGATCACTTAAGCCCAGAAGTTCAAGACCAGCCTGGGCAACATAGTGAGACCCCATCTCTATAATTTTTTTTTTTAATTTGCTTGGCATGGTGGTGCATGCCTGTAGTCCCAGTTACTTGGGAGGCTGAAGTGGGAGGATGGCTTGAACCCAGGAGGTCGAGGCTCCAGTGAGCAGTGATTGCGCCACTTTAGCCTGGACAGCAGAGTGAGACCATGTCTCAAAAAATAAATAAAAATAAAAATAAATAAAGTAAGGCCGGGTGTGGTGGTTCATGCCTGTAATCCCAGCACTTTGGGAGGCTAAGGCGGGTGGATCACTTGAGATCAGGAGTTCAAGACAAGCCTGGCCAACATTGTGAAACCCTGTCTCTACCAAAACTACAAAAATGAGCTATACTCTTTATCCTAGGAGAATTGTTCTTAACCTTGGCTGCACATTAAAATCACATAGGGGAGATTTTACACTCTCACTGCCCAGGTCACACTCCAAGCCATTTAAATCAGAGTCTGGTGGGTGAAAGAAGTTGAATGGGGGTAGTGTTCATACTTTTTAAAATTGAAATTTATACTGAGATTGTTGTAGACTCTTATGCATTGGTTTTAATTTGCATTTTCCTAAAGGCTAATGTTGTTGAACATCTTTTCATGTGCTTATTTGCCGTCTATATATCCTCTTTGGTCAGATATATGTTCATATCTTTTCCCCATATTCTAATTCAATTATTTGTATTTGTACTGTTGAGTTTGGGAGCTGTCTAGATCTTCTCCATACTTCATGAGACGTGGGTTTACAAATGTGTTCTCCCAGGTTGTATCTTGTCTTTTCACTCTCATTACATGGACTAACACAGAGCAGAAGTTTGTGATTTTGATTAAGTCCAACTTACTTTTCCTTTTATAGACTGTGCTTTTTAATGAAGCCAAAGAACGTGTTGCCTAGCCTTAGACCCTGAGGATCTTCCTCTATATTTTCCTATAGAAGTTTTATAGCTTTACATTTTACATTTAAATCTATACACTGAGTTAATTTTTGTATAAGATGTAGGGTCTCAGTCTAGGGTCTTTTTATTTTTTTCTTTCTTTGCCTGTGGATATTAAAGCATCAATATCTTTTAAAAATCTCTCCAAGCAGCCAAGGCTGAGAACCAGTAGCATGGTGATTGAAATTAGAAATCTCAACTCTAAGGCCTTCATGACCATCACAATAAGCTTTAAAAAGAACAACAGAAATCTGTGCTTTCAGACCAGCACTGTCTAATAGAAATGTAAAACTAGGCTGGATGTGGTGGCTCATACCTGTAATCCCAGCATTTTGGGAGGCCGAGGCAGGAGTATTGCTTGAGCTCAGGAGTTCCAGATTAGCCTGGGCAACATAGTAAGACCCTGTCTCTATAAAAATTTAAAAAAGCAAATTAGCCAGGCATGGTGGCACACACCTGTAGTCCCAGCTACTTGGGAGGCTGAGGTGGGAGGATCATTTGAGCCCGGGTGGTGGAGGCTACAGTGAGCCGAGATGTTTCCACTGTACTCCAGCTTGGGTGACAGAGCAAGATCCTGTCTCTAAATAAATAAATAAATAAATAATAAAACAAGTCACATAAAAATTTAAAAATTTCTAGCAACCTCATTAAAAATCTTTTAAAGGTTAAATTAGTTTTAATACAATATTTTATTTAACCCAATACGTACAAAATATCATTTTAACTTGTAGTCAATATGCAAATTATTAATGAGACATTTTGTTTCCTTTTTTCTGGACTAAGTCTTCAAAATGTAGTATGTATTTTACATTTTCAGGACGTCTCAATTTGGACTCGCTACATTTCAAGTGCTTAATAGCTACATGTACTTAGTGCCTACCAAATTGGCAGTATAGTTTTAGACAAAGGCAGTCTTGTTTCCCACCCCCATTCTTTGCATGTTTGTTGACTGAATATTAAATTTCTGTACTGTTTCTTCCTGGTACAACTATAGGACTATTCATTTCAAATAATACAGGCTGTATTTAGAAAACCTTGCTTCTGCTTAAAGCGGGATGAAACAACTCTTTTCTAGACAAATACATTCATAGTGGAATGTGCTGCCATAAATATTTATGTTGGGCTGACAGTGATGGGCCCACAGCCTTGGAGCCATGATGTCTTCCCTCATGCTTTGATTCTTATCTTATTTTTCCTCAACTAAAGTTATTAAATTCGCATGAGTTTGCACAGTGTTCTAAATTCATGAGGGCCTTGTTTATAGATGAAACTGTGCAGCAGTAAGGGTGGGACAAGGTAAATCTTATATGTCATCATTTAAACTGTCTAAGGAACAAAGAGCTGAACAACACTGATTTCCATTCCACAAAATAAAGCATGCCAGTTTAAATAAATGTACCTTTAGCCATGTCTACAGCATGGACTAGAACAGTTTCTCAACATCAGCACTATTGATATTTTGGATTTTAAAGTTTTTAACAATTTTTATTCTTTGTTGTGAGGGGCTGTCCTGTGCCTTGTAGGATGTTTAGCATCATCTCTGGTCTCCAGTAATCACACTCCCACCCCAGATGTGGCAACCAAAAATGTCTTCAGATATTGCCACATGTGCCTTTGGGAGTCAAAATGATCTCCAGTTGAGAATCACTGGACCACAATGAAATGAATTTCTGATGCATGCATGGAAGTTTACTTCTTTGTTTTTTCCTTTTTTCTTCTTTCTGGCCAAATTTGAAATTTTATATGACTAACAGTATTTCTTTAATATTAAAGATTAATATTATAGAATGCCAAGCTCTCCAACTTGTTTTCCTCTCTGGGGGGAAATTATATTGTCTAAAAGTGCCTGTGATATTCTTTGGTCATTGATAAAACAGCACCGAAGCCATTTTCACACGGTTCCCAAGAAATCTGGACAGAAATAGAGTAATCATTAAGCATTCCTCAGGCTGCACTTGGTGCCGCTTCCTTGTAACCACAAGTCACGTAACACCAGATCCTGACCATTTCCAGCCCCATTGTTCCTATCAATGGGATCTCTGACATTAGAAATCACAAGGCTTCTGTTTAAGAATTGTTTCAGCAGATCCTGAATTCCAGTGAAACAGCTGGTACCAACCAATATGAAGTCCCCTGCAGAGGAACCCAATCAGTGTGAGAACACAGCTTCTTCATCTCCCTGTCCCACAACTTCACCCTGCACTTTTCAAGCAATCAACTATCTCCACACTCTGGCCCACTCCAAAACCCTTAAAGCCCCTAGCCCCAGACTCCTTGGAGAGATGGATTTTGAGTTTCCTCCTATCTTCCTGTTCATTGTCCCTATGATTAAACCTTTTTCTCTGCTACAACCTTTACAACCTGGTGCCTTGGTGTATTGATTTGCTGTGTGCGTCCAGCAAGAGACCTCTTACAGTTACAGTACCCTTCGTTTCAGGCCTTGGTACTATAAACTCTTTGAGATACAGAAATAGGACAGATTCTTATCTAATCTTTGAATCTTTGATATAAAATTTATCTTCTGAAACAGTCCTCTATATTCTGCTTGGTGAATTCCTGCTCGTCCTCTAAGGCCTGCTCATCCTCCAAGGCCAGTTCAAATGCCTCCTCATGTATGAAAACTTTGCTAATTTCCCAAGGCAGAAAAATGCCCCTTTGTCAGAGATTTCTTAGATTTTTGCCAAAGCTCCTCTAAAAGCATCTATTCATTATTATAGTCATCCCTGAACAGTGAATGAATGCATGATTCCAAGTGACATTACAGGTAGGGGGTTTGAGGCATGGCAAACTTTGATTAAACTGGGAAGTGTGTTGTATATATGCACAGACAATGTACAGAGCAAAAGTAACCAGTAAGTGGAGACATGCTTGGGACATGGCCAAGAAGCCGTCCAAAAAAGTTAAAAAAAATTCATAGAGGATTGATAGCGTCTATAATGGAAACCAAAGACCAAAATAGTTAAAAAAAAAAGATCATCGGTGTTGCTCACACTCTTAAGTAAATTGGAATCAATGTAGCAAACTCATCTGATTCTGTGATCTGTGATTTTCAAGATGTACAGACCAAAACAATGAATATCCTTTATGGTCAAGAATCTCTGAATAAAATGTTATGTTGGTGCTGAAATAGTCATTTACACAAAACATCACTGGATTCAAATTTTATAGCTTTGCTTTATCTCACTGCACATCAGAGAGATGTCTAAACTTAAGTGGGACTGTCTGACTAAGCTAGAATCTTTGGAAGAACCATAAATCAATTCCCTTCTACCTGTGATAAATAACAGGATCCCAAACAGGCCATATTTTGCTTTTTTAAGTACCAAAATCAATCTGCCCTTAAGAAGGAATACTCAACTCAGTGATTCTCTAACTTTAAACCACTTGAGAATTATAAATACTAACAAGCATCCGGATCTCCTGGAGGATTCTGATTCAGATCTGGGTGGGGCTTTAGAATGTGCGCTGCTAACAAGCCCTGAGCTGAGATGATTCTGATTTGGGTAGGTCAATGATCTCTCTTGGAAAGAAAACAATGAACTGTAACCCAGTGGTTCTCAGCCACAGTGGGAGGGGGAGGAGGGAGGCCTCAGCAGTTGATGGGGGAATTTTGGAATTTTGCCCCCAAGGAATTTTGACAATGTCTACAGAGTTTGGATGACAATGGCGGTGGGGGTTGGGGGAGTTAGTTCTATTGGCTTCTAGTAGGTAGAGGCCAGGGACACTGCTAAACCCCTGCAGTGCTGGAACAGCCTTCTGCAGTTAAGGAACCCTGGGATAACCCACTGGTTCTGAACCTTGCCTACACAGAATTACCTGGGGAGCTTTAAAAAATTCTTCTGTCTCACCCTTAAACAATCTAATTAGTCTGACATGTAGCATGGGCCTCTGGGCTTTTAAAACCCCCAAGGTGGGCTGGGCATGGTGGCTCACACCTGTAATCCCAGCGATTTGGGAGGCTGAGGTGGGAAGATTTGCTTGAGCCCAGGAGTTTGAGACCAGCCTGGGCAACATCGTGAGACCCTCTCTCTATAAAAAATTTAAAAATTAGCTGGGCATGATGGCATACACCTGTGGTCCTAGTTACTAAGTAGGCTGAGGTGGGAGGATTGATTGAGCCCAGGGGATCGAGGCTGCAGTGAGTCACAGTTGTGCCTGTGCCAGCCTGGGTGACAGAGCAAGACCCTGTCTCAAAACAAACAAAACAACAACAAAAAAAATGAAAATAAAGTAAAACTCCCAAAGTGGTCTTTAATGTGCAACCAGGGTTGGAAATCATGAGTATAGGCCAATGGTCCTCAAACCTATTGTATCAGAATAATCAGGATAGTTTTAAGAAATATATTGAATAGATTGCAGGGCCCCACCCTTAGAGTGTAGGTCTAAGGTAGGATCTGAGAATCTGTATTGCTGTGTTTCTAGGTGATACTGATGCTGCTAATTTATTTTATTTTATTTTATTTTATTTTATTTTATTTTATTTTTGAGACGGGGTCTCACTCTGTTTCCCAGGCTGGAGTGCAGTGGCATGATCTCGGCTCACTGCAGCCTCTGCCTCTCAGGTTCAAGTGATTCTCCTGCCTCAGCCTCCTGAGTAGCTGGGATTACAGGCGCGTGCCACCACACCCAGCTAATTTTTTGTATTTTTAGTAGAGTTGGGGTTTCACCATGTTGGTCAGGTTGGTCTTGAACTCCTGACCTCAAGTGATCAGCCCGCCTTGGCCTCCCAAAGTGCTGGGATTACCAGCGTGAGCCACCACACCCAGCTGACACTGCTAGTTTAGAGACCACAATTTGAGGCTGTCTTGTGAGGCACTGGAAAGTAATTCCCTCTGTTTGGTCCCATTCTGATTCACCATTTTAATTTTGGGGCCAGTAAACTAGAAATAGCATTGATGACATAAACGTTCTTCTGTCAAAATGAAGAAAACAGATCAGATCATTGAATGAAAATCAAGTGAAATTAAATGATTTCCAGTAGCAATGAGAATGCAAATAAGCATAAACAGCAATAGATAAATCATTTCATGTTTTTGTTTAGCAAAACTTGTTAGGGCCTGTTTATATGTATTTGAAAAAAATATTTTCCAAGAAGCTTGAACAGTAAATTCAAGTCCAACAGGAAAATAATTTTATTTATTTATTTATTTATTTATTTTTTTTTTTTTTTGAGACGGAGTCTCGCTCTGTCGCCCAGGCTGGAGTGCAGTGGCGCGATCTCGGCTCACTGCAAGCTCCGCCTCCTGGGTTCACGCCATTCTCCTGCCTCAGCCTCCCGAGTAGCTGGGACTACAGGCGCCCGCTACCATGCCCGGCTAATTTTTTGTATTTTTAGTAGAGACGGGGTTTCACCGTGTTAGCCAGGATGGTCTCGATCTCCTGACCTCGTGATCCGCCCGCCTCGGCCTCCCAAAGTGCTGGGATTACAGGCGTGAGCCACCGCGCCCGGCCAGGAAAATAATTTTAATTGAGATGGTTGCCAGAAGGGTCAACAGAGAAGTTTTTGTAATGGGAACATCTCAGCATTGCTTTCAAATTCATGCTAACAAATGTTCTAAATAAGAGCCTGAGAAATTAAGAAAAAAAAAAAAAAACTAGCTGTCAGAAAAACTGGTCATAGGAGAAAAGAGTCATGAGACCCTCCTGCTGCAAAATAATCATACTGTGCTTGTCTTTTTGCTCTGCCATGAAGAATCTGAGGGTGTCAAGAGGAAGAAGAAAGTCTCTTTGACTCAAAAAAGAGCAGAAAGTTTTTATCAAATCTAACTGTGTAAGCATGTGAGCATGTAATTTTTCTGTTTGTCGTTCTGATGGGAAGAAGCAAGTTATCAGCTGAGAAGAGGAAAGAAGAATGAACAAGAAAGAAAAGAAAGAAGAAAGAAAAGAAAAAAGAAAAGAAAGAAGGAAAGAAAGAGAGAGGGGAAGGATGGAAAGATGAATGAAAGGGAGGAAGAGAGAAAGGGAGGGAGGGAGGGAGGGTGGGTCGGTCTTTGGCCCTAAACTGGCTTAGGTTCTGAGTTTAGATAAATCTTTAGATCAGGGATTCTCAACCTCAGCACTGTTGACATTTGAGACCCGAACATTCTTTGCTGTGGAGGCTGTTCCTGTGCATTGTAGGATGTTTAGCAGCATCCCTGGTCTCTACCCACACCAGATGCCAGTATTATTCCCCCTATGCCAGTCGTGACAACCAAAAATGTCTCCCGGGAAACAGAACTCCCCTGATTGACAACCACAGCTTTAGATGATCTAACCCAGATTAAAACATTTACACAGTGCTTCCCAAATTATTGGTAGGGAAAACCAGTTTTTAAAACAATTTCCTATTTATTGTGAACCCATACATCTTTAAAACACACTAACATTTACTTACTTAAAAATAAAGTAACAAAAGGACAAAAAATACAAAAACATTTTTTATTATCAGATTGAAATATAATTCATTTACTCTGTAAAGGTGACAAAATGTCCAAGTACTCTCAACTTCTATACTTAAATGAGCAAGTAATGAATAATGAACCAGCCTGGTACTCAGTGGCACTAATCTGGAGGAAATCAGAGAAAAAAAATGCATTCATTTAAGAAATACTTGCAGCATAGTAAGAAATTGTTCTAAAGTCTATATTTCTTACATGTTATTCAGGTTTTTGTCATCTTTAAGTTATATTATTTAAGTTAGCTTTAGTAGTTTTGTTGGCAACCTCTATTTAATTTTTAAAAGGAGTAAATGACTTTAGAAAAGCATGTTAATTTATAGCTGTTATCCCAGGAAAGCTGGCTATGAAGACTCCAGCTGAGATACTGCATTTGACTTGTAGACAGTACATCATTTCTTTGATTCATTGATTAATTAATGAATTCAGTGCATATTTGTTCTACAACCCACTGAGTATCAGACATTGGGCTAGGCCCCGGGGATCCAAACATCAGTGAGAAAGAAACTCCACTTATGAGGGAAGGTACTGCCATTCAGGAAACCTTCCTGGAGGGAATGACACCTCAGCAGAGACAAGAGAACGAGTAACAATCCAGGAGGAGAAGCAGGAAAGACTGAGAGCATTTCAGGCAGAGGGTGCTGCGTGGGAGATGGTCAGCAGATTAGTCATCACCCCTCCAAGGAACTGAAAGTAAAATATGGCTGAAGCTGAGAGTAGGAAGGGAAGGAGCATGAGCTGAGGCTGTAGAAATAACGCAGGGGGCCGGGCACGGTGGCTCCTGCCTGTAATCACAGCACTTTGAGAGGCCGAGGCAGGTGGATCACTTGAGGTCAGGAGTCTGAGACCAGCCTAGCCAATATGGTGAAACCCCATCTCTACTAAAAACACAAAAATTAGCCGGGCATGGTGGCGTGCTCCTGTAGTCTCAGCTACTCTGGAGGCTGAGGTGGGAGAATCGCTTGAAACTGGGAGGTGGAGGCTGCAGTGAGCAGAGATCGCACTGGCCGTGATAGTTGCTGAAATTCTACCCATCACATCTTTACATCTGCACTCCAAGTCAATACTCCACTTCCTAATTTTATCTTATTTTTTTATTTTTTTGTGGAGACAGGATCTCGCTGGTCTTGAACTCTTGGCCTCAAGTGATCCTCCCACCTCGGCTTCCTAAAGTGTTGGGATTACAGGCGTGAGCCATCACACCCAGCACTGCTTCCTAATTTTAAAGGGGCCTGTCTTCAAATCTCACATCATACTTCAATTTATATATTCCTGACCAGGACTTGTTACATATTTATACCTTGTTATGAAGGAGGCTAGGTTGTGTATTATTATTTTTTTCCTGGACTGCCATGTACTGTATATTCTCTGACAAAAAATCAGAACTCTGTGACAAAGCAAATAGAAGAGAATGTACATTTGGTATCCATATCTCTCTGAAAGACTGCCATAATCAGGTTTACATTTCAGGAATATCATTCTGACTAGGGTGGAGAGTAGGTTGTAAGGAAAGAAGACTGGAGCCAGGTAGATCAACAATGAGGTAGTGGAACACTCTAGGGCCAGGAATGGCAAACTGTGAACTATAAACTATATCCAGCCCACTGCCTGTTTTTGTAAACAAAATTTTGTTACAATACAATCATGTCCATGTATTTGTGTATTATCCGTGGCCCCTCTTGCTATACAACAGCAGAGTTGAGTTGTTGCAAAAGAGACCGTATGGTCTGCAAAGTCTAAAATATTTACTATCTGGCCCTTTACAGAAAAACATTGCCAACTCCTGCTCTAGAGAAGCAGCAAGTAGTGTTGGAGGAAACAGACACTTTCAGGAGACATCGAGGAGGTAGAAAGTGTAAGCGATTTGGAGGTATGGAGGATTAGAGGCACAGGTTGGAGCTCTGGCTGGAGCAGGCAGAGTATTTCTGAAATCCTCAGCAGTGTCCAGATCACTGTCTAGCAAATCAGGTTTCCATGAAAGGGTTCTTATGAGACTTGAGATTGATCACTTATAGTTCATTAACCAAACAAAAAAAATTATTCAGGTTTTGCACTCTTAGCTTTGATGAATAAAAATTGAAAGAGGACTAGTGTCCATTTTAAAGGTGAAGAAAATGAACATAGAAACATGGAATGTTTATGACGTGTAAGACCCTGTGCTAGAAATGCATTTATCGTATCTGTTTATACTCAGTGACAATTCATTTTTTAATTTTGCTTTTTGATGTTGGCTAAAAAATATTTTTAAAGTATCAAAAAATTATACCACTAATGTTTCACAATTTGTTTTTGTTTTATATCTTTATTAAAAGTTTTAGTTATAAAAAAGTATAGTAGTATCATAAGCTTATTAAACAATGGGATAAGACAGAAAATTTGGGAAAAAATCTGTCCTCTACTATTAGATACAATTGCTGTTAATTCACTGTGTTTTCTTTTCATTTTTTTCCTTTCTGGAAAGATTAAGCATTTTCTTTTAAATTATACTTTCCAATAGTTATATATACTGCTTTCTTCACTTAAATTCTGTCACTTTTTTTAAATTATGTGATCTTTGTTTGCATTATTTTGGGTACAAAACCATTCTGAAGATTTATGGGAGGTGCTTGGATTTGCACAGGTGTGTGTGCATTTCACAAGCCCTATATTTTCTAATTGGAGAGGTAAATCCATAACATAATATCCTGCTGCCCCACAATCTACTCAAAGGACTTTTTGAGTCAAGAGGCCTTTCGCAGTACAACCCAACACTTACCTCATTTGGGAACTAGGAATCTAATCTTTGTGTTGGCAGCAAAGCTCTTCCAAGAGAGTTGCTGCTTTCATTCAGTGGCTATTTCTAGAATCTATTTATAGATGCAAACTTGCCCTTTTATTCTCTCCTTGTGAGTGGCAGGCAGGGTTGCTGTACCACACAAAACAACTCTTCTTTCCCATCTGCCTTCCTGTGACATTTCTTTGGACCTAATCATAATCTAAAGGTCTTGCCTGTTTCTTCCACTTGGTAGCTAGCCCTAGTTTAGGAAATCCTTTTTTAATAGAGGAAAATTGAAATGGCCTAAGATTAGATTGCAGTGATGGTTGCAAAACTCTGTAATATATTGAAAACCACTCAACTATAAACTTTAAATAGTGAATTTTATGCTATATGAACTATATCTCAATAAATCTGTCAAAAAAATTAAAAAAGAAAAAGAGACAAGTTAGTAGTATTATGGCTTTTGTTTGTTTGTTTTGAGACGGAGTCTCGCTCTGTCGCCCAGGCTGGAGTGCAGTGGCGCCATCTCTGCTCACCGTAACCTCCACCTCCTAGGTTCAAGTGATTCTCCTGCCTCAGCCTCCTGAGTAGCTGGGACTATAGGCACGTGCCACCACACCCAGCTAATTTTTCTTTTGTATTTTTGGTAGGGACAGGGTTTCACCATATTGGTCAGGCTACTCTTCAACTCCTGACCTCAGGTGATCTGCCCGCCTCGGCCTCCCAAAGTGCTGGGATTACAGGTGTGAGCCACCACGCCCAGCCTAGTTATGGTTTATCTAAAGGAGCTAAACAAGAAATTGAGTGATTTCACAGATCCAGCAAAGCAAAATTCATTTAATTAGCACCAAAATGAAACACACTCACTTAATAAGGGTGATTGCCAAGAGAGAGTTTGGGTGGTATTTTCTGTTTCCAAGGACCATCCTATGTGGTAGTGTGTAAACAGAGGCTGGGTGCGGTGGCTCACACCTGTAATCCCAGTACTTTGGGAGGACGAGGTGGGTGGATCACCTGAGGTCAGGAGTTCAAGACCAGCCTGACCAAAATGGTGAAACCCCATCTGTACTAAAAATACAAAAATTAGCTGGGTGTGGTGGTGGGTGCCTATAATCCCAGCTACTCAGGAGGCTGAGGCAGGAGAATTGCTTGAACCCAGGAGGCGGAGGTTGCAGTGAGCCGAGATTGCGCCATTGCACTCCAGCCTGGGTGACAAGAGTGAAAGTCTATCTCAAAAAAAAAAAAAAAAAAAAAGAAACAAAAAACAAACACTACCTGTTCAGGTATTTTCTTAAAAAGTTCTAAATGGTACCTATTCAGGTATCTCTCTCTCTCTCTCTCTTTTATTTTTTTCCTTAAGACAGGGTCTCACTCTGTTGCCTAGGTTGTTGTGCAGTGGTGCAATCATAGCTCACTGCAGCTTCGACTTCCCTGGGCTTAGGTGATCCTCCCACCTCAGCCTCCCAAGTAGCTGGGACTACAGGCATGTGCCCTCATGCCTGGTTAATTTTTTTGTATTTGTTGTAGAGACGGGGTTTGACCATGTTGCCCAGTGTGGTCTCGAACTCCGGGGCTTAAGCAGTCCACCTGCCTCAACCTCCCGAAATGCTAGGCTTACAGGCATGAGCCGCCATGCTTGGCCAAGATATTTCTTTTATATGCGCTCTGGTGCTCTGGAGAGCTTCAGAATGTTGAATAATGTTTCTAGAATAAGCTCTGTTTTGTTCATGGGTTTTGAACATGAAACAAATCCACTAATTCTCAATGGAGCATTAAACGTCTGAATTCATTTTGCAAAGCTGAATGTCAAAGTGGCTTTTTAAAGTGAGAATAAACATAAAGCCATTTATTACCAGTGATCACACCAGCAGTTCTAACAACTGGACTCAGCCAATTGGAGGTCAGGGAATACCCTGCATTTTTTTACTGTGCTAGATTAATCCCACACAGGATTAATCCCACCAATGTGAAAGTGGGTTAATCATTAATGTCTTCAAGATGATGCAGGGGTGTGTTGTGAGTCAATTCGTGTTCTAAGCTGTTTGCCCTATAGAATATTTGCATTTTTGTGTATTTGATGAATGTTTATTGCATGCCTATCTTCTTTCAGATGCTACATGTACAGGGTGTGTTTTGTTAGAATACGGTAAGCTGTTTTCCACAGAAACTTCTTAGAAATTTGTTTCTCTTGTTCTTCCCCCATCACCAAGAGTCCACCCTCTAAATAGTGTACTTCATCAGCTAGCTCCCCACGTGACATATCTATGCAAGTGAGAAGGAAAGAGTTAACAGCTGATCTGCAATCCAGCCTTTCTCACCCAGGGAGGCACACCAGAGAGAAATGACCAGGTCACTTGTCCTTGTGAATTTGCTAATTGGATTTCCTGATGGTATTTGCAAATGGGAGTCCTTATCTATAGAATGCTTTTGTCAAGGTTTGTCTAGGCTTATTTACAGTAAACACACCTAGAATCTGTGAATTTCTGGAGCATGGCCAGCTGGAAAATGTCATCTTTAGTGATCATGGTACAAAATGAAGATGTTTCATGACAAAAATAGCTCCTTTTGTGGAAATAGTGTCTCTCCACTTCCCACCTTATGGCACTTAGAGATATCCTATGTTAAATCTGGGCTAGGATCATTTCACCCTATAGCTGTGATTCCTTGAGAAAAGACAGCACATCTTATCCCTCTTTGTAACAATGTCCAGCACAGTACACAGCACCTAGAAAAGACTCAATAAATATTTAATTCATTTTAAAGAATATACATACATAACATAGCCCGCTTATAAATGGCCGTAAACTACTTGGCTAGCAAAACCCACAAAAGATCATAACAGTTTTAACCACAACTGTTGCAGCCTAGAAAATGTTTAACAGTCAAATAAAATGAGAAGGCATTTAGAAAAAAAAAAGACTTTTAGATTAGGTGCAATGGCTCACACCTGTAACCTTAGCACTTTTGGAGGCTGAGGTGGCAGGATTGCTTGAGCCCAGGAGTTCAAGACCAGCCTGGGCAACATGGCAAAACCCTGTCTCTACTAAAAATACAAAAATTAGGTGGGCATGGTGGCGCACACCTGCAGTCCCAGCTACTTGGGAGGCTGAGGTGGGAGGATGGCTTGAGCCTAGAAGGCAGAGGTTGCAGTGAGCCAAGATCACCACACTCCAGCCTGGGAGACAGAGCGAGACAGACCCTGTCTCAAAAAAAGAGAGAGAAAAAAAGACTTTTGAATAAAAGGTGGGAGTCTTTTTGATGAATGTTTTTCAAACTTTAACGTGCATATGAATCACTTGGGAACCTGTGATCTTGTGAACATGTAGATTCTGATTCATCTGGGATGAGTCCTGAGATGTGTCTTTTCTAAAATTTCTAAAGGCTTGTTACTCAAAGTGTGGTCTAGGCACTTTGGCATCAGCATAACCTAGGTGTTTGTTAGAAATGCAGAATCTACAGCCCTATCCCAGCCCTTCTTAAATCAGACTCTGGCTCCTTTTTCAATGATTCCTTTGAAAACACTCTTGGCAAAGGTCCAAGGACTTCTTATTGATCTTTCTCTAAGGTTACCTGGCCCTGCTTAAGAAGTGGTATTTCTTTGATGGCTCTATATCTCCATTATAATTGATTGGCTTTTCCAAGCTTATTGCTAAGGGGACACAAGGCACATTTTTATTCCTACTTTTTCTGAAACCATAGAACTTTGAACTTTCAGTCCCTTTGATTCAAGCGTGTCTGCTTTGGGACTGCCTAGCAAACAGTGTAATACTGTTACACATGCTATTTACTGGAGGTCAGGAAAATACAATATTGGCTAATGAGTCCCACGGGCAAGAAAAGGAACTCAGAAATTTCCTGTATAATCTAGTCAAATAACATTAGATTCAAGAAGTAGCAGAAAGATGTTCCTGTGGTAAATAAAATGTGTTTGGATGTAGGAAGCTCAGAGTTGCCTTTTTTTTTCTGGACGCTTTAATAAAAATGTATATTGATTTTAAGCCATGAAATGAAAGGGTTAATGGGTACAATTCGCTAAAACTCTGCTACGAATTGAAATTCAAAGATGTAAGTGAAGAAGAAAATACTACTGGAATGAAGGTGAAGAACTCAGCAGAATTTCTGTCTTCAGAGAAACAGCAATATGGAAAAGAAGACTCAAAAAGGAAATGCCATTAACATCCACAGAGAAGCAGGCTGAGATGAAAGAATTACGTGCAGTTAAATCCAAGTCTGACAATACTTACAAAATACCATTAGCTTTAAGCAAGTATTATCTCCATACTTATATTTAGGATCTATAATGAATTCCCCTAAATGCATAGGAACCTCATAATGCCCCTGAGATCTACTTGGATTTGCCCCTAAGTCAATGAAAGCCAAAGGCAGGTGTGTGTCCTGCAGGTAATAACTGCCTAACTGCCAGGAGCTTGCACCCCAAGCTATGTGTGGGTTGGCTGAAGTCCTGCTGAGCAGCGAGCAGAGAGCAATAATGGCTGGTTGTCATGATGAACTTCCATCCCAGAGAGTCTCAAACACGTTTCACATATTTAACCAATCCACAGAAAGATGACAGACAAAAATTAGTCCATATAGGGATAAGAAGGAAGAGAGAGTCAGATGTGTGCAATCTGGCCCTGACTAAACTATGAATTGCTATAGCGGGAAAAATAGGACATAGAAATGCAAATCCACAGAAAGGTTTTCAGGACTACATGCAGCTTTTAGTTAAAATACACATGCTGTCACATCCAATTAATTTTACAAATGGAATTAAGAAAATGAGAATACAAAGATCTATCCTGGGCTTTAGCAGTAAATCTCCTCTCCTTTATTTACCAGTGTTGTGGAATTTTAACTTTGACCATCACCTTCAGCTCTGTTTTACATTTCTGTTGCAGATTGGGCTTACAGGCACACAGGGACCCTTCAACTCTGTGTTAAAACCCCCAACACAATGTATTCTCAGGATATTTAGTCCCAAAACATAGTGCTTGAAAAGCAGATTCCATGATTTTATAAATTTGGGAAATACTTAATATTCTCAGAGATTTGTCATACACATTAGTACACTAAAGATTCTGAGAAATTCTATGGGGGAAAACTTTAATTTTGTTTAACGCAATGTTTCTCAAAATTACATGGCAAGGGAAACTTTTTGGCCCAGTGTAAACTATGGAATTAGTGTTCTAAGGGACCTACTTGAGAAAATGCAGGCCTACAGAGATAGAAAACAGCGCCTGAAAAACTGCTCTAGCATGATATTAATGGGGCATAGTTGTCCCTGCTGTGATGTGAGTAGAGGGTAAGAAAAGCTGGGGGAAGCTCCCTGTTCATTAAACATTTGGGTGAGTCCAAACACTATCCTGCTGTAGTGAGTCCATGACAGAAGAAATGTTTTTGCAAGTCTTGGAGAGACAAGGGCTCTACTGACCTGTAATTCCCATTAGAGCTGCAGACCAGCTATTCCAGATTCTTTGAGAACAGCCACTGTCTCTTATACATGCTTTCCCCCCTAGAGCACCAAGTTATATGCTTTGCCTAAAGCTGTGCTTGATGAATGTCAGTTGATTGATGTACATGAGGCAAAAAGCTGGAAATGAAGAAAAGGAAGGCTAGCCTAGAACTTAAAAATAGTCTATTTTTTATAAGTTCAGGAATATTTTCATCAGATAGGCTCCACCCATGTGGCAAGTACGGTATTGTGCTATGTGTTGGGGACTAGACGGTGAATACTTCATGGAGTTTATAGTCTAATTGGGAATGAGGCATTATAAAAATTGTACACGTTTTTAAATGCAAGCTATAATGAGTGTTATGAAGAAAACATGGTGGCGTCATGGGAGCATCTGATAAGGGGACCTGACTACCTACATTCCTGGGATGAGGGATTCGTTCTCTGAGCAAATGATGAGCTGAGAGCAATCCTGAAGCGGTAAAGGTGAAAGGCTGAGATGAAGAATTCCAAGCAGAGAATGGGATTGAACAATGAAGAGGGAGCAAGGGGAATGACGCCAGAAAGCAGGCAACCGCTCATCATTCAGGACTTTGTAGGACAAGTTAGGAAGTTTAATCATTGTTTAAAAGCCATGAAAGCAACTCAAAGCTTTTAATCAGGGGAGAGATATGACTGGATGTGCAGTTTCAATAGGCCCTGAATATTCCTGAATCAGTATGGAGAAAGGATTGTAGAAGATGCCCAGAGACCACTTGAGATTGTTGCAGGAGTCCAAGTGACAGAGCTGTGGATTGAAGTGAGGGTGGCAACGAAGAGGGAGAATTGGCAAGGGGTGGGCTCTGTGATGTCAAGGATGGAGTTCAGTTTCTAGCTGGTGTAAATGGATGGAGGTCCCCTTATTAGATTCTCCCATGACACCACCATGTTTTCTTCATGAAACTCATTACAGCTTGTATTTAAAAATTCGTACAACTTTTATTAATGCCTCACTCCCCATTAGACTATACACTCCATGAAGTATTCACCATCTAGTCCCCAGCACATAGCATAATACAGTACTTGTCACATGGGTGGAGCCTAGCCTAGCCTACCATCCATTGAGATGAGGATGGAAGACAAGGCTATAGGTTGGTTTTGACATTTTCTGATGGATACCTGGAAACGCTGAGTTGATACTGGGTATGTGTGTCTAGACTTAAAATGGGAAGTCTGGGTTAGAAATATACAAGGGTTAATGGCTTATTGATGGTAATTGCAGCCATGGGTCTGGAGGAGTTAACCTAAAGGGGAGCGAGGAAAGAGAGTTCATTTCTGACTTCAACATCTTAAAGACTTGGCAAAGGAAGATGAGCCAGTAAAGGAAACTGAAGAATATCACTGGGAGAAAAAAGCAGGAGTTTGTTGTCTCACAAAACTTGTGGTTGATGTAGTCAAATGCTGCTGCAAGAACTCACTTCAGACTCAAGTTGAAGCGGATCCATTGGAAGAAGCAACAACGAGGTCATTGCTGGGCCATAGCAAGTACACTGTACTGTTTTGCCAGAGTGATGGATATAAACAATAGACTGGAGTGCGACCACAAGGAGAGGGATGCAAGTGGAAATGTCCTGAGGGCCCTTTTTAGAGGTTTGTCTAAGAGGAAGATCAGATTTCGGTTCGGATTTTGGCCCTGACTATGTGAGCGACCTCACTTATATCTTAACTCTTAGAATGAAGAAGGTCTGTTCCACTCCACACATGTAGAATGGTAAATAAAAATGTTTTTCTTTCATTCATTCTCAATTCTCTTGTGCTTCTTAAAGCAGGAGAATCTTGCTGATGGTGATTCTAGTTTTAAAGACACAGTACATGTATTTATTAGACTACATGACCCCTCCTCCTGGCAAAATAATAAAAAGTAAACCAAATACTTTACCTGGTGTTAAAAATGAATGTTTAATTCACCAAGATATGAGTTATTATGGCCATTTCTGTTGTGGCACCTTCCTAATGATTTTTTTTTTTTTTTTTTTTGAGACGGAGTTTCACTCTCGTTGTCCAGGCTGGAGTGCAAAGGCGCGATCTTGGCTCACCGCAACCTCTGCCTCCTGGGTTCAAGCATTCTCCTCCTCAGCCTCCCGAGTAGCTGGAAATACAGGCATGCGCCACCACGCCCAGCTAATTTTGTATTTTTAGTAGAGATGGGGTTTCTCCATGTTGGTCAGGCTGGTCTCTAACTCCCTACCTCAGGTGATCCACCCACCTCGGCCTCCCAAAGTGCTGGCATTACAGGCATGAGCCACCGAACCCAGCTGACACCTTCGTAATGATTTTTAAAGAACAGTTCTAACTATACTCAATTCTATCCTAAGCACTGACTTTAGAATATAGCTCCTCTGTAAGATGCACCTCCACCTTTAATGACTAAGTTCTTAAGCAGTTTTAAGAAATCCCAGAGCAGTAAATACAGGATTTGCAAGGAAGCTTTGCTTTTTACGTCAATTTCCTTTCACTTATCCTTTTTAGTAACTTACCAGTTCAGTCACATTTTAAAAAATTAAATTCTTCTGGACTGTGTTATACTATTGTTATTGCTTCTAATAATAGCTTCCTTCCTCTGCACCCCCACTAAAAGGAAGTAGCTGGAGTCACAGAATCTAGAATATTGGAAAAGTACCCAAAACACATTTTTGACATTTAGTTTATGACTGAAAACAGTTATTTGGTATTTGATTCAAGTTGTTCAACCATATTTGCATGGTAGTGGGCGAAGGCAGTTCAGGGCAAATTTCATAAGTTCTACTGAACGAATCTGTATGATAGTATTAGAGTGAAAACTTGATGCAAAAAAGATAAATAGGTACTGGATTGAGAAACAGAAATGATTGGCTTCTTGGTTTGTTATAGTCTCAGATTCAGCAATGAAAGGGTCAGGCATAATATTAGGAGTTTTGGAAATTTCTTGCATTCAGAAACTTATTAAGAATACACACATATGTACATGATTTCCAAAATGAACCAAGAAATCAGTGAGATTTTTAAACACATATACATGTATACATAGCTCCAGAACAACTTGAAAATGTGCAGAGGACTTTCTGGTATAATAGAATTCAAGGCACTAGAATTTAATCCAAAGTAAATTGGACAATATAAATGTTGGATATCATGATGCAGGTTTCTGTAAGAATTGTTTCCTTTTTTTTTTTAAATAGTTTTAACCTTATTTACTTACATCCACGGAGCATATTTATGTCTAAGAAAACTAACTCAACTGAAGCAAATGGATTATTCTGAAAGAAAAGGGAAAGTTAAAAAAGCTAATTGCTTTCACTAGAGCTTCATTTATAAAAGAACACAATTACTGGAAGTACCCTTTGTCCTAGCAAATTAACTCATTGTGAGAATCTTTCTTAAGTGCTTTTTATGATTGAATAAATGTTTAAAATAGTGGTGACATACTTTCCTCTAACAATTTACTTATAAAAGTTTGAATACTTGTGTGAACTGAAGCTGCGAGATTAGAGAAAGCCAACTAAGATAGAGATATGTTGTCTCAACACCCGCCATTTGGTGCCTAATGAAGAAGTTCTAGTCTATTTCCTTTCAGGTGTGGAACATCTGTGAATTCAAAGCTGTCAATCACACTGCTTAAGGTTGAGTTCAGCTTTTCAACCCTCTGTTTCCTGGGGGACTGAATTGGATGAGTTTGCAGGTCCCACCCAACACACACCAAGCATCTCTCCTTGAGTACGGGGGTGGGGTGTTGCTTGTGAATGTGTTGGGGTATCACTCCCATGATTAAGAAGAATTTTGCAGATATAATTAAGGTTCTGAATAAACTACCTTAGAGTTGATCCCAAGGGATATTGTCCTGGGTGGGCTTGACTTAATCAGGTGAGCCCTTAAAAGGAACTCGGCCCTTTCTGAAGGAAGATTGGAGGTAGCAACAGCCATGCTGTAAACTGCCTATAGGGGTGGGGAGCTGCAAAGACCTGGGAGGGGCCTCTAGGAGCTGAGAGTAGTCCCTTTTGCTAGCAAACTGACAACCTCAGTCCTATAGTCACAAGGAAATGAATTGTGCCAACAACTTGAAGGCACTTGAAAGTGCCTCTTTACCTAGTGGAGCCTCCAGGGAGGATGCAGTCAGCTGACATCTTGATTTCAGACTACCGAGCCCCTGAGCAGAGAACCCAGCCATGCTGTACCACTGCAACCCACAGAAACTGTGAGATGGTAATACATTTGTGCTGTTTTAAGCTGCTAAGCTTGTGGAAATTTTTTATATGGCAATAGAAAACTAACATATGTGCTCTGATTTTATTAAATACAAGATCTGTTCAGGCTACTAGATTATGGCTCCTGAGACAACTGGTGGCAACACACCCTACTATATGCCCTTCTACAGAGAGATGAATAAACCTCCCTGAAGGTTGATGCTGCACATCAAACCACTCCACAAAGCAAACATATGTTAACCTGTATGTTTAAAACCTTTTTGAAAATAAGGTCTGTGATACGGTTTGAATTTGCATCCCCACCCAAATCTCATGCCAAATTGGGGAATGTTGGAGGAGGGGCCTGGTGGGAGGTGACTGGATTGTGGGGGTGGATTTCCCCCTTGCTGTTCTTGTGATAGTGAGTTCTCATGAGATTTGGTTTTTTAAAAGGTGTGTAGCACCTCCCCCTTCTCTGTCTTCCTCCTGCACCAGCCACGTAAGACATGCCTGCTTCTGCTTTGTCTTCTCTCATGATTGTAAGTTTCCTGAGGCTTCCCCAGCCATGCTTCCTGTGTAGCCTGCAGAACCGTGAGCCAATTAAACCTTTCTTTATAAATTACCCAGTCTTAGGTAGTTCTTTATAGCAGTGTGAGAATGGACTAATGCAGTCTGTCTATAGGTTAGAATACCAAAAAACTTCCAGCCAAGGGTCCTGAGTGGCTATTTTACTTTGTCACCTCTGCTTCTCAAGTATTTTATCTTCATTCTTTTTTCTTCTCATACTGTTGGTGAAGTAAAGTTCTCAGACCTACCTGTTCAGCATTTTAACCTACTACTCAAATGTGGCAGCTCTGGGCAGTTATGACAGCACTGGACTTGAAAGATTAAACTCTTTGTTCTGACACCAACTAGTCATGTTACTTTGGGAAAAAATTACTTCCTGGACCCTTGGTTTCCTTATCTATAAAAGACAAGATATTATGATGTATTCCACTTATGACCAAAAAATTATTTGGTATCTGACTCAAGCTGCTCAACCATATTTGCGTGTTATGACAAGTATGTTTTGTCTTAAGACTGCTCAAGATAAGCGTGGGAAAACTGCTGGTTTCAAGGACCACTCAAATTTTCCCTCTAGGAAGACTTGAAAATGTGCACAAATCTTGTCCCTATGGGTCAGGGAGATATTTCTCTGTATTCTTGTCAGTTAAACCAGTCGTCTTCAAATATTTTAACATGTGGAAGAGATTGGTCTCACTCTTCATGGCAGGCAACATGAGTGGGGAATAAGGAAGGTATGAGACTCTTTGGACATTACAGGGAGATAATTTTTATTCAACATAAGGACAAATTAAGATGCAGCTGTGAAAGAACTGATTTGATAATTTTATTGAGGTGCCAAGAATGCAAGAGTGGATAAAAAACAGGAAAAAGTTTAGAGAATTGACAAGGAGGTGGAGGCAATATATTAACAAAGCAAGGCTAGACTCCATGCATGCTTTAAATGCGTTATTTTCTCTCATTCTCACACCTAACCTGTGGAGTAGTACTATGATTATCACTTAGGGAAGCAGGCTGAAACTGGCTAACTTTCGCAAGTCACACAGGTAGTCTTACCTCAGAGCCCTCACTCCCAACAACCATTGTTTCAGTTGGAACAGATTTCTAGTGTGTCTCTTTGGGCCAGGGAGAGGGGGGAGCCCTATGCTTTTGAGGGCCCATATTGTTCTGATGTCAGGAAACCTAGAATTGATGGTAAACATTTAGGGGAGAAAGAGCTGAAGACTGTTGTAAAGTCATCAATCCTTTCCTACCTAGCTGGAGATTTTCCTGACAGGAGCTCTAGTCTCCTAGAAAATTGTGCCCTTTAGGGACGGAGACCACCCTGTCACATCCCGGGTCGGTATGGTGTTTGTTGGCAGGTTAACATTCTTTGTGGCTCTATTTTGAATTTATCAGAGGGTTGGGACTCTTTAACCACCTGATTTTGTTATCTCTACATATTTTTCAGTGTAGAAGAGGGACCTGTCCCATTCATGCTATTTTTATGGAGAGGTAGCTGCCATTTGGGAGGTTGTATATTTCAGTGGTGACAGACCAGACATCAACAACCCTGAGAACCTCTAACATCACCATCCTGGGCTTCCCTGCTGCCCCTCTGCAACACCCCCCAGGTCCCGGGTCCTGAGCGTGTTGTCTGATTTCAGAATGATCAGTGCCACACTGCTATCTTCCCTGTGTGTCTGGCAGTTGGGCAGACTTCTTGTTAGCCTGCCTCCTGCTTGCTGCTGTCAGAGAGAACTATGTGTGGATACTAGGACTGGGGAAACTACGTGGCAATTCTGACTCATTGCAGCTCCAGCAACAGGCTCCACAATGAGCTGTAAGCATGACAGTGGGTCCAATGCTATGACTGGGGAAAACGAAGAACTACACTGAAGAGCAGCTACACCCGACATGGGGACGAGGAGAAACAGGACACACTAAAGGACAGGCTAACCTGACATTGAATTGTATCTCTGGAGGCCTGCAGTACTGTCCTTATAAAAATGCAAAGCAGATCCAAAAGAAATTACTATGATCTTTAAAAGGTCAGAGTGAGGTTGAATATTGATTTTCTTTAAGATGCTTTATCAATTAGAGACCAGAGGTTTTTTCCTGATGATATTTATTTCATAAATGTAATTATTTTTCTAAAACATATTAAAATAGAAAACATGTTCTTTTAATCAATTTATACAAAGAAAATACCAATATAGTAATAAAAATACTGAAAATATATGAAAAGCACCAGAACATTAGAGAAATTACACTGGCAACAATTCTAGGAATATATTTTTTTTTGTAGTTGTACAATAAAGTGCTATTAAATCCAGTCAAAATTAGTGGCAATATATAAAAACAGTTATGGTAGTATGAAATTTGAGGCCAGGTTTACCAGCAATCGCATTTTTAGGCTACTTGCAGATCAAGGTAATGATATTTCACTAATGCTTTCATGGAAAATCTATTAATTTCCATTCCTAAGTGAAAACAAATATCTAAATCTAAATGTTGGTTCCTTGGTAATTTGGTCATGAATAGGTAATGACATGATTAAAAATAAAATTACTGATTAGAGTACCAAAAAAATCATGCAATTATGATTAAATAAAAACAAATGAAGACAGAAAAAAATCAAGTGTAAATACATGATTAATCAAGACAAGTACAAACGTTTAGATGCCTTTGATTTTATAGTGAATTTTCAGTAATCCTGCTTAGTCACATTTAATAGACACACAAACATTAACAAGATATGTTATTAAATTCAACTGACCAGACATTGAGCAAGGATATTTTAGTGGGTCAACATAATTTTTCATATGAAACATTAAAGGGACACCGTTAGGACAATACATTTTCAATCTTGGCTAATTATTTCTTCATTTATTTGCCAAGGAACAGAAAACATACACAACTACTTTGGGATTAGATTATATTAAGGCCAAAAATCTACCATGTAAGGGGAAGCCACTGTGCACACACACAGGGAGATACTGTGCACAGTACTTAGGGTGGACTGCAGTCCATTTCACAGCTGGAGGTGGCAAACTGAAACAGAAAAGCCCAAATTAAGACAAAGTAGCACACCAGTGTCCTTTTAAGGTTTTATTTCCTAGGCCAATTTTGAAGGAACTGTTATATCATTCTTCATAACTCAATTCTGGAATCAACTTCTTGAAGATGAAAGCCAACAACACTACCCTTCAGAATAGTAATAAAATCTCCAAACATGGCTCAATCGAAACTCAACATTTTACAGGGAGACGACTGTTTTTTCTTTCCTATAAAGTAGATGTACATGTGAACCAACATAGACCCAAACTGGTCATATTAATGAGAAAACAAACTCATTTCATTGCCTCTGCTACTGCAAGGTGTATCTTTTTAGGATTTTAGGAATACCGGGTGGGTACTACCATATCAAAGGCAGAATATCAAGTAAGTCAATTGGTCCTAGTTTGAAGGTTTCACAGATCATCATGAGTTACATTTTTCATTCTTTAAATGGAGAGCTGACACCTGGGCGTCTGTGTTTCTTTTTGTTTTATTTTTTTTGTTTTCACCCTTCTAGATACTCTAGTATTTTGTAAATTTCCTTGTCATGGGCTGACTTTTACAGGGAACATTTTAAAATCTAAATTTATTATCCTGCTTAGCATCTCAAACAACCTTTCAAAAAAATTTATATCTAACACCTTTCGTTTAGAAATGCGGAGGGAGACAGTGCAATTCATGGTCCACAGAGACTCCTCTGCTCTGGAATGGGGGTGAAGATGGGACAATAGAGGGTCAGGCCTTTATAATAAATTAGGCAAAAGGTTCAGTGTCCAGCTATAGTGGACAACATGAAACTCCATAAAAATGTCTGGATAGGGGGACTGCTTGAGACTTTTCTTTTGGGCATTACTAACAGAATTCAAAGAAATTCCAACCACGCTTAGTTTTCCAAATTCTACTGAAATAAGAGTGTTCATAAAAAAGCCTGAGATTAATAAAAGGCAGGCTGTTAAGGAACACTGAGAAACAAAGGTTAAGGTGGTTTGGCATTAAATCGGTTTACATTCCAAAAGAATACTGACCATCACTGGGAGGAATTCTCAAAATTACAAAGTCATGGTTACATAAATTCCTCTATATAAGTATGTTTTCTTTCTCAATATACATGTTCTTCTATATACATAGTATAGAAAAGCTAGTAAGTCAGCTCAGCTATAATAATTCTGTCATAAAAAAGCAGATTACATTTTTTGGCTGCAACAAAGCATGTTACTTATACTTTTCAGTTTAGCTAATGTATTTACATGATAAAACTTAAGCTTTAAAAGTATTCAGATCAAAAGGAAAAAATAAATTATATTTAAACTATTAATTTACACAATGGATATGCCTTTACTTACTTTACTAAATAGCTATAGTCTCTTATAATCAATTTCTCCAGCATTTCTTTATTCTAGCAGTTTATTTTCAAGACATGTATGTGTTCCCCTCCACGTGCTGCATATTTCCTTTTAGGAAGCACAGATGTGCAATGTTTTTAGTAGCTTGGTAGAGTTTTAGGTCTGTTACTTTTTCCAACTAATGGACGAAGGAACCGTGGTTCCTACCCGGCACCACTTCTTTAACTGTACAATAAATAGAAGAAAGAGGTGACAAAAGCAAGCAAGAGCATTGTTAAGGAAAGCAGCAGCTGCTGGAACCAGATACAACGCTGAACTTGGTCTTCAAGCTTCCTATTGCTTTCTAGTAAACGACTGAGCTGAAGAGGGAAAAGGGGATGAAAGATTTATATCAATAAAACAGCCATTAATCATGGGCATGACAAACAGGAATACTAGAAATCCAAACACTGAAAGGATGGGGCCCACTACTCTGTAAGGCTGGTGGAAGGAGGTGGAAGTGCAACAGGGCATTAGATTTGTTTGGTGGACAGATATGTCTATGCTTATTCTCATTTTGAGAGGTCTAAATTTGTAGTTGAGACAGGAGCAGAGCAGTCAGTTCCTAGAGGTACAGAAACCCTTAAGCAGCCTTCAGCTACTCAGAGAGCCCCTCTGTCTCTTTCAAATTTAAATGCACTAATTGGTACTTTTTTCTGCAAGACTGAATTATTTGATACTCCCCAAAGTACCTTGTGCTTTGCTAAAAATGGCCAGAGCTTTCAAATGGTTAGTAGATCTCCAAAAATAACTCACTGCTTACACCATTTCTTTTCTTTTTTTATTGAGAAATGGTCTTGTTCTGTTGCCCAGGCTGGAGTGCAGTGGCATGATCATGGTTCACTGCAGCCTTGACCTCCCAGGGTCAAGCAATCCTCCTGCCTCAGCTGGGACTATAGATGTGTGCCACCACAACTGGCTCATTTTTAATTTTTTTGTACAGACAGGGTCTCGCTATATTGCCCAGACTGGCCTCAAACTCCCGGGCTCAAGTGATCCTCCTGCCTCGGCCTCCCAAAGTGCTCGGATTACAGGCAGCACCACACTTGGCCTGCTTACCATTTCTGATTTGGCATCTCTTCACAAAGAAGACAGTATTTCTGTCGTGTCTATGCCAAATGTTTTTCTTTATGTCCGTGAGAAAAAAAGGGATTTCTAATGTTGATCAGCATTAACAACTTTGTTTGGGTAGGAAGAAAGTATACTTACTTGTAGACATATATCTTCACTGGTTTTATCTGACATGTTGAAAGCATTGTCTTTTAACGTAAGAGTGTTTGGTTTACTGCTTTCAACAGTATGGCATCTTAACCTATTAAAATCCAAAGAAAACATAAGTTCTTAAAGTTAATCAATTTTCTTATAAAAGTAAAATATAAAATGAAAACAGTTATACACAGAAGTCTATGTAACAGAGGTAAAAGTCCTCATTCCTCTTCCCCAGGTTCACCTAAGACAGTTGCTCTGTGTATATGTATCTTCCAGCTTCGTTAATTAATGCATGTATAAGGAACACAACATATTGCAGATACCATTCGGTAAAATTCAAATGAAAGTGTTTATATGGTATTCAGTAGAATTCATCCAAATATCTTATGATTTGAAGGAAATCTCCCTTTCTAGATAGGAGAAAGGTACTTTCCTTGAGCTTCAGTACCCCACCACCAAGCCTCCCTCCCACTTTCTGCAGGAGAACAGTGATCTCCTCTCACAGTTATAGAAAAGCAAGCCATCAGTAATTGGTAAAGCAAAAAACAAAGAAAACAAAGCAACTCGAACACAACAAAACCAAAAATAACCCTTCATTTTGAGGGACTGTTTCGTAAGAACTTCAAATTAATCTGCAACACCTTTTATACCAGTGTTTCTTACCCTTTCAAAATATTCTCATAACCAGTGTCTTTGAACAAAAGAAAAACTCTTGATAAAAACAGAAAGTAGGCCCTCCTGTAATACAATTTGAAAATTTAAATATTACACATAAAAACAAGGCAGGCTGCTGACTTCCATCTGCTTCTCCCTCCTCCGGACTAAGGCTAATCTCCCCTGCTTTGGTTCCCCGCACTTTCAGCCTTCTCAGGAATTTCACTGTTCCTAATCTATTTTCATGATCTATCAGCTAAGCTTTTGATTTTTTGTAGAGAGAAAGTTTCCCTATATTGCCAAGGGTGGTCTTGGACTCCTGGGCTCAAGCAGTCCTCCCACCTCAGCCTCTCAAAGTGTTGGGATTACAGGTGTGAGCCACTGCGCCCAGCCCTGAAGGTTTCATTCAACCATAGCCATTATCAGGTTTCCCAGCTTCTCCTCTATAAAGTAGGAAAAATGCCTTTCTCCCTCACAGGGCTGTCTTCATGACTGAATGAATCAATATGTCTAAAGCATCTAGAACAGTGCTGGCATACAGCAAATTCCACTTTAGTGTGAACTTGGTATCACTGCCCACCATCTAGTTTCTACACAGTACCCAGAAGAATCCTTTAAAAAAATAAGCCCGGATCACCTCATGGCTCTGCTTAGTGCCAAGTAATAGTTTTTCCTCTCGCTCAGAAGTCCTCACCATAGGGATGATCTGATATCCTACTATCTCTGTCCCCATCTCTCACCATGCTCCTCCCTTACTGGAGTCAAGAGACAGTGACTTCCTTGTTGTTCCTCCCAAAGGCCAAGCACACTCCTTTTGCATTTGTTGTTCTGTCTGGAAAGGTCTCTGTCCAGTTATCTATGTGGCTTGCTCTCTCATTTCCTTCAGGGCCTACTCTAATGTCATTGGAGTGGCCATCCTTAACTACCCTATAAAGCAGGATTTCTCCACCTCGACACTATGGGCATTTGGGGCCAGATCATTTTTGGGGGATGGGGCTGTCCTGTGTAGTGCTAGTGGTTTAGCAGCATCCCTATGCTGCCCCCATTAGATGCCCACTGTACCCCATCCCCCAGTTGTGACAACATGTGTCAATGTCTCCAGACATTGACAAATGTCCCCTGAGGGGAAAAATGTGAACACTCCAATAAACCATAATTCCAATTTAAAAAAAGCAAAACTACAATACAGCCTCTTCTATTCTCCTTTTCTACATATCTTTTCAAGAAATTTGTCACAACCTGATATATCTATATACATGCACATACATGTATATATCTATATATGCAAGTTTTTCCCCCTCTTAAATAGGATAATGTCCATAACCAATTTTTCTCACTAGATTTGTTTTCTAAAATATATCACAGATGTCTTTCCATGTCAGAACAAATAGACTTGCTGTACCTTTTTGAGTGGTCGCAGCACACTTTAGTGTGGATATACTCAAATGTATCTCACTATTGCTTTACTGGTTACGATTTAGATTCTTTCTTTCCAGTTTTTCACTATTACAAACAATGCTGCAAAAAACATTCTAGTATGTAAGGTAAGCGTTCCTACAGGGAGAACTGCTGAGACAATCTGTGTTTGTGATCTGGACAGATCCAGACTCTTGCACTGGCCTGCAAATGAGTTTCTGCTATCAGTGACCTCCTTGAGCAACACCAGGTCTCTTTCATCTGGGCATCCCCAGAGCCTTGCAGGGCACCCAGCAGATGCAAGAAGAAAGGGAGGCCACCTGGTCCATGGAGGCACTTTTCTCTTTCTGATTCTTCCCACTACATTTGAGAAGAATGTGAGGAAAAAGCTTACCTATGTTCCATCACTTTGTTTCTGGGAACTTCTTTCCAAAACTGAGTTAATTCTGCTGGGCCTGTGCCAGATGACTGTTCCATTTCTGCAGCCATTATCAGAAAACGGTCTTGGGCAGAGACTGTGAAACCTGCATTCCAAAAGGGTAATTCAGCATATAAACAGGAACCTTCAAAGCGGTTGGATATGCATGTGTTTTAAAGCATTATTCCGGAACTCAACATTAAGGAAAAAGAAGAAAATGGAAATATCTTTAAAAAGGAAGAAGTTCTAAAAGTGAGGAATTTCTCTTTTGAAATTCAATTTCAATTGGTGTCAGTTTAAACAATTTTACTTGTTAGAAACAATTACATTTTAATGCTGGAAAGGGCTTTAGAGACCTCTTTGACCACCCCATTTCACATGTGGGAAAAAAGATGTCTACAGCGAGGTGAGGTGACTCGTGATACTCTGCTAATTTCTAGATTCTAGCCTGACATCTCTGCTGACTCAGAGCCAAGGTCCAGGTCCCCTTACCCCCACCACACCCAACACCTGCTGTGGCTACTAAGTGACAACTCACCCCCATGGGGAGACACAACTATATCCACTGATGCGCCCGGGTCACAGCTGCTATTGCTTGGCTTGACTCTGTATTTTTCTGGAGCTGTTGTTCTCACCTATTTATAAACACAGTAGTCACATAACAACCTTTATGCTTTTTTGGGGGGAAATGGCTTAAGAATGACTTTAAAAAAATTTATTTTTATTTTTATTTTTTTAATTTTTATTATACTTTAAGTTTTAGGGTACATGTGCACAACGTGCAGGTTTGTTACATATGTATACATGTGCCATGTTGGTGTGCTGCACCCATTAACTCGTCATTTAACATTAGGTATATCTCCCTAAAAAAAAAAATGAGCAGTGAATAATCAATGAACAAAGAGTTTACAAAGTAACATTGACGGTTATGCATAGAAGGTATTTTTTCCCCACTAACAGGAAAAAAGCATCTCGACCTATCTAAAAACATACTCATATATAAGTCAAATTGTCATTCAGACTCCCTCTTAAATAAAACAATCCATCTGTTAAATATTTATCCTGTTAATTGCCTGAATTTAATGACATAAATTCACAAAAACAGAATGCACATTAGATTGCATGTTATTAATACAATGGTGTTCAGAAATTAAAAAACAGTAGATAAAGCACATCAGGAACATCCTGGTAGTTACATCTAAATTAAATAGAAGATTTAAGGCAGGAAAACCTACAATACGGGGTAGTGATGGACTTAGTCTTGTTACACTTAATGCTCAGTATCAGGTTAATATCTGATATAAACTACACTCCAGAATATACCACACTTGGGGAAAATGCACTATCAATTTTATAGTTTTATGGTTCACTGTTATTATAAATTAAATTATTCACATAGTAAAGAGTAATTTTTCTTGGGTTGTTATTTACAACAAACATTAAACCCTTGTATTAACTTAGACATTAACCTATTACTGCACGTAAAAGATTCAGATACAGAACTCAGGGAAAATTTTTTGAAAAAGCTATGCGACTTGGTTAGAACCAGAAGGTAGTACAACATGCCTAAAAATTGTCATAAATAAAAACACTGTACAAGTTCAAAATTTTCAATCTTTCAATTAGAATATGTCTAAAATCACTTCCCATGTCAAATTCTCAAACATAATTTATTGTATCTTTGAGATATTTACCTTAAATGCCACTATATTTTTAGTTACATTTGTCAACACTATTAAGGTTTTCTTCTCTCCGGATTCTGTACTTCCAAAGTACAGTTCTTCTGCTGGGCTAGGGAGTGACAAAAACATAAGACATTTGTAATAATCAGAATAAATGACAATCTAATCATTAGCTTGAAGAAAAATATTTAGTTAATATCTTATGCTCATTTGTATAAAGACATTTCACCAAAAAAGACTTACAAAACAATTACCTAATACAATTTTGTATTTTAATCTTACTGATCCAATGCACACTATTTAAAAAGTCCTACGGTTTTCCCCAAGATCAAAAGCAAACCAGGAAAAACAGAAGAGAGAGTTACGAAGGCTCTGATTAATCCTATAATCAGCACTATCTTAAGGTGTGCTTATTTAAACTATTTGGAAGGTTATAGATAATAAAGCAAAGAAGATATTGCTGCTTCAACTTTACCTAATTACAAATAATTAGAATGAGGCATATTTCTATACACCAACAGAAAAGAGCATAACTTAGAAAGATGATTAGGAATGTATTTAACAGAATAATTTCTTACTATATAGCAGCTTTTCTAAGTAATAGGGAAGGAGAAAAGTAAACATAAAAGTAAGTTTGGGATGGGAGCTGTAGGAAGAACTAATCAAATAGTAAAATCAGTGAGCTTCAATATTTAAATTTTACTATTACTTTCCATTGTAATGCCTATGACCTAAAAAAAAATTTAAAAGATTCAAGCAGTTTGTGTAGTTTAGTTACATTAGCCAAATGTATCAGGTGGCTCAAAACTATGGGAAGAATAGTGTTTTTGTTTTATATAAAAAGGTGAATAATTAATCTAAAGTGACTTTTCAGCAAGCCATTGATTTTGAGATACATCTTTAAATAGGTTAATTTTATATGAGGAATGTCTGTACCTTGGGAGTGTTTTTTAATCTAACTAACACATGTTTTTAAGAATGAGCTCTCCCAGAAGGGCTTTGCCTAGTTTTGGATAAGGTGGTAAATTTGCATGGTTGCTGGCTTTCTTCTAGAGCCCAATCTTAAGTAAGTCATAGAAAACCACAAGGTTATGGATCTCATTGTTCTTAGTAACCAGCACAACAACTGTGAGCAGCTCCAGGAAGACAGAGGTTGGTTAGGTCCTTGTGTCTGTGTAGGAGCAGCTCTGGGACTTCACCAGGGGCGGAGGAAGGGAGGAGCAGAGCCCAATGTGCAGTTGAAAAGCTGTCTGGCTTTCTCCCTAGCCTGCTTTTCCTGTCATACCTCTACAATTACAGGCAAGGACCTATGATGTGACAGGTTTACAGTGAAAACAGAATGTGTAACTTCCAAATAAGTAGGGAGAAAAATGGGAACAAGTAAACAAACAAAAAAGATAAACTCCAAAGGGGGAAAATGGGAAAGAAAAACCATGAAAAACAGAAAATGCATGCGCATCTATGTCTCTCTTGCTTGCTGTCTTTCATACATATAGATGGCGGAGATAAATCCAAATATAACAGTAATCAAAATATATGTAAACAAGCTAATACTATCAATTAGAGAATGTCAGATTAGATTTTTTAAAAGTCTGGCTATATTGTTCATAAGAGATATACATAAAACATAGCTATACAGAAAGGTTTCAAGTAAAGGGACAGAAAGTGCTACATGAGATCATAAAGTTGGTGTAGCAATGTAACATAAGGCAAAATATATTTACCAACCAAAAACATCATCAGTGAGAACAAGGTCTTTATTCAATGCTGAAAGAAACAACCTGGAATATTTTGAATCAAATAACCTAGCAGAAAAATAGAGATGTCCTGAAGTTTGGCTTTAGTCACAAACCTATTTTTCCAGTTCATCTTTGGCTTCTGGAAAGTAAAATCAACAAATCCTTACTTTAGTGTCATTTCTGGCATTCCCAAACTTGGGCAAGTCTAACAGTATCAGTAATGTGAGGAAAATACATGCCATTCAGATTTATTAATATATAAATATTTAGTTTTATTATCTGATGTGTGATGAGAACCCTTTAAAGACACTCAACATAATAGAAGAAAGCAAGGTAGCTAAAAATATGCACTACGTCTGGAAACCAAGGTAAGTCTTCAGATAACTCTTGGTTTTATATTTCTACAGTTTCAAAAACCAAATAGAAGTTTTCTTAATTTTGTGGCTCCCTCAAGGTGATCAAGATACGTTATAAAATTATAGCTAATAAAATCTTTGACGATTACCTGATGTGTAGTAAGGGCCCTTTAAATACACTCAATGGTTTCTTGAAAGCTTTCATTTTTGAATCAACTTTTTCATTTTCTTCTGCTTTGGAAGTAGATTCGGTTGGGTTAATCTAAAGACAAAAAAAAAAAAAGGATAACTATTTAGCATATATTAACATGACCATTAACATCTATTTTAGTGCCTACTATTATACATAACATAGGTTACTCTAGAAAATACAATATGGTCCTTCCCTTAAGAGTCTTTAAATTTTTCTAAATTATAACATTGTATTTATCCATCTATCAAGTTCCTGATTACTTGTAAAAAGAGTGACAACTACTAAGTGCTCTTTTAAAAATTAGAGAAAGGAACTAAATCAAAGTTTTAAATTAATTACTTTTAGACAAAAAAATTTTAGATAAAACAATTACTTCTAGATGTGTTTTGCTAGTCTTTATACAAAAGCATGGAATCAGCCTTTATTTTATTTTGAGACAAAGTCTCACTCTGTCACCCAGGTCAGAGTGCAGTGGCACAATCATGGCTCAGTACAGCCTCGACCTCCTGGGCTCAAGCGATCTTCCCAACTCAGCCTCCAGAGTAGCTGGGATGACAGGTATGCACTATCACGTCTGGCTAATTTTTTATTTTTTGTAGAGACAGGGCCTCCCTATGTTGCTCGGGATGGTCTCAAACTCCGGTGCTCAAGCGATCCTTCCACCTCAGCCTCAGAAAGTGCTAGGATTACAGGTATAAGACACAGGCCCTGGCCTGGAATCAGACTTAAATACACTAAAGTGGTGCTTCTGGTCAGCTAATCCCATCCTTCCTCTTTCTTTTTACACACAAAAATGTGGAAGGGTAGCAGGTTAAGTGAATTACCCAAAATCACACAGCTGGCTAGTGTCAGAATTGGGGATAGACCACATCTTGTGATTCAGTTTCATTTTATTTATAAAGTTACCTTTTTAAGAAGAGGTGTTTGTTCTTCATTAGAAATTGTTTCCAATGTTTCTTTGCCATCACTTTCTATGTCTTCTTTACTTGAAGTTTCATCCTCACTGGTAATAGGCCCATTCTCACACAATGGGGTCTGGAAGTCATCATCTACTAGTGGTGGATAGCTATACTTGAAAGGATCCTACAAGAAAATAATTTCACATGAGCCTACTAAATGGTGGGTAGAGAAATAACCCTCTTAGTAGATTTACAATTCATTACTTTGGCCAAGAAAACACACTTAATTAGATCATGAAATTTAAAATAAAGGAAGCATTTCAAACCAGAAAGAAAAAGAGCAATAAGTGGTGTGGGACAATTGGCTAGCCATCTATACAGAATCACCTTAGATCTTTAGCTCGCTCTCTACACCAAAAAGAATTTCAGATGGATAAAAGCTTTAAATGTATATGTTGTGTGTGTGTGTGTGTATTTTTAAAGAACTATATAAGTTCTGTAACAATATAGAAGAGGGATACAGAATACACTGAAAAAGAATGAAAATTGTCTTTTGAATCATAAGAAAGTTTTCAACATCACTTATAATTAAAGAAATGCAAATTAAAATGACTGAAATATTTTTTACCTGAGACTGGCAATGATTACAAAAATGAGAATATGCGATGCTGGCAAGGAGGTGGTTCAAGAATTCTCACACATTATTGGTAAATGGGCACAATCTCTTTAGAGGAAATTTGGCAACAGCTATCTAAATTAAAAACTATACTCACAGATTTTTTTCTAGGAGTTTATTCTGTATGCATTCTTGCTGCACACATATATTAAGAATTATTACAAGGATATTCACTGCAGCAAAACTAGTAATGGCAAAAAATTAGAATACAACTATCAGTGCAGCCCTTTAAAAGAAGAGTGATTAAATCAATTATGTTATATCCGTCCATACAGTAGAATATTTTGGTTTAAAAATGAGATAGACCTCTGTGAATCAATATGGTGTAACCTGAAAAATAAAAGATGTGAAAAAAGTACAAATGGACAATATATATGGTATGTGACCATTGTGTAAAAAACTGTAATAGATAACTCCAGAGGGATAGAAAACTTGATGGTGACTGCCTTTAGGGAGTGGCAGTGGGCATGGACCTGGGAAGGCAGATGTAGTTTTCATGGTACTGTTATACTTTTCAATCTCTGGTATTGTATTTACTTTATTAAAAAATCATGTATATGTATTACTTTTTGAAAAAAAAATACTTAAAAATTAATGTGAAAAAATAGTAGTCCTACTATAATTTTGACTGTAATTCTGAAGAAACATATCACTAAGGACAGAGAGGGGAAATAAAATAACCATTTCTATACATAAAATTAACATTATTTAAAATGTTATGAATTATATTAATTATAATTATTTAAGATATAACAATTTTATGAGCAAATTATTAAAAATAAATAAAATCACATTTTAAATCAAGCATAGCACCTGAAATGAAGTATATTTGGTTTTTCTAGGTGAAAATGTGAAATATAAAGCCTTAGAATAAGAAAGAAGCAGACTTCAAATTAAAAATATTTGTTCAGGTCTTTTCTAATCAAAGACAATAAACAGAAGGACATATCGAAACTATTCCTCTTGCTAGTTCTAATTGAATACAATTTTGCCAGGCAGGCAGTATAAAAAATAGATTGCAAAAAAATCAAATAAGTGAAACATTATGAAGTTAACCCAAAGCGTACCAAGTCCATAAGTTGTACAGTTTTTTTATAAGTAGTAAAAATCAGCTCAAAAAAATCTGGATAGTATATGCTTAATAGTATCTTTTTAACTAAAAAGACGGTTGAACAGCAAACAATTGGAAGCACACTAAAGACACATCAAGAGGAAATTCACTAACTTATGTCTAGATAGTAGAATACTATGCAGCCATAAATGAGTATGAGAGCCTGCTACATATTGATTTGGAATAAGACATACTGTGAAGAGAAAAGCAGGATGCACACTAGCACATAAATACACTAACTTTAGAAGAGATGAGAGGGAGGAAAAATTATATACTATACTTGTTTATATGGGTAATACATATCCCTGCAAATTAATACAAGAAATTCAGCTGGGGAGGGAATATGGTGGTTGGAAACAGAAGTAGGAGGTGATATTTTTACTGAAGACTTATTTCTCATTATTCTTCTGAATACTCTTCAGTTTAGAACCACATAAATATATTACCTATTAAAAAATAAAAAATTAACTTTAAAACTTTAAAAATGTGTGTAACACTACTTGCTATTTTGGGGGTATCTGTGATATTTCTTTGCATATTATGGTACTACTTTTCTTTTTCCCTTGAGGAAAGTATACAGCCTAATGTGCCATTATCCAGTATTGTTTTATAAACAAGTTTCAAATACTTACAGTTCCACCCATGTGGGGAGGCAGGTATTCTACACTGACATAGTCCTGGACTTCATTTTTGCTTGTAAACTTCAACAAGCTCACTGCTTCTGGACCAAGCCAGGTTTTCACAATTTTGAAAGCAGCTGAAGAAAAACCAGTCACTTCATTAAAATTCTCATCATTCCTAGTCTCAATTAATTTACCATAAATGCTAACCCAGGTCTTCTGAAATCAGTTTGGGCTACAATCTGTTAATATTTATCTTTACGTGATGTACTTAATTAACATTCTCTAATTTCTGTAGGCGTTTACATTGTGGCTCTCCCTTATGGGTTTCAAATGTTCCATGAAGATTCAGGAAGATTAAATTACCCTGATGTTCATTAATAAACTTATCAGGGTTTTGGCCTCTGAACAAATCCATCAATGATCCCAACTATTTAGATTTCCAGACACTGAATCAAACAGCAATATGATTCAGGAAATAACTGCACAATAGTATGGAAAGAGTCATTTACCTTATGGTTCTGATAAACTCTCTAACTGAAAAACCTTCTCAAACAGCAAGTCAGAAAAGAAAGAAAGAAATAACCCTTCTTATTATGAGTGTGAGCTGGATCCAGCCTTCCTTTCTAAACCTCCACTTCTCTGCCTCTCTCCCAGGCCTTGCAGTTTATATAATTGTGGGAAACTTACGAAATCTCAAAAATAAACTGGTTTTTAAATTTTTTTTGAGACAGAGTCTCACTCTGTCACCCAGGCTGGAGTGCAGTGGCACGAACTGCACTGTTCTGTTATCAAACACAGCTGTTTGGTAATTACAATCTTGTTCTGTCATGTCATTTCTTATTTATGCTTAATTTTTAAACCTCATTTTCACTGTGACAATCTAAGTACATTTTTAAGAAATTAAAAGAGAAATACTGCATTAAATTTGCAAAACTGCCAATTAAAAAAACAGAAAATAAGAACAGTATGATAAACATTAAATGGTTCGGAGAAGTATCTTTTTATTTTAGCTAACTATAAGTTTTTTACATAACATTTAAATTTTCATTAATTTCAATTTAAAATGTGAGTTGACATGTTTGAAACTATGCTACTTTAATCTGATAAATCTGATTTTTCATAACTTTATTGAGATATAATTTACATGCCATAAAATTCCCCCTTTATACAAGTCAATGGTTTTTAGTATATTCACAGAATTGTGCAACCACCACCACCACCACCACAATCTAATCTAGAACATTTTCATCACACCAAAAAGAACCTTCATATAGCAATCTCTCTTTAGGCCTCCTTCTCCAAGTCCTTAGCAACTACTAATCTATTTTCTGTCTTCATGGATTTGCTTATTTTGGACATTTTATCTAAATGAAACCATACAACATGGCTTTTTCTACTGGCTTTGTTCACTTGGCACATTTTCAAGTTTCATTCATAATGTAGCATGTATCAGTACTTAATTCCCTTTTATGACTGAATAATTGTCCATTTTATAGATATGCAATATTTGCTTTTCCATTCAGCAACTGATGAATATTTAGGCTGTTTCCACTTTTTGTTATTATGAATAATGCTGCCATGAACATTTGTGTACAAGTTTTTCTGTAGACATATGTTGTCACTTCTCTTGGGCATATACTAAGGAGTGGAATTTTGGGTCATATGGTAATTCTATGTTTAGCTACCGAACTGTTCTCTGATGTGGCCAGACCATCTTAACATTCTCACCAGCAGTGTATGAGGCTTCCAATGTCTCCATATCCTTGCCAATACCTGTTATTATGTCTTTTTGATTCTAGCCACCCTAGTAGGTGTGAAATCACACCTCACTTGGTTTTGACTTGCATTTCTCTAATGACTACTGATGCTCAGCATCTCTTTATGTGCTTATTGACCATTTGTTTATCTTCTTTAGAAAAACATCTATTCAAATATTTCACTCGTTTAATTGGGTTGTTTTTCTTTTTTTTTTTTTTGAGACAGAGTTTCACTCTTGTTGCCCAGGTTGGAGAGCAATGGCGCAATCTTGGCTCACTGCAACCTCTGCCTCCTGGGTTCAAGCGATTCTCCTGCCTCAGCTTCCCAAGTAGCTGGGATTACAGGCGTGTGCCACCATGCTTGGCTAATTTTCTATTTTTAGTCAAGATGGGGTTTTACCATGTTAGCCAGGTTGGTCTCCAACTTCTGACCTCAGGTGATCTGCCCACCTCGGCCTCCCAAAGTGCTAGGATTACGGGCGTGAGTCACCATGCCCAGCCACTTGTCTTTTTAACATTGCATTGTAAGAGTTCTTTATATATTCTAGAATAAGTCCCTTATAAAATGTATGGTTTGTAAATGATTTCTTCCATTCTGAGAATTGTCTTTTCACCTACTTGGTAGTGTCCTTGAAGGCACAAGTTTTCAATTTTAATGCAGTCCAATGTTATCTGTTTGTTTATTTTGTTGCTTGTGCTTTTGTTGTCATATCTAAGAAACCATTGCCCAATCCAAGCACAAGGATTTAATCCTGTGTTTCTTCTAAGAGATTTAGCTCTTACATTTAGGTCTCTGATTCATTTTGAATTAATTTTTATATATGATGTAAGGTGGGGTCCAACTTCATTCCTTTGAATGTGGATACCCAGTTGTCCTAGCACCTTTTATTTAAAAAGCCTTATTTCTCTACTGAATAGTCTTGGCACCATTGTAAAAAAAAATATCAACTGACCATAATAAACATTAGGGTTTATATCTGGACCCTCAATTCGATTTCACTGATCTATATGTTTATCCTTATGCCCATACATGCCCAATGTCTTGATTGCTGTAGCTTTGTAGTAAATTTTGAAATCAGGAAGTGTTAAGTCCTCCAACTCTGTGTTTCTATTTCAAGATTTGACTACTCTTGGTTTCTTGCATTTTCATATGAATTTTGGGACAAACATATCCATTTCTGCAAAAAAGGCAGCTGGGCTTTTGATAGGGACTGCACTGAATCAGTAGATCAATTTGGGAAGTGTTGACCTCTTAACAATACAGTCGGCCCTCCATATCCACAGGTTTCACATCCATGGATTTTTGATTGACCAACCACAACTGAAAATATTAAAAAATAAATAAAACCAATACGACAAAAATATAAATAAGAAACAATAGAGTAGAACAACTATATAGCACTCACACTGTGTTAGGTATTATAAATAATCTAAAGATGATTTAAAGTATATAGGAGGGGCCAGGTATGATGACTTATGCCTGTAATCCTAGCACTTTGGGAGGGCGGGGCAGGCAGATCACTTGAGGTTCAAGACTAGACCAGCCTGGCGAATGTGGTGAAACCTTGTGTCTACTAAAAATATAAAAATTAGCCAGGTGTGGTGGTAGGTGCCTATAGTCCCAGCTACTTGGGAGGCTGAGGCAGGAGAATCGTTTGAACCTGGGAGGCAGAGGATGCAGTGAGCTGAGATTGTGATAATGTACTCCAGCCTAGGTGACAGAATGAGACTCATCTCAAAAAACAAAAAAAAAGGTATACAGGAAGACGTGTGTCAGTTACATGCAAATACTATACCATTTTATATGAGGGACTTGAGCATCCAAGGATTTTGGAGTCTGTGGTGGTGGTGGGGGAGGGGTTCTGGAACCAGTCCCCCATGGATACTGAAGAAAGACTGTATTAAGTCTTCCAATCCATGAACAACATGTCTTTTTATTTATGTAAGGCTTGAATTTACTAAAATGGGGTTTTGTAATTTTCCGTGTCCTTGTCTTGAACTTCTTTTATTAATAGAAGTGGTAAGAGCAGACAGTGTTGTCTTGTTCCTGATCTTAGGGGGAAAGCATCCATTCTTTCCCTGCTAAGTAAGATGTTAGCTGTGGGTTTTCATAGATTCAGGTTTTTCATATATGCCCTTTATAAACAGGTGGAGGAAGTTCTTTTCTGTGAAGGATTAGCCTTACCCAAAGAGAGATCTGCACTTTGCCCTCAGCTTCTGAGAGGTAATCTTCATGCCTGATAGGATTGTCTTTGTTTGTCTGGGGGCCTTAAGTGACAATGGGACAATATGACTTAGGGTAGGAACTGGCCATAGAAGAAAGACCAACAGTGTGATTCAGGGTAGGGGTTTGGGTTACACAGTATCAGTAGACCTTGGGGGAGACTGAAGACTAAGATCAACCACATGGGCAATCAATCATGCTTACATAATGGAGTTCCAATAAAAACTCTGAACACTGAGGCTTGGGTGAGCTTCCCAGGTTGACTAACTCCATGCACATTGCCATACATTGATGCCAGTGAAGTAATATGCTCAACATTTGGTACTTCCTTGGACTCTGCCCTACACCTTACTTTCTGTGGTTGACCTTAATCTAAATTCTTTCCCTGTAATAAACCATAATTGTGAGTATAATAGTTTTCAGTGAGTTCTCAGAGTCCTTCACTAGACTTATCAAACCTAAGGGCAATTTTGAGCACCTCCTGAACTTGCAGTTTGTGTCAGAAATGGGGGTGGTCTTGTGTGGACTACTGTGGTCTAACTTGGTAGTTGTTTCAACTCTTTGCACCTTACGTTGCTAGTTTGTTGAGTACTTTTATCATGAGAGGGTACTAGATTTTGTCAAATGCTTTTTCTGTGTCTCTTGAGATGATCACATAATTTTCCCCTTCATTATATTAATATGGTAGATTACATTAGTTGATTTTCATATGTTGAGCCCACTTGGTCATGGTGTATAATCCTTTTTATATGCTGCTGGATTCAATTTGCTAGTACTTCGTTGAGGGCTGTTGCATCTATTTTTATAAGGAATACCAGTCTGTAGTTTTCTTTTCCTGTGATGTTTGGTATTATGGTTATACTTGCCTCATAAAATAAGTTGGAACGTATTCCCTCTTCTTCTATTTCTTGGAAGAATTTGTGAAGGATTCATGTTGATTCTTCTTTAAATATTTCACATAATTTACCAGTGAAGCCATCTGGGCCTGGGCTTTTCTTCGTGGGAAGTTTTTTTTGATTACTAATTCAACTTCCTTTTTTATATTTCTATTCTGATTCTTCTTGAATTAGTTTCAGTAGTTTGTGTCTTTCTAAGAATTTGTTCACTTCATGTAGGTTATCTAATTTCTTTGCATATAATCATTCACAGTATCTCCCTATAGTCCTTTTTATTTCTTTAAGGTCAATAGTAATGTCCCTTCTTTCATTACAGATTTTAATACTTTGAGTCTTTCCTTTTCTTCTTTATTAGCTAAAGGTTTGTCAATTGTGTTGCATTTTCCAAAGAACCAAATTTTGGATTTGTTGATTTTCTCTATTGCTTTCTATGTAACAACTGACTTTTGCAAACACAAATGAGAATGTACATTCTGAAAATAACATTCAATTTACAGTAATTTTAAAGTTGGTCAAGACAGTTTATCAATCAATGGCTTTTTCAAAAAAATTTTACCAAAAAATATATCATGACTGTCAAAAGGGTCATGTCACCACAGTGATTTGGGGTGAGTTTCAGACTGATTCCACCTTCTTTCTCAACACCTGAAGCCCATGAGAAACCTAGACAAGGCCTGTGTTCTGTGACATACCTTATCTGTGCATGACAAATTGAGGCTTCTGACTAGAGTATTACCTTAATGGTTGAATATTTGAGGCTGTTGTTAATTTTTTTTTTTAAGAGATGGGTATCATTATGTTGCCCAGGCTGGCCTCAAACTCATGGGCTCAAGTGATCCTCCTGCCTCAGCCTCCTGAGTAGCTAGGACTATAGCCGTGCAACACCATGCCTGGCAAGGCTGTTTTTAAAGAAGACTAATGGGTGCCCCGAGATCCTGGGTATAAAATTTTAGCCCTGTTTGCTTAGGAATAGCCTTTGAGTGTTCTAGCTCCAGTCTCTTAAGAGAGCATGCAAAGGACAATATAAACATTATTTTAAACAATTGTAGAAATATGGCTAAATCGGCAAAGTAAAGGAAATTAGACATTTTGTTTTAAGAAAGTATAAATATACTCACCATTCATTAACCAAGGCATATCAAAGATCACTATTTTTGCTGAAAGATGAAAAAAAATTCATTGAATGTGAATCAGTACCTCTATAATAATATCACTCATACCGGCCTAGAAAAAACTGGTCATCTAAATTTAAGTAAAAACTGAGCTTGTTGTCTGAGCTCTAATTCAGTGAAGTGTATAGTATCATGAATAGTATTCCATGTGGTGCTGGAACTGAACTAGCATGTCACAATGGTGAGGTGCCAGCCCAGGAGGAAGACTTGTGGGAAATCAATAGTGCACTGTCACTGTCCTCTGGTAAACAGCCTATTCTTTTGTCACTCACTGCTTTTGTTGTTTGCAGGGAGGTACAAAAGAAAACAGTTAAGTGGATAAATGGAGTCTTTGGATGTGGCATGTCAAAGTAGTGCTGAAGCCACTGAACTTTAAAATCATTTCCAGGTCTAATTTATGGTTTCAATTATAATTTTCTAGAGATTCTATTGTTAAACCAGTCTCACAGTTGCCCCCTCCCCTTTTAATACATCACTACGTTTTCAGAAACAAAAATTATTTCTACTTTATATCATGAGCTCCAGGAAGCTAATAATTCCAAAGTATACGTAAGTATTATTTACACACTGAGTTGAAGATACTAAACAGCCCTATTAACAACTGAGACAACTGTGAGAAAGAACCAGAAACTGCAAAGAAGATTTTTGAGATTCAATTCATTCCTCTATTCCAGAGGAATCAAAATGTAATTTCACTCTTCTCTGAGCAGAGAACCTCTTAGACTTGTTGCATTAATGTAGGACAAGTAAAGTACATATAAGGAAAAAGGCATCTGTAAAGAGGCACCCTGGTGCTTAATACCTCAGTCTTCGTCTGGGATATGCTTAAAATAATGTGGACTCAAGGTTTTAAGATATAATAGTTATTCTTCATGACAGATTTTGAAGCATAATCAATTAAGATTCCATGAAATTCAATGTCTGCAAAACTATATTATGTAGGTAGAATATATATATATATGTGTGTGTATATATATATATAAAATCTCTAGTTAAGATGAATAGTATTACAACTCATCTTTATATAGATCTATTAACTTTTTAATAGTTCTCTCAAAAGAATCTCAGATGTATTTTACAAAGTAATAATAATATTTATACTACTGATAAGTGGCTCTTCACAAACTCCTTTAGATATTTCAATGATCAAGCGGATATTTTTTCATTTTGTCCATAAGAGCAACAAACTAAAACTATGGGGTAGTGATTCCCTACTGACCAATGACTGGCACTGCTCTGGAGGCCTTAAGGAATCAGGGTACATGCCAGATACAGGAAAAATCCGTAACGAACTGACGATAGTACAGGTTCCCCAAACTGGACACTATTGATCATTCTTTTTACCTAAAAATATTCATGAATACTCTCTCTGAAAAGATGAGAGTATAGAGCTAGGGGTGGCACTGACTCTTGATATCCATTATGCTTTTTGTCTATTCCTCACTTCACATTAACAATAAAATTAACATGCCAAATTAAGATAATTTAGGGATTTTATGCTAAAGTCACCTGAGTCACGAGTCCCAAAAGACCCAATTTGCTGTTTTCTAGGAGTACGCTCAGGCAGATCTGTAAATTCCCATTTTCTGACATCCCTGTTGCCTCTCTGCTGTCTTTTCACTTTTAAACCATTGGGGTTAAATATACTTGACTGTTTATGTGAGTTGGCATCTCGGCTTCCCTAGGGGGAACCCATCATACAAATTCAACAAGTAAAAAATGGACTATATAAGGTTTAGGAGTTCTTCATTCAGGTAATTAATGGAATAGTCACAATAAAAAACAAACAAACTCCAAATGCCAGATTCAAATGTAGTACCTTCTAGTCAAGTATTTTCTTAATGACAATTTTTAAGTAGCAGTTGGTAACAGTGTACTTTATATATCAATATTGCTTATTATACAGTGTACTTTATCAATACTGCTTATCTGTTCTTGTATGCAAGAAGTTTCATATAATAAATACTATTTGAAATGAATTTCTAAATTGAAATATTAGTAAAAATGAGATAATTTTGAAATAAATGTATGCTTTTATGTACCTATGTGTGTGAGTGGGTGTGTGTGTTATAGGATGCCATATATATGGTTTAGAACTTAAACTCTTAAAATTAACTGTGAAGGACAATGAATACTTATGAAAAACTTTCCTCTGTATGTGTTACAATAATGTCTATGAACATATTTAAAATTCTTCATCAGAAAACAAAGTTTCAGGTATGAAAGTCTATAATAACATAAGGCTCCACAATTCTCAGACATTGTCTACAGTTTCAATATGTTATATTCTTTATAAAGGAGTAAGTTACTTACAGAGGTATTTAGGGTAATAAACCTTAAAGCAGTTGATGATAAAGCGTACAAAGTCCATGTCCTAAAATAAAGATTAAATCTTTAAGACTGTCCACATTAGAGAACTTAAAATTGCACATTTCTAAAGGTGATAAATTATTAAATACAAATGAGACAATTATTAAATTCTTTAGAAAGTAAGCTCATATGTAAATATCTATATTCTCAAGGATTAAGATTTTAGGTCATTAAGCTATTTATAATAATCAGCCCTAAAACTGACTTGAAGAAACCAGATGCTTAGTGATGTTTTAAAATTATTCACATTACCTCAAACTAGTTACACACTTCAGGCTACTAAGGCAACAGGGCATAAAATGGATCTAAAAGCAATCTCCATAGAGAAATTCTAAAAATCTGTTGAATAACTAAAGAATTATTGAAACAAGTATACAGTTTATAATCAGACTACTTGGGATAATAATACACATGTATGTAAATTCTCATATATTTGCTTTTTAATCCTAATTTTTACACCACATAATAGTGTCAATAAAATATATTTTATCAACCTCTTTTTAAACACAATACTTAATCTAATCACATTGGCCTGCTGTATCTACTCCATTTCTGGCTTTTTTCATTTTATTTAGAGACCTAGAATTAGTTTTTTAGTTTATATTCCAGTGTTGTTCACTGATTCTGATTTCTGGGAGACTACAAACATAGCTATCTGGTTGGTTCTACTGCTTTGAGCACAGCAACAGGAAATCAGGTCATTAAGGTTATTTCCATGGGACATTTCACTCCATGGCCACATACTGATTCACTAATTCTGATTGGCCATCTTATAAAGACTGTGGGATGAAAGATACAACCAAGCAAACTGAAATCCATCACAATTACTGGAAAGGTGGGTTTTCCTAGAGATAAGTGTCTATAAATTCATCCCTGGAATGTTAGTTGCAGCATCTTTAATTGCAGTAAACTAAAAGTAAGCGTCCTTAACTATCTTAAGTATTTGTTACGGGTATATATATAATAATACCTTTGTGTGTGTGTGTGTGTCTGTGTGTGTGTGTGTGTGTGTGTATATATATATATAAAATACCTTTGTGTGTATATATATATAATAACACCTTTGTAACTAATCATTATAGCCACTGTGCATGGAGTTTTCATAATTGGCAGTTAAGTAACAGTCAAAGAAAATAGCTGAAAAGAACCAGTTATATAAAAATTTGGTTACCTAGTCTAGAATTTATGGCCCCCAGAGACTTTGTCTAAATAGTCTTGGAATAACATTCTTGTTTCTATCATTTATTTAATTGAATATCCTTCTTCGTAAAATCGTGAGTTACTGCTAATTCAAGTGGATATGATAAGATGTCACTGGTGTATTCTATTAATGGGGACTACAAGAAATAGCTCCATCAACCCTATTGCTCAGCATTCTATAAGGATGTTTTCGAGGCTGTTATTATCTTGTAAAACGTCCTTTTGAGGACCCATGAAAGACTTTCTAGTTCAAGTATTAGGAATGGATATACTTCTAAGACACTGGTTGTGAAGGATGGCCGCTGAATAATTTTAAATGATTGCATTTCTTTCAGGCAGGCAGCTGAAAGCTTAGAGCCAAACTGGTGTCCCAACTCTAACAAATGATTTTCTTATTTTTTGCCTTGAAATTTATAAGCTCACCTAAATTCTTTGTGACATGTTTATAAGCTCACTTAAATTCTTTGTGACTCATGAAAGGGTCATTTATGAAAATAAATTATTCAGTAAGATTCAAGTATTTTAAAACAATAATGACTTAAATACTTAGTAGTGCAAATACACCTTATTTACAAATTAAAGATGGTGAGATATAAGTAGCTTGAAAAAATAAAACAGTTCAAGTCAATTCTCTGTCCTTATACTTGGCAACAAAAATATTAACATTTATTCTTCATGATTCTGGGTTAATAATTAGGAAACTATCATATCCAAAGGACAAAAGAATCATGATTTATTTTTATGGAATATTTATTTATCTAGGCAAATTGATTTTGATTTTGGATATAAAATAATTTACTTTCTCTAATTTAAAACCACTGACATGGAAACTAGGTTGCAAAACTCCAGGGCATCGGATCCTTGAAAAATAAAAAGAGAAATAGAAACATGAAAAAACTTTGTGGTCCTACCACTTCAAGAAAGCTCTTGTTAGCAGTTCTCTCTAGCTTGTTTTGTGTTTGTTATGTCTACAGTTTCCTTTGTTGGGCTATGTATCACCATGGTATAGAATACATACATATTATAGTATGTATAATCATACAGCTTTTTTCATCTCAGAAAAAAGTGTTCTCTCCAATATTACTATAAATTCCTTAAAAACACCATTTTACATAGCTATATGTATACTCCATCAACTAGATATACCATAATTTGCCATTTCATCATGTTGAACATTTATATTTTTTTCTAATTTTTCATTACTTTAAATGACACTGGGAAAATATTTTGATGTATGATGCTTTTTCTGTACTCAGGATTATTTCTTTAGAATAGATTTCCAGAAGTTGGTTACCAGGCAAAGAATATAAATACAAACACTTTAAGGTTCTTAACATAATTTGCCAAATGGAATTCCAAAAAGATTTCAACACTGCCCTGAGCACGTTTGTGAATACGACATTACTGCTATCAGAATCAGCCACAGATTAAATATAAGAGATAGTAGTTAGAATAAATGTGCCAAGTGATCTCAATTGCTGCTGAAGGGTTTGTAGGTATCACTAAGGTCACAAGGACCCAAATTAAACACAGGTAGGTTTTACTTATTTTTCAAGCTTGGCAAAATCACCTGAAGAAAACTGGTTTCCAAAGCTAACCAAATCAAACAGATAGAAAACAAATCCAAACAAGCAAACAAAAACACTCAATAAAATCACAAAGTGTTATATGTGCAAAACTCATGTGAACATCTCGCAACTGTAAAACATGGTATGAATACAACAAATTCGAGATGGTATATTACCTTACTTGATATTTCCTGAATATATTACTATGTGGCACACACCAGGGCAGGTGCTATAGGATATTAGGTTTGATATCAAAGTTCACAGTTATCACATCGATTCATACCTTGCCAGCCTCGACATGCTACCTCTCCATCCTGTGTCTCAGACAAGGAACATTTCTAGGAAATCGACAGTTTCAACGCCAAATACAGAAACAAATTTAATTCTCTGCAAACCCTATTCCATGTTTGACTACACTCACACTGCAAGGCGAAAAAATAAATCCCTAATATAAGTTAGTTACCTCAATTTTACAGCAATATGTGGTTGGCAGCAAGGACAGGAGAAAGGGAGGAAGCCATGATAAACACTGATTTGGAATGAATGAAAAATGCTTACAATGCTATTTATTCCAGTTTCTGACAGGTCAAACATCACTGTTACAGGTTTCCCATTTTCCCTCTTAGCATAACGTTCCAACCAGAATGCTATGAGCTTCTTTTTGTCCAATATGGTTTTCTGGTCTTTTACATGATACTTCACCCTGATCCAGACTTTAAGCAGAAGATAAAAATAAGAACAAGGCTTATGGCATTATAATATTATTATACATATATATTGCCTTTCCCTTGACATTTTTCATTTACAATTCATTTTATTTCTTAGATCAAAAACATCTCTTTCTTATTTTCAGTGAGAAACTGTTGCACTTGGGTGCCTTAAATTGAAGAGTAGCAGAGAGATAGACTGTTTCCCTTAGGAAATAAACAAATTTCACTTGTAAGAGGGAAAAGAAAATACAGGTGAACAAACACTATTTGATAATAATCTAAATGTGCTCTGCATTGTGCTTAACAAAAAAGAAAGTCATTGCTTTTGTTGAGCACTGGAAAAAATGTTCCGTCCAGAGGAAAGATACTGACACAGGGCGATGGAGGCATGAGCCAGTGCCGTGCGTTTGTGTGGAGCACGGTAAACTGTTCAGGTGGTGGTAGCTAAGATGAAATGTGATGAGTGGTGAGAGGAGAAGCTAAATAAGAAAGAACTGGACTTGAAGGACTGTGAATGAAACTCTAGGGCACTTTCATTTTCCTATTTTAGAACACCTTTCGGGCAATAGCACAGAGGGCAGACTGGAGGAGGCAGAGAAGGAAACCCACCAGGTTATGACCTGGGAAGGGACTGGGGCAAAGGTGTAGTAGTTAGAAACTGAATTGAGGAAGTAGCTGGTGAGGATGGAAAAAAGGCCAAATTGAAGCTATATTAGAGGAAGAGCCAATGAGTGGGCCTGAGGTGGGCAATACAGAAAGTGAGCAAGTGGGCAGGCATGGATGTTCAGTAGTGTGTTGTGCTAAAGGCTGCTGACAGTCAGGAGGGGGCAGTCAGTGGGTAGCTAGGTATGTGCATGTGGCCTGGGGATGGTGTGGGGTCAATACTGTGCCGGGGGAGGTAGCTAAAGCTGCCAAGATGCTCGTGATTGATCACCCAAGGAGACTGTATCAGCTGTAAAGTAAAAGAAGCAAGAAAGGAATAAAGCCTGGGAAACACCTTTAATGGACAGGTGGAAGAAGAAAAATGAGAAAAAAAGGTTGAAAAGGAGGAGGTGGCAGTAAGAGGAAAATGCAAAAAGAGTATTGCTTAGAGACGGACCACATGCTATGGAGGAGTGAAGATGAGTGCAGGACATCTGTTCAGTATGGGGCTTGAACATGCCTGCCAAGTTGCATCCCTGGTATAAAACCAGGCTGGATTTGGGGCAAGTGGGAGAGAGGTATAACAGGGGAGTCATTGGAACAAAAGAGATGATTGTTACTGTTCCTTTCATTATAATACACATTTCAGAAAAAGCTAGAGTGAGATTATGGGAGACTCGAAAAGGAAAAGGCCTATTTAGCAACCTTTAGCGACTGTCAAAAAAATTCTCCATAAAAATACTAAGATGAGTTTTAATATCACAGACAGATTAGAAAGAAGATAATGACTCTGAATTAAATAACTTTGTTTATGCTGTAGGATGCAGCATTTATTTTTTGCCTTTATTGCCTACTTTATTATAATGCAAACAGTATGCACAGCTACTAAGTATCTAACACTCTGTAAAAATGGTCCTGCCAATCCCTCATTGCAGAAGACTTGAGGAGTGCTACAGATGGAGAAAGTTCTGCCAATTCTTAATTCAGTTGACATAGATATCTCAATCTCAAAATCTTGAAAAGCCAGAACATTAAATATACTTACACAATTTGTTACCTTCTTTGTCATAACCATGGAGATAAATAACACCAATTTCCAATAACCATCTGGGAATGGAGGATTCATTAAGGTCTAAAAAGTGGTAAGCTTTGATCAGTAGTTGTAATTTAGGGGCTTAAAAATAAAACTCATAATGTAAAGATAATGTTATGTAGTAGATCTGATCTTTAAAAATGATATAATGTACCCAAACATTCAAAAAGAAAATCTCTGGCAATATAAAGTGGTGCTTCCTACCAAGCAAACAAACTAAATAATGACACAGGGGACCAAAATGGACAAACTCCATTTCCCTTGACAGGTCATTATTTATGTGGATACATTTCCACATTTTGATTGTTTCACATAATGACTTGCAAACAAATATCACTGTCAGAGTTTCAAGAGAACATTCTAGTAAATATCCACATTGCAGCCTCAGAATTAGTAGAAAAAAATCACTTCGGTTTCTTTAGTAAAATGGTATTTTTCTATTAGGTTCATGCAAAAGTAACTGTGGTATTTGCAGTTAAACATAATGGCAAATGCTGCAATTACTTTTGCACCAGTCTAATACGAAGTTTGTTATCTAGTAGACTTTAATGCATTTAAAAACCTTTAGGAAAGTGGAAAATACTTCAAGAAAAATGGCCAGGCATGGTGACTCATGTAATCCCAGCACTTTGGGAGGCCAACACGGGAGTATCATTTGAGGCCAGGAGTTCGAGACCAGCCTGGGCAACACAGTGAGACAACCTCTCTACAAAGATAAAAATATAAAAATTAGGCCGGGTGCGGTGGCTCACGCCTGTAACCCCAGAACTTTGGGAGGCTGAGGAGGGCAGATCACGAGGTCAGGAGATCGAGGCCATCCTGGCTAACACAGTGAAACCCTGTCTCTGCTAAAAATACAAAAAATTAGCCAGGCTTGGTGGTGGGCGCCTGTAGTCCCAGCTACTTGGGAGGCTGAGGCAGGAGAATGGCGTGCACTCAGGAGGCTGAGCTTGTAGTGAGCCAAGATCACGCCATGCACTCCAGCCTGGGCGACAGAGCGAGACTCCATCTCAAAAAAAAAAAAAAAATCAATAAATAAAAATTAGCCAGGCATGGTAGCACATGCCTGTCGTCCCAGTTACTCAGGAGGCTGAGGTGGGAGGCTCACCTGAGCCCAGGCATTGAAGGCTGCAGTGAGCTATGATCACAACACTGCATTCCAGCCTGGGTGACAGAGCAAGACCCTGCCTCAAAATAAAATAAAGAAAGAAAGAAAAGAGAAGATAAGAAAAGAAAATAAAAAATGTGAGAACTTGAACTTCAGCAGGAGGAACAAACAGAGTGCCTCTCCAGTTTTTGGGGAGGCTAAGGACCAACATAGCAAGGCAGCAAATGCCAATGCTTTTGTTTCATTCACCAGCAGTACCTTAAGACCTTTCAAAGATTTATCTTTCCCCATCCCCTTTTACCATATCTCTGCTATTTTTCACCAGAAAATAGCAATTCTGTGTAAGAAAACAAACATTGTTGAGTTTAAATATTTATTCAGTACTTAAATCGTTTAAAAATATCAGATTTATATTTCTTTCTTTGGTTAATAAATGCTTCACTGTTGAAATTACCTACATTTGTTAAATTTCCAATCACATTATTTTTTACTAATCCCCCTTTCAGGGATTCCTTCTGCAAGCATGAAGAGTGAGGAGAGTATCTGCTGTGGATTTATTGTTGACTATTTTGTGTTAAGTCTTCAGACTGAAGTCACTTCAGAGGTTATAATCCTCAAGGACAGAAAATTCTGCTTTATGCCTAACTGAAAACAGAAGTTATGCCAGTTTCTTCTTGTTCAATTTTTTGGTGGAGAGAACTAACAGGTCTTCATATACTTGAAGACCATTATAAAACTCCAAGACTTGAAACTCCCATTTTTGGAAAAACATTCTATCTAGTAGCAGACTTAGAAATTAAGAAGTTAAGGCTGCATGTACCCCAAAATATGTACATCTACTATGTACCCACAAAAATAAAAACAATATAAAGAGAAGACTGTGATAGGCTTCCTTGGGGATAAGCTTGCATTTTTGGGGTGACTCTCATTCATTTAACAATTCTGTATGGCGTACCTATTAACCTATTAGCACAAGGAACTGTGGGGATAGAGAAAGGCATAGGCAACAACTGAGAAAAATGGACAGTATCTCCTTATTTCTAGGCCTAGTAGCAAAGATACTGTCTTGCTATTGCTTAATGGTACTGAATTAAACACAGATTAGGAAACTCTGCTGTGAATGAAGAATCTGAGTGTGATTCTGCTCTCTGGTGATCTGATTTCCTTATGAATGATCCCACTTAAAAGACTTATAAGCTGTTCCTTTGAAAATATTACTGGGTCTTTATAAATAATTATATTCTGGTGTTTATGATGACTGCTAGGAATATGTGCAAATACATGATTAGATAAATGTAAAACAATACCATTTATACAGTATATATTACAGTCAAGGTTAAATTGAACAGCTTACCATTGACAGAAATTTCTTTCCTCCACTGAAAACTCTCATCGAGCATCTTCAGTGTTTCATCTATAATATTATGTCTCCAAGATAAGTAACTTTCAACCCAGTTATCATCTTGTTGTAGCCTTTCAACATCACGTGCATCATATTTATCTGACTTATCTAGGGAAAAAACAGTAATAAACATCCAAGTCAGATTAATTCTGCAGTGAAAAATAACCACTAATGGCAAAGGAGAAGAAAGACTTCCAAGACAAAGTTAAGCTATTTGAGGATAGACTCAGGGATGTAGTTCAGATAAAAGTGCCATTTAAAAGATTGATGGTGCTATTGTTTGGATATGGTTTGCTTGGTTCCCCCAAGTCTCTTGTTGAAATCTGATGCCCAGTGTTGGAGGTGGGGTCTGGTGGGAGGTGTTTGGGTCATGGGGAGGACTCCTCAAGAGTGGTTTGGTGTCATTCTCATGACAACGACTGAATTCTTGCTCTTAGTTCCCACACGAACTGATTGTTGAAAAGAGCCTGGCACCTCCTCCTTTCTCTCTTGCCTTTTCTCTCTCACCATGTGATGCCTGCTTTCCCTCATCTTACGTCATGAGTGGAATCTTCCTGAGGTCCTGATCAGAAGCAGATACTGACACCATACTTCTTGTATAGCCTGCAGAACCATGGGCCAAATAAACCTCTTTTCTTTATAAATCACTCAGCCTCAGGTATTCCTTTATAGCAACACAAATGGACTAAGACTGATGGAATTCCCAAGTGTGAGGAGAATACGTTATCTAAAGACTGCAGGTTTAAGTAAGCCACTACAGATGTTAAAAATTACACCAGAGTAAAGTATTTGGTACAGCCCTCTCTAAAACTATACACCAACATCTGGGAAGATTAATTATGTTATCTGAACTTGAAATTTTTAAGTCAATGAAAAATGAAGAAATTTCATATGTAAAGCAATAACTAAGTTGTGCTTTAAAAAGACATTTGTTTGGCAAGTGTCATTAAAAAAAAATTAAGTAGGCTAGGTGTGGTGGCTCATGCCTGTAATCCCAGCACTTTGGGAGGCTGAGGCGGGCGGATCACCTGAGGTCAGGAATTTGAGACCAGCCTGGGCAACATGGAGAAACCTCGTCTCTACTAAAAATACAAAAATTAGCTGGGCATGGTGGCGCACCCTGTAGTCCCAGCTACCCGGGTGGCTGAGGCAAGAGAATCGCTTGAACCCGGGAGGTGGAGGTTGCAGTGAGCTGAGATTGTGCCACTGCACTCCAGCCTGGTGACAGAGTGAGACTCTGTCTAAAAACAAAAAATAAAAAAAAAAATTAAATACAAAAATAAAGACAAAAAAAGAAAAAACAACAACAATAAAAAACAGTAAAAAAAAATTAACTAAGTACCGATGGAAAACTGATCATGTATGCCATATTACAGTATTTACTATTTTCAGACTCTGGCCAACACATTTTCAATAATTTCTTGGAATAATTATTTCTAATAACAATAATCTCTCATCAGTTGCTCACACACATACTATATTCCCACTAACTTGTATAGCAGACATTCCTCCTTCCTTGCCCTGCTTTATTATTCTGTAACTGAACTTTCCTTGTCTCTGCACATCCAAATGCTACCATTCTGCAAGTCTCCTTTCAAATGCTCCCTTTTCCATAAAATTTTCCCTGAGTCCAGAAGTATTAGGTTGGTGCAAAAGCAATTACTTTTATGGAACTTGAACTAAGCTTTTCTTAAGGTGCTTACCACTTTTACCTTGAAATACAGTTACTAGCATGGAAGACATATTTCCCAAATAGACAGTGGAGACAGATAGTCTATACATCTGAGCATCCTCCAAAGCAGATTACAGTAGTGCCAATGAAAAGGCCTTCCATAAACATCTGTTGATGGAATCTATTCCTTCTCATTTTTTTCTCAGTTGTCATACCCTCCTAAGGTTCATACAAATAACAAAAGAAAACAAAACAAAGCAAAACAACTTCAGGAAATTCCCTGGCTCCTTCATTTCCTTTTCTTCTGCATCTAGTTAGTTGCCAGGTTTTATGGATCCTATCTCTTCTTGATTTGCACTGCCTTATTTCAGGCCCTCAGAGATAACAGCTGAAAGGCCAGGAAAATATAGACTGCATTCAGAGAATTGTCTTCTTTGAGTCTCAATTTCCTTATCTTTAAGCTGTTTTATATACTCACAATGCTGTGTGAGGATCGGATGAAAAAGTATATATTTAAAGCACTAATTTTATATATTTAAAGCACTAAATTTAGTGGAAATTTAAAGCACTATAAAATATAAGAAGAGGCCATAAATCATGCATTTGTAAGAGTGCTGCTTTGGATATGGCTTTTAATAGCTGGGTTGTATTTTTCTAATCTATAAAATGAGTGGTTCTGTGGTAGGAAATCTTAGAGATTGTTGTTTAGCTCTGCTATTTGAAAATTCATCAGTATTCAAAGCACATTTTTTACAATTTTTTTCAAGTAAAAAGGGTGGCCTATGAAACAGGTGACTAATTCAGCTGGCAACTCAAACATACTTAGCATGCAGAAGTGTTTTATGCACACTTCCCGATTTTGTCACACAGAACATTGAAAGGACATGTACTCAAGGGTCAAAACTTAATACAATTTACTGTTTCATCAGGGACTTTCTAAAATAAAATTGTCTTTTTTTTTTTAAACTAAGAGTGCTGACAATGAGGACTACAATGACTACCTGCCTTGATTTGGGCGAAGCAGCCAGTACTGATTACACACCATTGCTTCTGTGTAATCAGTGCAAATGTAAAGAAAGTGAAAAAGGCAAATGATATCTTAGCATTATTATGAAAATAGTTTTGACCTCATAGCTTTCTGAAAGTCTTGGGCATCCCCTAGGATCCCCAGATATATTCTAAAAACCAATTACTTAGAACAATATATGGCAAGTGGTAAAAACTCAGTAAATATTAGCCATATTAAGAAGAATAAAACACTATTGTTGTTGTTGTCATTTTTACCACCACTGCTAGTACCATCACTAGGGAATACCATAAACAAATGAATGTCCATTACTAAGAAATTTAAAGCCCACGGCTCTTTGATAGCTTTCAGCAATGTTGATCTTTGAAATTAGAAATCCCCATTTATATTAAAATGATTTTTATTAATGTTCTTACATATAACATGCTAGTTGTTGACCATTTACCCCTAGACAAATAGAAATGAAATCAGAGTAGGCGAAAGAAAAGAGAAGACAAAGATTTGACAGCTAGGCACATGGGGGTTGGGGGAGAGAGGCAGGAGAAAAGTAGAAGCAGAAGAGGACAAGAGGACAATGGGACAGAGGAGAGGGTTGAGGGGGAAGAGAGGGGGAGAGACAGATAGAATGAGACACAGAAAAAAGAAAGGTGAGGGAGGTAAAGATAGAAGAGGCAGAGAAAGAAACAGAATAAACTGAGCATTGAAGGTAAGAAAAACATAGCCTGGAAGCACAAGGCCAAGGGTGATAAATAATTGTGCTTTTATCAACACAATTTGTTGCTTTCACACACAGCCCTCAGACAACTGAGCCCTCAAGGGACTGGAAATTTCAGAAAACCAGTCCTTGGGTAAGTTCAGATGTGCTATGGTTTGAAGCAAGCCTCTCCTAAATTCTGATGTTGCCAATGTGACAGGATTAAGAGTAGGGCCTTTAAGAGGTGATTAGGCCATAAGGGTTCCTCCCTCATGAATGGTATTATGGCCCTTATAAAAGAGGCTTCATGGGGCAGTGTCCTCCTCTTGCCCTTCCACTTGCTGTCACAGGAGGACACAGTAAGAAGGCCCTTACTAGATATCAAGTACTGGCACCTTGATCGGAGACTTCCCAGCCTCCAAAACTGAGAAAATAAATTTCTGTTCTTCATAAATTACCCTGTTCTGTTCTTTATAAATCACTCAGCCTCAGGTATTCCTTTATAGCAAGACAAACGGACTAAGACTGATGAAATTTCAGGTATTTTGTTACAGCATCACAAAATGGACTAAGACAAGATGTTACAGAAAGATGCTAAAGATGTACACCCAAAAGGTTATCTAAAGATATAAAAACACACATGCATGCACACACACACACACACACACCCCTAGGACATTTTTTTGAAAAACTTTACCTATCAACAATTAAAATGTAGAGATGAGGGTGAGAAGGTGTATTATTCAGGGTTCTACAGAGGGACAGAACTAAAAGGATAGATATATATATTTACTGTGTTAGTCTGTTTTCATAATGGCTGCTGATAAAGACATACCTGAGACTGGAAAGAAAAAGAGGTTTAATGGACTTACAGTTCCACATGGCTAGGGAGGCCTCACAATCATGGCAGAAGGCAAGGAGAAGCAAGTCATGTCTTACATGGATGGTGGCAAGCAAAGAGAGAGGTTGTGCAGGGAAACTCCCATTTTTAAAACCACCAGATCTCGTGAGACTCATTCACTATCATGAGAACGGCGCAGGAAAGACCTGCCCCCATAATTCAATCACCTCCCACCAGGTTTCTCCCACAACACATGGGAATTGTGGGAGTTATAATTCAAGATGAGATTTGGGTGGGGAGAGAGCCAAACCATATCAGAAGGGTTCAATTTTATAAAAAGATGTGTGTGTGTGTGCGTATATATTCTCCCAATACTTGTCCTCATACACAAATGATACCTTGTCTCATAATACCAGTGAAAACCACATCAAAAACAACAGTAATTCCAAGTGGTGGATTTTTAAGCCTCATCTCTGTATTTCTTTAAAATAGCTGATTTCAGCCAATCCTTCATGAAGAAACCTTCTTAATGAACTATCAGCACCCTATGGTTCATTGGCCCTTTCTACTATTTATTTGTTCTAATATGAATTTTGCTTTGTAAATTGTTCTTCTATTTATACAAGTGTATTACCACCAAACAAATTGTAAAGTGCATAATTTGGGAGAGAAAGAACTAAAGATACATGACAATGGTGATATGTCTCTAGGAACACACAGTATTAAATGTTCCAAGGTAAAGATGACCTGTCTCAGCTTTTCATGTCTCTCCATACACATGCATATGTGTGTTCTCTCTCACTCACTGTTTCTCTCTCACACACAGTTTTTTAAATAAAAAAATAATATTTTTAAAAAATTCTGTTGTAAGATAAAGAAACTATAGCTCTTACTTGTAAAATAGCAAACTTTATTATTAACTTTTCTTTTTTTCTCTTGCATTTGTTGGCCAGTGATGTTACCAACAGGTCTGAAACTGTGTTTTAAGGCTAACAATGTGAGAAAATTTCTGGCCACATTCAGGATATAGAGTAGAATGATGGACTTGGAAGACCCATGCCACTATGTATAGTGAAGCTAAGCAAGTCACTCTAGGCTTTCTATTCTTCTCTGTAAAATGAAAATGAGGTCTGTCTACCTACAGTCTCAGAAAGATCAAGAACACTGAAAAACTTAAACACTATACAAATGACTTTCCATCAACATACGATAGAATGCTAACTATGAAAAGAAGACTAAATTTAAATTTACCTATTAGTTTACCAGTAAGGAAAATCTTGGAAGTACATTGTTGTTACAAATGTGCCTAAATTTCAGATAAAGGTTGAAAAAATATAAAGTATTCTAATAATGAAAACTAGAGAACAGTTAATGTTCCAAAGCAGCAAACATATAACTCTAGATCATTATAGTAGTTTAAAACATCTTAGGATCTCTTATTTCTCTATGACTCTGAGCATAGATCCACTGAAAGTCCTTCTGGGGCATTAAGAGAGCATTCGTATTGGATGGACTATTTCTATTAGCTGGACTGTGTAAATGTCAGTAATGGGTGTGATCAAGACAAAAGAACAAAATATTCCTTCAAGATTATTCTCTGCTAGTTGGCCACAACCTATTCTGAATCTCCACTTTTTTGTGAAACTGGTGAGACTGAGAGACAGGTAATCTTTTATAATGGGATTAAGCCATTGGTCTATAGCAGTGATTCTTCAACTTCAGCACATATCAGAATGATTAGGAAGGCTTATTAAAACTGAAATTACTGGGCCCCACCCCTAGACTGTCTAATTCTGGGTGGGATCTGACAATTGGTATTTGTAACCAGTTCCTACATACTGCTGATGCTGCTGGTCAGGGACCACACTTTGAGAACTGTTGTTCTACTGCAGGAGCTGGCAAACTTATTCTGTATAGGCCCAGATGGCAAATATCTAAGACTCTGAGGGCCATATTATATTCTTATTATATTCTCTGTTGCTGATTTCTCTCTCTCTCTCTCTCGTGTGTGTGCGTGTGTGTGTGTGTTTGTGTGTGTATGTGTGTGTATGTAACAACCCTTTAAAAGGCTTGGCTCAAGGGTCATACAAAAACAAGACTTTGCTGATCTCTGGTCTACTGTAAAAAGGGGAGGTGCTTTCTGCTTCAGTTCTTATCCTTCAAGAGCTGGATTCCTTAGTACACTTGAACAAAGCTAAACTTTCAAAACTGTTCTCCAGGTCCTCATCAGTCACCAGCCAGTTATCCAGGTTAGTTAGATATAATGGACCTTGGTCTATTCCTGTATATTACAGACTCTGCCTCAAGGTCTTGGCATAAGCACACTATCTACAATCATTCCCTTGGCTCATTTTGGTCAAATGGGAGAATGTAAACCCAATTTCATCAAAATTAATGGGATAATAGTAAGAGTTAGTCATTTTGAGAGGAGCTCCTCAAATAGGGGATGGCATGAGAGGAGTGGGTCTGATGCTGTCTCCTCTAATAAGCTCCATGAGGTCAGGGACTTTGAAAAGTCACACCCTGCTCCCTCCAACTCTGCCCAATACACAGTAAGTACATGCTAAATCTTTGTTACTGAATGATTAGCCATGTACAAGTCTATCCCCTAGTAGATCTTGAGTTCATTGAGGACCCAGAACTTCACTAATAAACTGTTTTATTTCCTTCCCTTTTGAAAAGTTAAAAAATTATAGAATAGAAAATAATGTTAACAAATATTTATGTAGCTGTAACCCAAAATTAACAAAGAGTAAGTTATTCGCTTCAGTTTTTTTTTTTTAATAAAAGGACTAGAATGTCATAGATAAAGCTGAAGTTACCCTTAATCTTCCCATAAAAGCCTTACATTTCTTTGCTAGATGAGGCAGTTTAGAGGATTTTGTGTTGTTATCATAAGCCTATGACAAGATTGGCAAACTTTATACCTCATATTTTCCTGCCATGTTCATAACTAAGTTATCCTATATAATGTAGAGTTATTGAAATAATAGCAGAAATCATTGTCTTTTTCCTGACTTTATAGGAATCATTCTAAAGTTCCCCAATTAAACATCACATTTGCTGTAGGTTTTTAGAAGATACACTTAACTTTAAGTACTCTGGAATTTCCATTGTGATGTCCTCTTTAACCCACGGGTTATTTAGCAGAAGAATTACACACATTGCTGAGAAGTTGGTAATCCATGGATTATTTAGAGGTGTGTTATTCTAGTTTCCTATCATATGACATGTTTTTAAGTACCTATTATTGTGACTTCTGATGTAGTTGCTTAATAATATATGGGCATGGTCTGTATGATGTAGCTTCTTTGGAATTTTCTGAGACCCCCTTTATGACTTAGTATGTGGTGAATGTTTGCAAAAGCTCTGAAAGTACAAATATATATTCAAAAAGTATATATTCTGTACTAGTTGGGCAGGAGAGTCTATATACTCATATACATACACACATACATATATATCTATAATCAAATTTGCTCATTGTAGTGTTAAAATCTTCTAAATCTTAAATATTTCTTGCCTGCTAGTTCTATTTCTGAAAGAGGGTTGTTAAAATCATTCAACATGTTTGTAGATTTCTTGAGTTCCCCTTATGATTCTGGGTGCTTTTTGCTTTGAGTATTTTAAGGTTATATGGTTAGGTAGTTTTTTATGTTGTTAGTTCCTAGGTGTTATACCCTTTTACGGTTCCTTTTATCACAAATAGTATCCCTTTTTATATGTATTAATGTCTTTCACCCTAAGTAACATTTTACCTAAAGTACTGCTGAAACAACATTACTTTTGGTTAATATTTGTTTTGTATATCTTTTTCCATCTATTTTCAACCTTTCTACATTAATTTATTTTAGGTTAGTCTCTTTTAGACTGCATGCAGTTAAGATCTTTAAAAATCTAATCTGATATCTAATATGTAGAAATCAGTTTATATTTATAGTAACTATTGATAAAGTTGGAATTATTTCTGCTGTCTTCCTCTGTGTTTTCTGGTAACCAAGCTGCTTTTTTTCTCCTTTTCTGCTTCTTCCTGGAGAGGACTTTTCCTCCATTCCCCTTTTCATTCCTCCACTGGTGTGGAAGTCAAACATTTTATTTCTATCTTTCAATGATTACCCTTATTTTAAGTATTCACATTGAAAACAACAAAATCTGCAGTTAGTATCTCTATCCTCATTCTGAAAGTTGCTTGTAATACTTTACCTCCATTTCTTCTACTCTTATTATTATTTGTTTTTTCTTACTATCCACAGTTAGATTTTTTATTTACTAATTTGCCTACCCATTTCTTTGCTTTTCATTACTTCTTGCATCCCTCTGCTTCCTTTGGTGTACTATTTACTTATTAGTGAAGTAGACGAGTAGTTTTTTTTTTTTTTTCCAGCAATGGTCAATCTTTGCATGCCTAAAAAGTTTTACCTTCACTTTTGAATAAATGTTCTAAGTGAGCAGTTATTTCCCTCAGCACTTTCAGAAAATTATTTCACTGTTTCCTGGCAATACTGTTACTGATGAGAAATCAAGTATCAGTCTGATTTTTGTTTCTTTGTGGATGTGTCATTTCTCTTTGGGTTGTTAGATTTTCTCTGTCCTTGGTGTTTTTTGGTTTCACTAAAATAAGCATTGAGATTAATTTCTTTTTCTCTATGATGCTCAGATTTTCTTATGGTTCTTTAATCTGAGGATTTGATATCTTTTATAAATTCTGGGTAACTGTCAATGATTATTTCTTCTAATAGCACTCTTTTTTTCCTTCTGGAAGTTTGATTAAATGTATATTGTGTTTCTCATGCCTTTTATTTTTCCTTACACATTTTTATCTGTTTTCTTCCTCCAATGATCTGGGTATAGAGTAAGTACTTGTAGAAAAACTTTAAAATAGTCTATGAATGTCCTATGTCAGTTGTGAATATATAGCAGTATAATGGGTAAAGAAAAGCTTCTGCAAATCATGGCCCAGCTAGTAAGTACTAGTATCTAATATCAAAGAAAATTCTACACATATATGCCAAACCTTTATAGTCACTACAAGTTCAGCTTAAACTAGTTTTGATTGAAATGTAGCAAATTTTTGTCCTCCTATTCCTTGCAAAATGGCTACAGGAAGAAAAAATCCTTTAGGAATTTCTGTGAGCACTACTCAATCTCCTAGAGATCTTATCAAACCAAAATTCTTGTTAGAGGGTAAATTTTCAGTAATGAAAAACATTCATATGATAGAGTACTACTATCAAGAGCACACAGTAGATTTGGTAAACAGACCACTCCTCTCATGCAAGCTTTCCAAATGACAATGACTAAAAACAAACTCACATCTTAGAAATGACAGTATTCTAGTAACAGACTCTTTTTTTTTTCGAGATGGAGTCTCACTCTGTTGCCCAGGCTGGAGTTCAGTGGCACGATCTCGGCTCACTGCAACCTCCGCCTCCCGGGTTCAAGCAATCCTCTGCCTCAGCCTCCCGAGTTGCTGGGATTACAGGTACCCGCCACCACGACCGGCTAATTTTTGTATTTTTAGTAGAGATGGGGTTTCACCATCTTGGCCAGGCTGGTCTTGAACTTCTGACCTTGTGATCCACCCGCCTTGGCCTCCCAAAGTGCTGGGATTCCAGGCGTGAGCCACAGCGCCCAGCACCTAGTAACAGATTCTTTAGAGCTGCACATTTCCCTAACCATTCAGAATGAGGATATATGAAGAACAGGTATAAACAACTTAAAGAGATGAGTAAAAAAAAAAAAAAAAAAGAAAAAAAAAAACAAGAACATTCGCCAGGCATTGCAAAAAGTCAATACTGAAAGGAAACATTAAAAAATAAATAGGTTTACCAAATTTGGTCTCCAATGTGAAGTTACAATCTGATATTCTCCAAAGCAGTCTTGATATTTTTAGATACGTAATAAGGACAAAAATTGGTAACTTTTTTAAAAATTAATTTGACAAAAATTATATTTATGGTATACAACATGATGTTTATATACTGTGGAATAGCAAAATCAAGCTAACTGACATGCATTACTTCACATACTTATTTTTGTACTGAGAACACTTAAAATCTACACTCTCAGCAATTTTCAAGTATGTAATACATTGTATTTACTGTAGTCTCCATGTTGTACAATGTATCTCTGGAACTTATTCCTCCTGTCTGACTGAAATTTTGTTTCCTTTGACTCATATCTCTTGAATCTCCTGCCTCAACCCTCACCCCTCCAGCCCCTGGTAACTGACATTCTATTCACTACTTGCGTGAGTTCAATGTTAAAAATCTAAAACATTAACATTTATGTGAGATCATGTGGTATTTGTCTTTCTGGGCCTGGTTTATTTCACTTATTTCACTTAACATGTCCTCCAAGTTCACCCAAATTGCTACAAATGATAGGCTTTCCTTCTTTTTAAAAGGCTGAATAGTATTCCACTGTATATATATACCACATTTTCTTTCTTTTTTTTTTTATTATGCTGCACCCATTAACTCGTCATTTACATTAGGTATATCTCCTAATGCTATCCCTCCCCCCTTCCCCCACCCCATGCCAGGCCCTGGTGTGTGATGTTCCCCACCCTGTGTCCAAGTGTTCTCACTGTTCAATTCCCACCTATGAGTGAGAACATGCGGTGTTTGGTTTTCTGTCCTTGCCATAGTTTGCTCAGAATGATGGTTTCCAGCTTCATCCATGTCCCTACAAAGGACATGAACTCATCATTTTTTATAGTTGCATATATACCACATTTTCTTTATCCATTCATCTGATAACCTCTTAAGATCTTTTCCTCTTATTCTGATGATGACAACTTTAAAAAGGTTGATCTTGAGAATGTTAATGATGGAGTAGAATTTAAGCAAATCCAAGTGTGTCTGTTTATTTATCAATCTTTTAAAGGCTTCCTCACTTGGAAATAATAATAACTCATTACCTATGAGCACTAATCTCTGATCACCTGCCACATGCTAGCCTAAAAGAGCCAGGTATTGCAGATGCAAAGATGAGTGGAGCCTGAGCTGGTCCCTGAGTGGTTCATAGTCTAGACACATAGGCAAACTCTCCAGTAGTATAGTTACATTTTAAATGTCATTTTCCTTTCAAGAAAGAGTAATCAATAAGGACAATCCCTGTTATATGTTCCCTTTACCCTACAGGAGTTTCTTCCATTTACTGCTTATCTTCCTGTCCTTGAAATTCTCCTTTTTTTGTTACCTACAATAATAAAGTTTCCTGGTTCTCCTACTTCTCTAACCACTTTGTCTCCTTCAGCCTAACAAAATGAAGGCATTCCTCAAAGCTAATTGCTTAATTAAAAAAAAAAAAAGGACAAAATAAAGCTATTTTCAAGACCAAGAAAGTTTACTACCAACAGATCCCACCAGGAGAAATCTAAAGGTTATACTTTAGATGAAACAATAATGACCCAGGATACAAGATCTGAAACTCAGGAAGAAAGGGTAAATCAAAATAGTAGTAAATATATGGTAGGTAAACAAACACTGATATATAAAACAACAATAACAAATTGGGGGAGTGGTGAATTTGGGGAATTAGGTTGTGCTAAACAATGAACATATAGGGAATAGAAAAGAGGTAACACTCACTCTGAAGCTTAGATAATCTTGATGTCAATATTGCACAAGAAAAACACTAGAAAGGAAAATTATAGGCCAATTCAAGAATACAAATGTAAAATTCTTAAACTATTAGTAAACAGAATTTAGCAATTTATTTTAAAAACCTAATCAATGTAATCTACCATATTAACACAGTAAAGGAGAAAAACCAAATCAAAATGTCATCAAATACAATAAATGTGTGCAACAGATGAAGAAACTGCATTTGGTAAAACTCAATCATCAATCATGATGGGAACTAAACAAAACAAACAAAAAACCCAAACTAGCAAACCAAAAGTGGAAGAAAATGTCTTCACTTTGATAAAGGGTATATACAAAGATCATACTTAATGGTGACATGTTCAGAGCTATCTTTCTATCATCAGGAATAAGATAAGTAGGCTATTATCACTGGTTCTATTCAACAGTGTTCTAAAAGTTCCAGCCAATGTAGTAAAGGAAAAGTATTGAAAGATTTAAGAATTGGAAAGTTAGAAAGAAAACAATCAATATTTCAAGGTGGTTATTATGTACATAAAAAAATCCCAGGTAAATTATCAGAATTTATAAGAGTAAATTCAATATTAATGGAAAAAAGTCATATATATTTCCCATAAACCAGCAACCATCATTTAGAAAATATATATTAAGACATACCATTTAAATAACAACAACAAAAATAAAACACATACAGTATTTGGGAAGAAATATAACAAAATACTGTGTTAACCACTATAAGGAAAATGATAAATCTTTCAACAAGGAAGACTTTAGCAGATACAAATATATACCAGGTTCTTGCATAAAAAGACTCAACCATGATAATGTCAACTTCCATGAAATTATATTCTGATTTAACATAATACCACTGAAATCCCAACAAAAGTGGTTTTTGTTTTGTTTTGCAGAAACATGATAAGCTGATTCTGAAGTTTACATGGAAGAAATAAGGGCCAAGAAGAGTTGGAAGGAGTAATTTTCACAGAAGCAGAAACCAAAGGTCCCATAAAGGTATGAAAAAAAAAAAGCTCAATCTCACTGGTATTCAAAGGCATTAAAACCACAATGAGATCTCCCAACATGCCCATCAGATGGGCAATTTTTTTTTTTAAGTTACAGTGCCTATTTTTAGGATGTAGAAAAACAAGGATGCCCAAATACTGCTGGTTAAAATGAAAACTGGTACAATCACTTTGGGAAACAGTTCAGCATTACCTACTGAAGTTGAACGTGAAACAATGTGCCTATTCTACCACCTACTCATTTTACTGGTGGAAACAAACCCTAGAGCAGCAGTTCTCAAACGTTTTGGTCTCAGGACACCTTTTACACTCTTAAAAATAATTGCAGACCCCCCAAAAGTTTCTTTGTTGATATGGGTTATATTTATTGCTAGTTACTGTATTAGGTATGAAAATTGAGAAAAAGAATTAGATATGAGAACATAAAGCACACAGTCTATCAGCCATCAGAACAATGTCATCATCACATGCCACCCAGCCTCTGGAAAATGCCACCATACGCTTGTGAGAGGATGAAGGTGAAAAAGGAAAATGGTAGTTTAGTATTATGAAAATAGTTTTTAACCTCTCAAACTCCTTGCAACGTCTCAAGGAACACCAGTTCTTGAACTAACTTTGAGAACCACTGCCCAAGACAAATTCTTGCACGTGTACACCAGACATGTATAAGGATGTTCATAGCTATACTGTACATGATACAAAAACCTAGAAACAACCCCAAATCCATTAATTGGTATATTTATTCTATGAACTACTACACAGCCATAAAAAGGAATAAATTAGTCATATCTGAGAATATAACTGAATTTTGAGCAACAGAAGCAAATCATGAAAAAATATATTCAGCTTTAATATAAAGTTCAAAAAGAGGCAAAACCTAACGAAGTATTGGTGAGGAATATGTCATAGGTTGTAAATTTAATGAGAAGTAAGAGAATGAGTAACACCAAATGCAGAAAACTGTTCCCTGAATAGCAGGCATGGGTATATACAGGAGGCTTCTAAGGTACTGGGAGGCTCTAGTTCTTTGGCTGAGTAGTGAGCACATGAGTGTTTATTTTATTCACGTTTTATACATTTTGTACATAAACAGAATTCCAAAACTCAAAATTAAAAAATAGTAAACCGTTGGCACACCAACATGGCGCATATATACATATGTAACAAACCTGCACGTTGTGCACATGTACCCTAGAACTTAAAGTATAATAAAAAAAGAAGAAAAAAAATAAACCAAAACAAAACAAAAATTAAAAGACTAGAAAGTCACTTTTAATGGCAAAAACCACAATTACTTTCGCACCAACCTATTAACTTAATAGCCATAGAAGAAACCACAAAGGAATGGGTAATTTTGAATATATTCAAAAACTGAAAAAAGTGAAAGTGACATAAACGAGAAAAGCCCAGACCAATATTAAAAGTCATACTAATAAAAAAATGTTTAAACTACAAATGGATGTAAATGCATGAAAATAATTTACCCTTATTAGCAATCAAAAGCAAACTAAAACAACCATCAGTTAAGAAATAACAACGCTAAATATGAGTAAGGGTGTGGTAAGACTAACACTCTCCTACAAGCCGGCAGGAATGAATATTGGTGCAACTTCCATGGAGGAAGTTTAGCACATATGAGCAAAGGCCTGAAAAATATAAACACTCTTAAAACCAATAATTCAATTTCTGAACATGAATCTTAAGGAAATAATCTCAACTACTGCACAAAAAACTGTATTAAATGAAACTGGAAAGAATCTAAATGTCCACAAAGGGACTATCTAAGACAAAAGATAAGAAAACTATCTTTTATTTATAGAACCAAATATTAAATGGCAATATACAATGTTGCTTACTTCATAAATACGGAGAAATAAAATCATGTCAATAAAAATGTATTTTATAACACACAAAATTATATACAGAATTTTTTTTTTTTTTTGAGATGGAGTCTTGCTCTGTCGCCCAGGCTGGAGTGCAGTGGTGTGATCTCTGCTCACTGCAAGCTCCACCTCCTGGGTTCACGCCATTCTGCCTCAGCCTCCCGAGTAGCTGGGACTACAGGTGCCCACCACCACGCCCAGCTAATTTTTTTTTTTTTTTTGTATTTTTAGCAGAGACGGGGTTTCACCGTGTTCGCCAGGATGGTCTTGATCTCCTGACCTCATAATCCACCCGCCTCGGCCTCCCAAAGTTCTGGGATTACAGGCGTGAGCCACCGCGCCCAACCCAGAATAGTCTTCTAACTTTGTTTTCTTAAGTGTATAGAAAAAAGACTGTAGGCCGGACGTGGTGGCTCACGCCTGTAATCCCAGCACTTTGGGAGGCCGAGGCAGGCGATCACCTGAGGTCAGGAGTTCGAGACTAGCCTGACCAACATGGAGAACCCGCATCTCTACTAAAAATACAAAATTAGCTGGGCATGGTGGCACATGCTTGTAATCCCAGCTACTCAGGAGGCTGAGGTAGGACAATCGCTTGAACCCGGGAGGCAGAGGTTGTGGTGAGCCAAGATCACGCCATTGCACTCCAGCCTGGGCAACAAGAGCGAAACTCCGTCTCGAAAAAAAAGAAAAAAGACTGTAAACAATGTATCCACTGTTATGACACCTATCTCTGAATGGTAAGTTTATGGGGGTTTCTTCAGATATTTTTGGTATGACCCAAATTAATTTAAATGAATTCATATACTTGTAAAGCCAGACAACAAACCTAATTACAAAACACACAAACCTCTCAATGGCTCTCCATATTAACTAAAGTACAAACACATGACTCTGGTGCCCAAGGCTCTCTACACTATATTCCCACTGTATTTAGCCATGTGTGCTTACCCTCCTTAAGGTTATCAAAGTAGACTTCCTATTGCTTCCGAACATGCCCCATACCTTTTGACCTCAGTGCCTCAGTTCAGACTATTCAATCTGCCTGGATCACCTTCTCTACCTGGCTGAGTTCTACCATCTTCCAAAGTTCATGAGAAACACCACCTTTTTAATGAATTTTTTTCTAACTCTGTGCTAAACTAGTCACCCCAGCCAGATGTTATTTCTCTCTTTGACTTTTACAGAAAATATTTCAGCACCATTACCCTTAATACAATTTGCCTTAATTTTAATAGCTATCTCTGTTTTAATGCCTCTACTAGGTTGTAGTAGTTTGAGAAGGGGCTCTACCCTTCCTCTGCTCTTTCTCTAATACTGATACACTGCTTCCCAGAATTAGGCATATAATGAGTACTCAAGGAACTTAATAAATTATTGTCACAAGAGATTAGTCTCTTTCCTTGGGCATGAGAAAGAGGAAGAAAGAATGGGAAACGTTTCTCATTTGAGATTCAGCATGGAATTTCTCAGAAACAATAAGGAAAAAAATACCATAATTAGGGGCTAATATTTCATTCTTTTTGCCAGCTAAAAATCTATACATAATGGTAACTTAGTTTCTATGGACACAAAAATGTGCTTGGGATTCCTAAGAACCTAACTCCAAAAGCATTTCTGGAATACAGTTTGTGCTTGAAGTGACACACTTGCAGAAAATAAATATTTTCCTTTAGGAAAAACATCAACTTTGCTTAAGTCTGCCTTCAGCCTCTTCTGAAACAAAATATTGTTAATGACAATAGAAAGGGTGAAAGAAAAAGAAGGAAAGTGGATGTTCTAAACACCTGAGTTAATTTCTAAAAGCAAATTCTAAGGGGAAAATACAGGCAAATTAAACAAACAAACAAAACACCCCTTTTATTATCACTTTCCAATTCTACCTTTATCTGTTGTCATATTCCAGGAAACAACTGAAACCTTAAGGTAAGAAGGTCTTCAAAGGCTTCTATTTTCTTTTTCCATGCAAATCTTTAAAATTGGACCAATCTTCTTATGTATATATTTAAGTATTGCTATATTCATTCAGTAAGTATATATTGAGAACTGTGCTGGGCATACAAAGGTGAGTAAGACACACAAGGCCTCTGCTCTCAATGTCTATAGGCTGCTACGGAACCCATGTACATTCTACTGGAGGAAATGAAAAACACACAAACCAATGAACAAGATAATTACAGATTACGATAAGGGCTGTAAAGCAGAGAAAATAAACAAGACGGAGACATTTAATAATCAGTGAAGGCCTCTCGGATACATTTAAACACTGAAGAGAAAAAAGGACCAAGCCATGCGCAATACCTGGGTAAAATCTTCCCAGGCAAAGAGAAGTGGAAAAGTCCGAAATTGAAACAGCCCCATTCTGTTTGAGGAACACAAGGCAGTGTGGCTAGTCGTGGTTTTTCCACTGGGGGTCACATTTTAAATTGTGATATTAAGTTTGTGGGTAATTGCATTTTTTAAAAGGAAGTCAAATAGAAAAAAATACATCGAGAGTCACATGTTTTCAGAAGTATTCTTTAATGAAATTTTGCTTCAGTTATGTGAGTGTGCACGTTTGTCCTGGGTTGCAACATATAACACGTATCTTACTTTGAACGGTGGTCAAATCTGCACTAAGCAAGCAGAGTAGTAACAGATGAGGATGGCGGGTGGGGGCTGGCAAGAGCCAGATCACACATGGCCTTGAATTACAGGCCACCATAAAGAATTGGGATTTTATTCTAAACGCAGTTGGAAAGGCACTGAAGGGTTTCAAGCTGGAGAGTGACATGATCTAACTTGACATCATGGTATTGCCAAAAGATTACTGTAGTGAAAATCAGAAGACATGAGCACTAGTCCTGGCCTAGCCAATAACATCAGGGATTTTGAGCAAATCTCTTAATCTCTCTAGACCTCACTTTCTTCATTTTAAAAATGAGGAGGTTGCCCCAAGATGACCTTTAAGATCTTGTTTATTGCCTAATTTCTGCCTGTATTCTGCTTCCTCCCTTGGGCATAAATAAATGACTATTGGGGTGTTACTAGCTCATTAGGTCGAATTCTGAGTTACTTCTTAAAATATTATAAACCATGTATTAACAGCTATAATAGTTACATTTCTGTAGAAAGCAATTGAAGAAGGATCTCTTTATTGGAACCAGCTATATTATTAGAAATGGGAACTCTGGGTGAAAAGTGAATCAAGTGCTTTTGCAACTCTCTGGAACAAAGTTTGGGGTGTGAAGAAAATTGGCAAGGAGGTATGAAAAGATTTACTGACAAGTATTTGAAACCGATTTCCATATTTGTTCTATGTCATCAACTGATGTATAATCTAGGATGGTTTAAAGTTGCAGGGAACCTCTGCTGAGTACTAGTCAAGATGTAGAAGCTTAACTCCTTTCACAGTAACCAAAATGACAACTGAGGCAAAATATTCACTGAGAGTCTACTATATTTTAAGACATGCTAGATGGTTTGATATATGTTTTTTTTTAAAAATTTAATCCTACTAACTTTATTATTTGCACTTCACAGATAGGAAAACGGGCTCAGAATAGACAAGTAAGCTATTTAGTGGCAGGGTTAGGATTACAATCAATCTTAAGGTAGGCAACATATAAATCCTTAATTCCATATTTACAATAAGTTATTCCGTATGTTTTACAAATTACTGTACAAGCATTAAATATTCAGTTAAGTACCTGACAACTCAAGTATCTGTGACATCTGGACACAGAATGTTCAACCAATAAATCAATTCTGGACTCATAGGTACTTTGCAAGATACAGTTTGGGATAAGAACTTGTTCCAGCATTGGAGGGCCTATTTTGTGGGTAGCATGCTGGGTTGTATGAAAGCCAAATCAAACAAAATATCCAAGGAATTTGTATACCCAATTAAGTACACATCAATAGTATTATGGCAGTTTCCAGGTACATTTTCGCTAGTGTTGCTGGTGAAAGGCCAGCAGTGGAACCGTGGACTGGACAATGTCACCCGTGTTGTGGGCCTAACAAGTATCCTGCAAGTTCCATAAACACGAGGGCATGCTAAAAACTTAACCGATTTCCAACTTACATTAACCCTTTAAAGGGAGCATGGGACACACCACTTGACCATTTGAAGCAGTGCACACGGCTTGTCATGGAGAGGAAAACCTTTGAGACGTGCCCAGCATCATTCCTGTGAGGGTCGAAAGGGTCCCTAACACCTCCCACAAATACACTCACAAACACTGCAGCAAAGTTGGGGACGCTCACTGCACACCTTTCTTAATACCTGGAACAGAGTACCCACCTGTCACATACTCAGCTTCGAACCTCCTCCGGGTCTCAGAGATGAGCTTGGCTTTATTCTGGGCGTGATTCTGGATGGGAGACACGATGGGACCTTAGATACTACTTGCATCAACCCGCTTACCCTCAACCCAGCCCACCTGCACACGGGCGCTCGGTCCCCGGGCCTCAGAGGCGGCTTCCGGGTCCGGGGGGCCACCGGCGGTGCAATAGGCTCCTCACCTCTGCCATGATCACCGTCGTGGATGTGATTGCGGTTGTCGCCGTCGCCCGTTCTACCGTCGCCGACCGAGTATCTCATCACCCGGCAGTCCCGCCCAGAGGTAGACAGAGAAGGGTGGGAGGGGGAGGCGGTCGCGTGACACCGGAAGGCGGACAGAAGCGCCGCCGCACCGCCCAATCCAATGCGGACGCCTGGGTCTGGAGGCGGGACCAGGCCCTCAGCCTAGGTCCCATTCGATTCTCGTCTGGCCTCGCCCCGCGACATCCCCCGCACTGCGGTCCCGCCCCCGCCAGCCGCGAGATCGCGGGCGCTTCCCCCGCGGAGCTCCGCCCTAGACAGCTCGCGGGCTCTCTGCTTTCACAACACTCCCCAGGGCCCCGCCTCCTCAGCCTCCCTTGGCAACCTCTCCGGGCTGGCTTCTAGGCTCCGCCTCCTCTGCGTTCGACGCAGCCTCCGCCCGGCCTCCCAGGATGCAGCGCGCTGGCGGGAGGTTTGGAGCAGATGGATACTGTATCCGCGTGGGGCCTCCGGTATGTTGCCGCTGCGTTGAGGTAGGATGGGGCTGGCGAGTCTTCCCTTCCCAGGACTTCGCAGAGGGGGCGATGGGGCTGGATTTCCTCCCCTTGTCCCCGCATTGCGGGAGAGAGGGAAGGAAGCGGGCATCCCGAGACCTGGGTCTGTCATTCCTTGCAATGATAATTGGATTTTAAGTGCTACATTCGCTTGAAGTTTTTTTCATCCCTTCAGTATCCTTCCAACTTGGAGTGTGAGATGCTTAATGAGCAAAATATCTCTGAAATCTTTAATCTCAAATAATTATATAAAGTTAAATGATAAAAGCGTGTTTCGGCTTATTAAGGTAGTTGTGTTCAGCTGGGGGGGTGGGGGGGGTGTGTGTGGGGGGGGGCGGTTTTACCACCCAGCAGACCTTTGGCAACCTCTGGAGACATTTTTAGTCACCACTGCTGGGGGCCGGGGGCAAAAGAGATGCTCACTGGCTACTAGTGGATAGAGACCAGGGACGCTGCCAAACATCCTCCAGTGTACATGAAAATTCACAACAGTTATCCAGCCCAAAATGTCAATAGTGTCAAGGTTGAGAAAGATTTAGATTTAAAGGGACTGGAACAAATTTTATTCGTCAGTTAAAAACAATTGAAAGAAAATAGTTGCGCATACAATATTGCCTTTTTTAAAGTTGAAAGATACTGAAAACTACAAACAAGTTGTAAGAATAGTCCCCCATATTTCCATCAACCGTAGTCATCCATGACAGAATGGCATGTTAGCATCTTTTGTCCTAGACTTTTAAATATATTTACATTTTTTATGGGAAAAAATGAACACATTGTTTAAACGTTGTTTGACTACATCCTTAAAAGATATTTCAGATATAACTAAAGTCTCCTTCTACCTCTACTCACCTATCCTGGACACTTCCTTGTCCAGAATCAACAGCATTCAGAATTTGGCATGAAATGTTTACAGTTTTACATTTTTTTATTTTGGATCATACTGCCTGGGTTTGAATCCTGGCTCTGTCACTTCTTATCTGCAAGCCTTTGAGAAGATCCTGAAACTCCTTGCCTCAGTTTCTCCATCTATAAAATGGGATAGTAACAGTGCCTATGTCATAAGGATGTTGTGAGGAAGAAACGAGTTAATCCAAAGTGCTTAGAGCAGTACCTGGCACTGTTTCTTCAGGAAAAAAAAAAATAGTACATGGCACTATTTCTTGAGAAAGCACTCAGGGACTGTAGTCATTGTAGGTAAATAGAACATATATAATGCTGTTTTATTTGTTTTACATAAATAATATACTGCAGTGTACATTTGTCTGCAACTTAATTTTTAATTCATTTTGTTTTTGAAATTTAACCATGATTTTTTATATATATATATATATACACACACACATATATATAGATAGATAGATCTAATTCATTCCTTTTAACTCTTGTTTGATAGTCCATCTGTACTCATTCCCCTATTGGTGTTCATTGAGGTTTTTACTTTTTTTATATTGCAAATATCAGCACAGTGAGCTTCTAGAGCAATGTATTCATTCATATGTGGGATTATGTCTCTGGGTTTATATCTACAAATGAAACTACTGGGTATATGCATTTCAGTTGACTGCCAAATTACCTTCAGAGTCATCTCTCCCTTTTATTTAAGTACTCATAATTTTCTTCTAATTGTTAGCTCTTTTTCCAGTCTGATCTCGCTCACATCTTTAACACTGTCACCAGGATCTTCATAACTCAAAAGTACAGTCCTGTGATTTCTGTTTTTGAAGTCTTTCAGTGGGTTATCATTACTTATATGAGAAATTTATAAGTCCTTAATATGACATAAAAATCTTCTTTAGCGTAATCTTCCCAAATCCTCTAATTTAGTTGATCACGATTCTCCCACATTTACTCACATTTCAGGCATATTAGATAATGTTGAAAAAGGTGAGATCAATTCTGTATAGGACCCAATAAATAACTTATGTAGGGAGAAAAAAACTCTTAACAGTGGCCCTATTTTGTAGGAAAGTTAATTTACTTTGGTTAACAATGTCATATGTCTTGGAAAAACAACATCTATCATTATTATCTTCATAAAATTATGTTCAGTATTATTAGGTGCCATTTTAGTTGAGTGTCTTAATTCTACTTTTTTCCCAAGGATACTTTCTCTTGGTCACAGTTAATATGATTTCTTAGACTTTTTGGATGTCATCTGCTCTTCTAGGATAATCTGGAACCACACTGATAGTTTATTTAAAGAATTGTCACATTTATAGGGCCAAAATGATTTATGAGCATTTAAAAAGAATGAACAACATATTTATTAAGAGGGGGGCAGTAAAGAGTAGATGAGGATGATAATTTTATTGCCAGCCTACTATTTTTATGTTAGCATATGCTTGTATATATTATCATTTTTCTAGTATACACACACATCTGTTTTAATTTTATGTATAAAATAGATACAGTCAACTTTGATGTATGGTAATATAGAACAGGAAAAGCTCAAATTAATTATGTAGTATTTTATAAATAATCTACTTTCTGGTCTCCACGCCCCGCCCCGCACCGCCACCCTGCCCCGCACCGCCACCCCTAGTTACTTCTGTATCTTCTGCAGCCACTGTTATAATGTTAATAAGTAAAAAGTCAAATAGCCCATAGGCTAGAATAGTAAACCTGGGGCCCTGATAAGCAGAATTTAAAATAGTGAGGGGTTGCTTATAATTGGACTAAGAACCTGTAAATTGAACCTTAGTTTGATTTGTTTCCAGATATGTTTCTATTTTTTTTAAATGCCAGTTATTTCATGGCCTGCAGGTTTTATGAACATATCCCAAGAACTTTAAAAATAGATGTTGCAGCAGCAATACTTAATATCTACTGTCTTAGCAGTTACACCTCAATAAAGCTGGGAAAAAAGTTAAAATTCATTTTAGCAATGAATTAAATTTTAATGATTGAGTATTACTTAGATATAATAAATAGCAAACATTAAAAACAAATGAGATTGAAAACATGTTGCATCAGTATAAAATATAGTGGATATGCACATATATGTAAATTCAATAAGTCTTGCAAAGACTTTTCACTCAATAGTCATAAATAGTCATTTATGTTTTTAGATCAGTTTAAGTTCATGAGAATAAGTTTGCTTTCTGCCTGGAGATCGTATTGAAAGCAGGTCGAATTAGGATTATACAACAGAGTTTTGAATGCCATGCTAAGCTTCATAGCAATGATTTGCAAGCTTTTTTTCTCTACACCATTCATATGTTCAATTCACAGTGTTTAGCATCTGTTTTTCCAGGTAGTAATTCAAGAATCACAGGTCTACTGAGAAAGGCAAGGGGCATGTAAGCTTTTGGATTAGGGGGTGGACAGTGACAGGATCAAGTGTGTGTTTTAGAACAATTAACTGATGTATTAAATAGCATAAATGAGTTGATATATTGGAGGGAAGATAGATTAGATTAAGGAAGACTAATTAAGAAGCTTTTACCTCAGCCTGAGAGATCACAGCCTGAACTATAGTAGTGGCAACTGGAACAGAGAGTTGGAAGATAGATGTTTCTAACTTGGGGAACTTGATGATGACATTTAAAGAACAGAATGTAAGGAGCCTAACTTTCATAAATTCTGACCATTTTATAATCAGATTTTCCTTACTCCTATCACACTTAAGTTATTGGTAAATGAACCAGAGCATTGTACTGATTAAACATTAGTTGTGATATTTAACATTAAAATAATAAAATTCATACAGAGGTGATTTTTGTTTTTGATATTAAGAAATCTGAAAAACTTTGAATAGGTAGTAAAAGATGATGAATTCTTAGAGCTTTACCTCAGAATGTGTAATTTTCATGCTTTTCCTTTCTGGAAATCTAGGAAACCTGACATGGGACCTTTGGTAAATACATTATTATTCATACATTTTGATGGAATATAACTAATATGTTTATTTTCTCTAAACCATAGTTTCATAAGTACAAGCCACACCTTTGATTTACCTACCCTATCTTCTTTACTGTTGAAGCTGAAACTACTTTGTGATGCCTATTGTCCCAGATCTTTCTGTTAATTGCCTAACAACAAACCAGTAAGCCAATGACTTCTTTTTTTCTTATTTACCTGTTTTTATTGACACATTGTAATTGTATATATCTAGAGAGTACAATTTGATGTTTTGATACATACATATATTGTATAATGGCCAAGTCAGAGTATTTAGTGTATCCTTCCCTCATGAATGTATCCTTTCTTCCTGGTAAGAACATTCAAAAACATCTAGTTATTTTGTAATAAGTAATAAATTACACTTTAATGTTAACTATCTTTACCCTACTGTGCAATAGGACACTAGAACATATTCCTCCTATCTAATTGTAGCTTTGTACCCTTTGAGCAACCCCTCCCCATCCTCCCATCCTCTCTCCTTTCCCCAGTCTCTGATAACCAGTATTCTACTCTCTGCTTCTATGATAGCAGCTCTTTTAAAAAAAATTTTAGATTCCAGATATTAGTGAGATCATGCGGTATTTGTCTTTTTGTGATTGGCTTATTTCACTTAACATGATGTCTTCCAAGTCCATCCATGTTGTTACAAATGACAGGATTTCATTTAATTTTGTGGCTGTATTAATAGTATTCCACGCTATGCACCAAAAATTGGTATATACACCAAATTTTTTAATCCATTGATTCATTGTTGGACACTTGGGTTGATTCCATATTTTGGCTATTGTAAATAGTGCTGAATAAACATGGGGGTGCAGACATCTCTTTGACATTGATTTCATTCCTTTGGATATAGACCCAGTAGTGGGATTCTGGATCATATGGTAGTACTATTTTTAGTTTTTTGAGGAACTTCCATACTGTTTTCCATAGTGGCTATACTAATTTACCTTCCTACCAGCAGTGTGTAAGTGTTCCTTTTTCTCCACGTGCTTGCCAACCTTTGTTATCCTTTGTCTTTTTAATAATAGCCATTCAAACTGAAATTAGGTGGTATCTCATTGTGGTTTTGATTTGTGTCTCCCTGATAATTAGTGATATTGAGCATTTTTTTGTGTGTGTACCTTTTGACCATTTGTGTGTCTTCTTTTGAGATATGTCTATTAAGTTATTTTGTCCATTTAAAATATTGGGATATTGCTGTTCTTTATATATTCTGATATTAATCCCCTGTCAGATGTATAGTTTGCAAATGTTTTCTTACATTTTGTAGGTTGTCTCTTTACTTTTTTTTTTTTTTTGGCTGGGCAAAAGCTTTTCAATTTGATGTAATCTCATTTGTCTCTTTTTGCTTTTGTTGACTGTGCTTTTGAGATCTTATTTAAAAAAATCCTTGCCCAGCCCAATGTCATAAAATGTTTCCCCTATGTTTTGTTCTGGTAGTGTAATAATTTCAGGTTTACATTTAAGCCTTTAATCCATTTTGAGTTGATTTTTTAAATGGTGAGAGGTAGGAGTCTGGTCTCTGCATATGGATATCCAGTTTCCCAGCACCACCATTTATTGGACAGACTGTCCTTTCCCCAATGTGTGGTTCTTGGCACCTTTGTCAAAAATTAGTTGGTTGTTGGTGCATGAATTTATTTATGGCCTCTCCATTGTGTTCCATTTGTCCATGTGTCTGTTTTTATGTCAGTACCATGCTGTTTCAGTTACTGTAGCTTTATAGTATATTTTGAAGTCAGGTAGTATGATGCTTTTAGGTTCATTCTTTTTTCTCAGTATTGCTTTGGCTGTTAGGGGTCTTTTGTGGTCCCATATGAATTTCAGGATTGTTTTTTCTATTTCTGTGAAGAATGTCATTGATATTTTGCTAGACATTGCACTAAGTCTATAGATTGCTTTGGGTAGTATGGCCATTTTAACAGTATTAATTCTACCAATCCATGAGCATGGGATCTTTCCATTAGTTTGTGTCATCTTAATTTTTTTCATCAGTATATTATAGTTTTCATTGTAGAGATCATTGACCTTTTTGGTTAACTTTATTTCTAGTTATCTTATTTTTTTTGTAGCTTTTGTAAATGGAATTATTTTCTTGATTTCTTTTTCAGATAGTTCGCTTTTTAGCAAATAGAAATGCTGCTGATTTTTGTATGTTGATTTTGTATCCTGTGACTTTACTGAATTTATTAGTTCTAACAGTTTTTTGGTGGAATCTTCAGGGTTTTCTCTGTATAAGATTATGGCATCTGCAAACAAGGACAGTTTTACATTCTCCTTTCCAATTTGGATGTCTTTTATTTCTTTCTCTTGCCTAATTGCTTTGGCTAGGATTTCTTGTATGCAGTTTATAGAAGACTGAATAAAGAGATATCAACAACTTTTTTTTATACATGTGTTCAATATTGAGGATATTCTTTTGTCCTTTATTTTACTAATTCTCTCAAGTTGCCTTTCTTACAATGAGTTTGTTCAGAATAAGGGAATGCATGCCAGGGCAGAGTGGTAGTTAAAAGTGTAGACTCCAGAGTCAGAAGGCCCCTTTTCCAAACTAGCACCATTGCTGATTTCTGTTAACTGTGGATTAGTGTTGTAACCTTGGAAAATTTTCTTATCTTCTTTAAAATAAGGCTTTCTTGCTTAAAAGGTAGAATAATAAGGGTACTTATTTTAAGACAATAGTTATTAGAATTAAATAATGCATGTGTTGTACCTGCCATATAATAAGCTTGAATGATTGATATTATTTAATTCTTGTGTTCATTGTAATAAATTATGTTAATCCTCTATTTTTTCTAAATTTGAATAAGAATGGTGACTTTGTTGGGTCATACAAATGCATACAAATGCATTGCCTTTGTAAACTAAGATTTATTTTTATTAATCCTATGGAGATTTTTTAAAGCCTTGTTACAGCATCTCCTATTTTTATTCCTGGGGTTTCTTTTTTGTCTTAGAGCCTGTATAGGCTCCTGTCTCTAGAAAGCAGAAGCCCAATTGCCTGGGCTGTGGGAGAAGTATAATTGAAAATCAACGTATTTGGGGAGAGTGAGTTGCAAGACAAGTAAACCACTAATTGAATTGTCATTCTAAAGGGGCTAAGGCAGAGAGTGGGAAACCACATTAGAGTTGTTAGGTTTGAAACAGAGAAGTATAACCCTTAAGCAATTTTCTGAGCCAGAACAAATATCTGAAGTCACTTTTAATAGAGCATCTAAAGCTTTAAATATATGCCGTTAACACATTCAGTTATCTTTTTTGATATGGTTATTTGAATTCTTAGCAAACTTTTTTAAAGCGTCTACAGAAATAATATTTAGAATTTTTTTATAAGTATGATATTGTCAAAATAGTATAAAAAGCTTAAAATGTTTACTTAATAAAATGTGTAGTTACCTATGTTGTAGTTCTCTAACAGAAACGTGTTTTCTTTTCAAGCCTTCCTACTTCATGGCAGTTTTTCCTCATTTCTTTTTTAGGTTTAGAAACATCAACTGGAATCAATTTGCATTTGAAAATTAGATCAGCACAAAGACTTGATATTGTGGAATGACTAGCAAACAAGCAATGTCATCTAACGAACAAGAAAGGCTCTTGTGTTATAATGGGGAAGTCCTTGTTTTCCAGTTGTCTAAAGGAAATTTTGCAGATAAAGAGCCTACAAAAACACCCATATTACATGTCAGAAGAATGGTATTTGACAGAGGAACAAAAGTATTTGTTCAGAAGTCCACTGGATTTTTTACCATAAAGGAAGAAAACTCTCATTTAAAAATCATGTGTTGCAACTGTGTGTCAGATTTCAGAACTGGAATTAACCTCCCTTACATTGTGATAGAAAAAAATAAAAAGAATAATGTTTTTGAATATTTTTTACTAATCCTTCACAGTACTAATAAATTTGAAATGCGTTTGAGTTTTAAACTAGGCTATGAGATGAAGGATGGCCTAAGGGTCCTTAATGGCCCTTTAATTTTATGGAGGCATGTCAAAGCATTCTTCTTTATCTCTTCTCAAACTGGCAAAGTTGTTAGTGTGTCAGGTAACTTTTCCTCTATTCAGTGGGCAGGGGAGATTGAAAATTTAGGTATGGTTTTATTGGGACTAAAGGAATGTTGTTTATCTGAGGAAGAATGTACTCAAGAGCCTTCAAAATCAGATTATGCAATTTGGAATACCAAATTTTGTGTATATTCTCTTGAAAGTCAAGAAGTATTAAGTGATATATACATTATTCCTCCTGCTTACAGCAGTGTGGTGACTTATGTACATATTTGTGCAACTGAGATCATCAAAAACCAGTTAAGAATATCTCTCATTGCCCTTACTCGAAAGAATCAGCTGATTTCATTTCAGAATGGAACTCCTAAAAATGTGTGCCAGCTTCCATTTGGAGATCCTTGTGCAGTTCAACTTATGGATTCAGGTGGAGGAAACCTGTTTTTCGTTGTATCCTTTATATCCAATAATGCTTGTGCTGTATGGAAAGAGAGCTTTCAGGTACAACACTTATTGTGATAATAATTCAGTTGGTGGTCTCAGACCTTTTAAACATTTGTATACTTCATAGAGTTCATTCTGGAGTCTTATTGTCTAAGTCAATTTTCAGTTCTGTACTTGAAATGATACATATTACATTGTTCTTTTTTCTTAAGGTTATCTGAGTACAACCTGATGGTGTTTTTTTTGTCTTGCCATTTTGAGTCATAAAGCCTTTGAGTTGTTTGGAAATGTGTAAATACATATGTAACTAGAATTATGTATTTATTTTTCTATTATAACTTTCTAATTTTTATTAATATGATAGTAGATGTGCATTTTCACTTATAATAAGATTATTAGTGATTTGACTAGATAGATAAGCCTTCCTGGAAAATTCAAATCAGTTTTTCATCTTTTTATTTTTTATTTTTATATTTTTTTTGAGACAGAGTCTCGCTTTGTCATCCAGGTTGGAGTGCAGTGGCGTGATCTCGGCTCACTGCAGCCTCTGCCTCCCAGGTTCAAGTGGTTCTCCTGCCTCAGCCTCCTGAGTAGCTGGGATTACAGGCATGTGCTACCACACCTGGCTAATTTTTATATTTTTAGTAGAGATGGGGTTTTACCATGTTGGCCAGGCTGGTTTCAAACTCCTGGCTTCAAGTGGTCCGCCTGCCTCGGCCTCCCAAAGTGCTGGGATTACAGGCGTGAGTCACCATGCCCGGCCAACTTTTTAAACATTTATAATTATCTATTTAAATTTACTTGTTGTCTCTGATTCATTTCTGAAAGTGAAATATAGAGAAATTCCTTGAAATCTGGAGAGACAAATAATTGTTCTCCATAGACAAGTGGTAAGCATTACTTTTTCTAAAAACTTACTCAGAGATTTTTATTATGTTATATTTTGAAATGCAGAACTGACCTTTGAGCAAGTATTCACTTTTTTAAGTTTGGAAATTGTTCCAAAATATTCACTGGTATTGAGTGTTAAGTAACAGGTAAAAAGGCACAGAAAACCAATAGGAAATTAGAGTTTTGTAACTGGGTGTCTCCACCAATAATATTTCTCTGACTCTGTATTTTTGGGTAATGTTGCATCCTCCTGGTTTAAAATGTATTCAGTTATGTGATTTGAAGTGTTTATGAATTAAGACAAATTATCATTACTAGTTAGAAATGTCTCTTCCAAAAGTAGTACACTATACAACTTTTAGTTTTTGTGCTACTTAGGAGAGAAAAGCAGATATTGCCTTATTGTGTGCCCTGTCCATTTAATTAGAAGCTCAATGAAAATTTTTATCATTATATTATCACCTCTATGTGGAATATTGTTAAATGTTTTAGAAAGTTTGAAATTCATTTTTAAATGTGAATCATTATTGTTTGTGTGGGGGGAGGAATGTCAAGTTGGAATTATGAATCAGGCTTTGCCTTACCAAGTACTTTTATATTAATAGGGATTATTTTGAATTTCTGTAATACGTATGTATCCTCTATAATACATAGAGAATGCAAAAGGAAAATAATTTGAAAGCGATCCTATTTTATCTTGAAAGCAATCTTTTAAAAGCACATTATACATTTATTTGAAAGTTATTTGGAATTGTCTTTTTCTATTCTCTTTTCCTTTAAAGAAATGGTAGGGGAAAAACATCTGGTATACCCTATAGTGTTTTACTGTAGTCAAGTTAATATAATAGAAAGAACACACGTACCCTGGGTTTGAATCCCAACTGAGCCACTTACCAGTGTTACCTTAAGGAATGTAATTCTTGTGAACTCATTTTCCTCCTTTATGAAATTTGGGATCATTCTGACTCTGAGAGGGGAGAATTAAGTCAAATGACATTGTAAAGTGTCTTGCACAGAGCTTGACACATAGGAGGAACTCAGTTAGTAGTAGCTATTACTCTGTTATATTACTGTTAGACAAAAGCCAGGGCTGTCATCAGTTACTTACACTTACTCAAGATCCCCTATTCACCTAGATAAGGAAAAAACAATTCCTTTATGTGTCATTAATTGCAATCGTCACTCTCTTGAAGTGGGTCCCCTGCTTGGACGCTGTAAAGCTTTGCCACTAACATGTTACCCAAGGCAGGAGACTGCATCATTCCCTGTAGGTGGACCTATAATTGCTGCTTCCCTGACCCGAAGTTGTATTCTAGTGCACTCTCTCTACAATGGACCACTATCTTTTCCACACGTTACTTACCTAAGTCCCTACTGACTTACCCCCTAAGGTGCTTCTTCAGGAATTCTGTACTTCTAACCTGCTCTCAAATGCCCTGTTTTAAAAGCTCTGGAATTCACCCTGATATCTACAAGTAAGTGCTTCAAAGTTGCCTCTAACCCTGCCACTTTGGGCGTATTCAGGTCCTGCTTCTATCTTGGTGTTACATTTATACTCAACTTCTTAAAAAAAAAAAGGGAAATATTAGTTTAGGGTAAAATATTCAGTTACTTTAAAAACAGAAATAAGGCTGGGCACAATGGCTCATGCCTGTAATCCCAGCATTTCAGACTGCTGAGGCAGGCAGATCACTTGAAGCCAGGAGTTCAAGAGCAGCTTGGCCAACATGGCGCATGCCTGTAGTCCCAGCTACTCAGGAGGCTGAGGCATGAGAATGGCTTGAACCTGGGAGGTGGAGGTTGCAGTGAGCTGAGATCGCCCCGCTGCACTCCAGCTGGTTGACAGAGCAAGATCTGTCTGCAAAAAAAAAAAATTAATTTAAAAAAACAGAAATAAGAGCTAAGAATCTAGAAATAAAGTGGGAGTAGAAATAATTATGCCAAAAACTCAGGTTAAGAGAAGTAACTACACTTGAACAATTACCTTTAGTTTTAACAGTTAAGGCAAAAAAGTAAATATGATGGGTTTTACAACTGAAGGGAACATACTACAAGGGAAAAGATTTTTTTCTAACGTTAAGTTCTGAGAAGAATTTACTGTTTGTGGTATTTTGTAAAAGGTTTTGAGTAATAAGGTGAATACCTTATTAAATAATAAGGTGGGTCTTTGATAGCAGTTTTCCCCCAAAATAGAAAGCAATAGAAGCAGTTTTCCTTTGGGTTGGCTATGGATCCATCCATCCATCTATTCTTTTATTACCTCATTCCAAGAAGGAATTAAGCCAACTTACAAAGATAGGTAAAATACAAACAAGCATAAATTAGAGTAAATAATGAAAACAAGGTTAGTGTTTTCCCAGATCAACACTTCATAAAAGCCCGAGGCATGATGTTTAATGTGGTAATAGGACTTGAAACAGAGCTGAATCTAAAGGAATACATGATTAGCTTTTTTCTTCTTAGGCTTTCTCTCTTGGGTAGGAATTGTCTCTGCAAGTTTTGACAAGAATCTATGTGGCAGGTATTTCAAAATTGAGGTCATTGGCCGGGTGTAGTGGCCCACGTTTGTAATCCCAGTGCTTTGGGAGGCCAAGGTAGGAGAATTGCTTGAGGCCTAGAGTTTGAGACCGGCCTGGGCAACATAGTGAGACCCCCATCTGTACAAAAAATTAAAAAATTAGCTGGGCATGGTGGCATATGCCTGTAGTCCCAGCTACTTGGGAGGCCGAGGTGGGAAGATTGTTAGAGCCCAGGAGTTCAAGGCTGTAGTGAGCTGTAATTGTGCCACTGCACTCCAGCCAGGGCAACGGAATGGGACCCTGTCTCAAAAAAAAAAAATCCATCTGTCAATAAAATTGAGGTCATTGTCAAGTATACCTGAAGCATAGCTATTGGTGTGTTGTTGATAGAGGTTAATGTATTCTGGTGCTGTGCTGTCTAATATGGTAGCTACTATCCAGATGTAGTTATTCAACTTTTGAAATGTGGCTAGTCTGAATTAAAACATGTTGTAAATGTCAACCATCAAATTTCAAAGATGAATAGAAATGGTAACATCTCTCAATTTTTTAATGATTACATTGAATTGAAATGACAATATTTTAGATATATTGTGTTAGATATATTAAAATTTCATCTTTTTACTGCTACCAGAAAATTTAAAATTATATGCCTTATATTTGGGGCTCACTTACCTTTCTATTGGATGGCACTATTCTAGAGCTATAGATTGCAAATATGTGTGTGCACACATGCATGCATGCATAGTTCTGTGCTGTTTGCCTGCCAAACACATTCTTATTACTAATGTCTTTTCCCATAGTCCATTATACTCCATGATACTGGTGGGAGAAAGGGAGGATATGGGTTTACAGAAAAGCTGTCTCTCTGCACAAGTGAAGGATCAACTTTGGCAATTAGCCTTATAGAGGGAAGATTCATATTTGGGTATGTGGGTTGAAGAGCCTTACTTTCATTCTTGCTCTAATGTGAGCTACCTTCCTGTATCATCTAGATGATGTATCTGTGCTCCTGGAATTCTGAGAAGGGGTTTTAGATTTTTTGTCTCAGGGAAAAGGGGGATTTGATCCTCATGGTGTTAGTTTACCCTGGGACCAATCTTGAGGCTTTCAGCTATATGTACCATTAAGAAGTTGTCCTCTATTTTAAACTTGAGGTCTCAGGTTCTGATATAAACTGACCAAATCATTCCGTGAGGCTAGGATGGTTCTGGCTGTCCCACTTTTAGGACCCCTCACCTGTGTACCCGATACTAGCTGTATTCCCCTCCACACCCACATCAGGGTTTAAGGTTTTAAGCTCATCTTGACTCTATTATAGGTTATTTTCCATTAAGAGCTCTTAAGGTGTCTACTAGTACTGTCTGGTTACCTGACAGTACTGCAGCTGTCAGGTATGCAACAGAATGCAACTGAATTCCTTGGGTAATTTGTCTGATCATAAATACATATACACTAAGACTTAATGGGAATGAAGGTCATCCTTAAATTAGCTGTGCGAGAGAAGGAATCTTCACTAGAGTTTGACTCATGATAAATGTTAGAATTTCCAAAGGTTAGTCATGAAAAGTGTTAGAGCTTATAAATAGATTACAATAAAATTTTGATATAGAAATCAAGAATGTGACAGTCCCTGGACAAACCTGAATAAAATATTAAATCTAAGTATCTTGCTATTTATAAAGTTTTTATAACTCTTATATTTCCTCATCCCCTAATATCTTTATTTTATTTTAGTTTTTACTATTTTCATTACTCATTTATAAGATTGAGTTTTACAAATGACAACTACATGAAACAAAAGGACTTAATTTATTTATTTCACATTCGATTTTTTCTTGTCTACTCCTCCTATAATGCTCCCTTTCTTTTAGGTTGCTGCTAAATGGGAAAAACTTAGCTTAGTACTGATAGATGACTTTATTGGAAGTGGAACTGAACAAGTACTCCTACTTTTTAAGGACTCCTTGAACTCAGACTGCCTGACTTCATTTAAAATAACGGATCTTGGAAAAATAAACTATTCGGTAAGTTCTATTTACTTATTATATGGTATTTTAAGAACCATTTTAGAAAATTTAAGTGCTCAAAAGCTTTGACCTATCATTTAAATATTGGTGGTTTTATACTTAAAATTTTGAACTTTAAAAATATATAGATTGAATCTTTTAAATATATACATTGAATCTCCTTTCAACAAATGTTATACAAATTGACCATGCTTTTGATATAAATTTGAATTGTAGTACATTTGGTGATCACTTAAGTGACAGCAGTACTATAAATTAACTTTATTTTTGCTTCTGAAAATCACATTTTATACCAATAAATATAATATTGGATTAAATAAGGAATAAAATGAAGCACAATTGCTTTAGTAAAGGAAGTAACAGCTCACAATATCTTGAGATATTGGACATAAGGGAAATTATGCCCCTGAAGTTTCAGATCAATACAAAATCTCTCTAAGCCTCAGTTTTTTCATTTGTAAAATTAGCATAATTTTAATTTTCTCCGGTTATGGGATTTTAGGATTTTTTAAAAAGCTAATGAGAGCCCAGGAATTCAAGGCTGCAGTGAGCTATGATTATTATGTTGCACTTCAACCTGGGTGTCAGAGCAAGACACTGTCTCTTAAATAAATAAATGGAAAAATGTTTACTCTTTAAAAAGAAAGCTAACCAGCTGATACTTTGTAAAGCAGTATATAAATGTTAGGTGGTAGTAGTAGGAATCATAATAATTTTTTTCCAGTTACAAGAAGGTGATGGGGAAAATATATAGTTTGCCTTTGTTTATTTTTTTTTTTTTTGGAGACAGAGTCTTGCTCTGTCATGCCCAGGCTGGAGTGCAGTGGTGCAATGTTGGCTCACTGCAACCTCCACCCCCTGGGTTCAAACGATTCTCCTGCCTCAGCCTCCCAAGTAGCTGGGATTACAGGTGCGTGCCACTATGCCTGGCTAATTTTTTGTATTTTTAGTAGAGACAGGGTTTCACCATGTTGGGCAGGCTGGTCTTGAACTCCTGACCTCAGGTGATCTGCCCATCTTGGCCTCCCAAAGTGCTGGGATTACAGGCGTGAGCCACTGCATCTGGCCTATAGTTTGCCTTTTATAAAATAGTGTGTATTTTATACACACTAGGGAAACTGTTCTGACTGGATATACTTTAATTGTATTTTGTTAGTTTTGTGAATTTTCAATTGTTGCAAAATTTCAGTCTTAGTGTATTTATTTATTTATTTATTTATTAGAGTGAACCATCGGATTGCAATGAAGATGACTTATTTGAAGACAAACAAGAGAATCGTTACCTGGTGGTTCCACCTCTAGAAACAGGACTGAAAGTTAGTGTCTGTTTGCTTCTTTTGCTTTTCGATTAGTGTTATTCTAAATGAAGGAAAGAACATTGAAAGAAAGGTCCTTAAAATATAAGCAACTTGGTGCTTGGGTAAAAATGGTATTTCAAAGGATCTTTATCTTTTTGGCACCTCTGTACAAATATTATGATACTACTTATAAATGTATCATCTAAACATACCTTTTTTGTAGTAAGACTATATAGATTTAATAAGCCTCATGAGAGAAAATAGAAGCAGCTCACTTTTGAAAACACATTCTTTCTGGGATCAGTATACCACAGTATCTTTTTAGAGTAGCAGCGAATATGATAAATCATAATACATTCCAGACATGAACAGTTTACTCTCATATTTTCCATAAAAAGCTCCACAAAAGAGTTTTTTTTTTCCCAAATGTACCAAGGTAATGAACATTCCCTGTAAAATACTGAGGCTTTGCAAAGAAATGTCAAAACAAAACAAAATTAAAAAAACCTAATGATTGTCTGTGATTCCACTACTTTGCAATAACCAATTTTAACACTTTGGCCTGTATATTCTTGCAGATTTTTAAATGAATATACGCATTTCATAGAAATGTGATTATAAGATGTATGTTCTTTTGTAAGCTGCCTTTTTTGTTTATAGCATTTTCAAATATACAGACACATTCCAGGAATACAGTGATTATCTCTGTATCCCCAATACATTCAATTCTTGTTACTTTTAAAAATCTTATTGGCCTCATGTGTTTGTGTTTGTGTGTGTATGTGTGTATATATTTTTGTAGAACCATTTAAAAGTTGCACATGTTATATTTCACTCATAGGTATTTCAGCAGGAATCTCCTAAAAATAAGGATATTCTCCTCATGCAACTATAATACCATTATCAAAGTTAGAAAATTGTTAATGATCCCTTAATCTTATTTGCTATCTTGTCCATATTCAAATATATTTAGTTATCACAAAAATGTTTTTATAACTGTTTTTTCCAGGATCCAATCTATCAAAGTTTTTACTCGCATTTGATTATATCTCTTATTGGTCTTTTTATGTAGAATAATTCCCCCTTCCCCCTTTTAAAAATTATGCTAAAGAGGAGGCCACGCTAGTTGTATCCTCTCTTTTGGATTTGTCTCTTTTCTTGCTGTGTTATTGAACTTTTTCTTCTTTGCCTAGGGTTGGAAAACTTTTTCTGGAAAGGGCCAGGTGGTAAATATTTATACTTTGCAGGTTGTTTTAAAATTATTTTGCAACTATTTCATTATTAGAGTGAGTTCACTTTAATAAATGCTTATTGAACACATATTAGACATGAATTTGAACAATAGATAAACATCATAACAGACAGAACCATGAATGAAGACATTGATCTATTCAAAATTTTTGTACCCTGAACAAAGTAAAAGTAATAAGACAAATTGTGAAAAAAGAAATTGTAATACATGACAAAATATTAATTTTCTTAATATAAATGTACATTCTTCTATAGTATTTTTGTGAATGTATAGTGACCCAACCTTCTCAGAGGAAAAGTTATTATAGTTGCTAAAATATGAATTACTTATATCTTTTTACTCTTGCAGTTTCACTTCTAGAAATCTCTTCTAAGGATGAAGATGATTTTACAAGAATGTTTATGTAGTATTTATAAACTACAATATTGGTCCAAATCTAAACATACATCATTAGGAGTATGATAAGTAAATTGTGATGTGCCTGAACTATGGAATACTATGTAGCTGTCAAAAAGAATAATGTATATTTTTATACTGATTTAGAAATGATGCCAAAGTACTTTAATTTATGAAAGCATGACTTTATGAAAGGCTTAATTTATGAAGCAGGACCAACTCTCCTGATTAAAACTGAAAATGATAGATGAAGTCTCCTTTAAAAACATTCTTAGAAGCTTCAAAAAGCTGACACTCTAAGAATAAATTATCAAATCAAACTTTCAAGGCTGGAACCCAGAGAGATAAGCAGAACACTGATGCTACTTTTGCCCTGGGAGCATGTGTATTGAACTTAAATTGGTGGTGCCCCAGGCATCTGACAGAAACAAACAGAAAATCCTGTCTGGAAACACACATTCATCCTAGCCCTCATAAATCTCACAAGTAATTTTTCAAAGAAAATGAGCTGTCCACAGAATAACTAAGCACATAAAGAAAAAAGGCATCGTGAGTAATTATTCACAGAAAATAACCAAACAGCATCTCTTTCAAGCAAAAACACACTGAAATAAAAAACTCAATAGATGACTTTAAGAGTTAAAGAGATGAAAGAGATACAGAGCAAATTAGTGACCCCGTATATATGAGAAAAATTATCCAGAATGTAGCACAGAGACAGGGAAAATATGAAAGGCTTTAAACAACATTAAGGGAAGGAAGGGAGGAATGGAGGTGGTGGATAAGAGATAGTTGAATATCCATTTTGTTTCAAGTATCCATATTTTAACAGTAGCTTTCAATGTAGATAATAAAGTTCTAAATGCTGGAAGGCCTTTTAGAGATGAACAAGCCTACCTTTGCACCATTTTGCACATGACGTAACAAATAGCCAGAAAGGTTACGTGACTTGCAGAGCTAGAACTAGAGTCCATTTCACTGTTCTTTCTCCCCTGAAATTTGTATTCTAATCAGTTACTGGAAGGGGAGATGGGGAGACCAGGACCTTAGAGAATCTTGTACACATGTACACAGATGTTCATAGCAGCATTGTTTATAACACTGCACAACTGAGCATAACCCAAATACCCATCAATTGGAGAGTGGAGAAGTAAATCGTGGGTAGTCATATGATGGAATACTGTAAAGCAATGGAAGGAATGAACTACAGCTACTAGTGATAACATGGGCAACTCTAAAGCCTGATACATGCAGAGTGATTCCATTTATAAAAGGTTCAGAAGCAAAACACCCAAAAAACTTAAAATACTCCTTAAGAATTCATACAAAGATTGTAAAATTTGAAGACAGGCAAGGAAATTATCTTAAAAGGCCAGGGTAGTATTGACTCCAGGGGAGAAAGGGCAATTATTATTGTGGAGGGCCCCTGGGCAGCTCCTGGAATGCTACTTTTTGATTTGGGTGGAATTACATGGGTGTCGGCTTCATTATTAGTCTGTAAAATGTTATTTTGTACTGTGCATTCTTCTGCACGTATGATAGAGATCACAATAATGAACAAAAAAGCAAGGTTCAGTGTCGTGCAGTACGATATGCTCCTGTATTTGGTTTTGGGTGGGTTTTTGTTTGTGCAAAGGAAAAAGCATTCCTTAATATGCACATGGAAAAGTTCTGGGAAGGTACACAATCTATTGGTTTTGCAAATGGGATTGGGCATCTAGGAAGAGAAGGTGAGGTGTACTTTCACATTGTTTAAATTTCTTACCATGTGTCTAATTTATTTTTGTAGTTTTATAGCAAAACTTCACAGCCAAGATTATTTAACTACTCTACTCAATCACTATATTGTCCTGGAGTAAGGGGCATGTTAAGGAGGAAGGAAGAGTGAACACTGACAATTTTCGAGGGTGCATTTCAATCTGCCCACATAGTTTTTTCTTCTACTCCCCACCCCTCCAGTAGCTCAGTTGTGGCTACATACCTTTGATGGGTACATCTGCCTCCCCCGTCACAAATTACTGAGTGATGGAGTGTGAATCATGTGCATCCCACAGAACTAGGTCAACATAAGAAGTTTTAAAATATTAGCTAGACGCTTTACATACTTTGTGCAATAAGGTAACACATAGGAATAATTCAGTCTTCACTCTCCAGTTTCTATTTGTTGATTAAAAGAAAAAGAATTTACTTGCTTTGAAATGTAATTTAAAAGAAAAGAATCCCAAACAATGATGCATTTTGTTGCATACATCTAGAAAAATATGTTTTATTAAAAGCCAGATGAATACTCAAACAGCCTCAGATATCCACCTGAAATGAAACAACTTCTATCAGTTCAATGACATGACTCTTTAAATTTTCAGTAGCAAACTATATTCTGTGAATGTTTCATCCTTAGTGCTGAAATCTAGTTATCTGGTATCATAAAAGGAATGGATTGCTGTATGCCCAGTTCAGAGCCAAATTGTTATTTTTTTCAGTAGTTTTCAGTAGACTCTAGCACTGAGTTTATTAGCACAAAAATAAACATAGTTTGGGGGCTGTTACAATTTTAATTTTATTTAAAAATTTTGCTATAAAGGTTACATGAACAGAAAATTTCGAGCAGTATCTGATTAAAAGTGATATTTTCTATTCATTATGATGTCTTTGCTTATGTGGATGCCTTGTTTTTGAAGCAGAAACTATTTCAAAAAGAAAAAGTTATTTTGTGTGGGGTGAGTGTATTTGTAGGCCTTGATTTTTATTTACATTGATTCGAAGTTACTTAGTAACTCACTAGTGAAACATGCTAATATATTGCCACTCTCTCAATTTGATACATAAGCTCTATGTTGCAGTTATTTTTTATATTTTCCTTTGAAAGAAGATACATTTTTTAAACTTAGAGACTTAAAATCTATAAACAAAACAGTTTTGCTCTGAGAAGTATTTTATTTTCTATAGAAAAATGAATTGATAAGCACATTTGGAGAAAGTATTTCCTGAATTATTGGTATGTCTGGTTTCATTTGAAATCATGTTTCTTGCCACTATTTTTCTTTCTACTTTACAGGTTTGTTTTTCTTCTTTTCGGGAATTACGGCAGCATCTGTTGCTTAAGGAAAAAATTATTTCAAAATCTTACAAAGCTTTAATAAACCTAGTTCAAGGAAAAGATGATAATACGTCAAGTGCAGAGGAGGTAAAAGTAATCATGTGACCATTTTATCATTTTATGAATTGAAAATCTATAAGCTATTGAAAAGTTATTTAAATTGGAATATTAGAATATATTAGAAAATGCTGCTCAGTGGATCAAGAAGAAAAGTAGCAGAGGTTATAATGGTGGACTTTTATGACATTGAAAAATATTTGATTAAGGAGCCAATATTTCATCGATTTATAGGTAATTCTGTAGCATATTAAAATTTCAGTTATCAGGAACCTTGGGGAACAAGTCCTTTTATTTACAGATTTAACCATTAAACTTTTTTATTTGTATTGTTTGGATAGAAATTACTCATAAGTGAATTATGTATTTACTGACTTCTTAAACAGAATATACTGAGTATTATTTAACTTTGTATTGGTGATGAGATAATTTTATTATTAGGATAATGATTGTTCTTTTAGTCTGTTGGATTGTTTGTTTCTAAGGTTATTTTTTCCTCTAGCAAATGTTCCTACACTGCTATGGGTTTTTTTAGTCCTTCTATCTGCTTTTTATAATTTTACTCTCTTTTTCCTTGTGGCTGATCATCATAAGATCCTCCTCAGGGCCGGGCGTGGTGGCTCATGCCTGTAATCCCAGCACTTTGGGAGGCCGAGATGGGCGGATCACGAGGTCAAGAGATTGAGACAGTCCTGGCCAACATGGTGAGACCCTGTCTCTACTAAAAATACAAAAATTAGCTGGGCATGGTGGCTCGTGCCTGTAATCCCAGCTACTTGGGAGGCTGAGGTAGGAGAATAACTTGAACCTGGGAGGCGGAGGTTGCAGTGAGCTGAGATCGCGCCATTGCACTCCAGCCTGGGTGACAAGAGCGAAACTCCGTCTCAAAAAAAAAAAAAAGAACCTCCTCGGGTCTCTTATGTGGTAACTTATATCAGTACATTAATGTAGGAAGTTAGCAAAAACTGCTGAAACTTCATAAAAATAATATTTATGCACATTAATTTCATACAGAGAAAGGCACAGCATAGCAACACTATAAGTAAATCAGTAAGAGCTGAACTAATGTTGCATTTTATTCCCTCAAGTCACTGTAGTGCCTAGCTCTGACTTCCTTCTGGATTGACCATTCTTGTCATGGGCTATGCTTTGTGTTTGTATTTCAGTCTTAGCCATGTAAGGGTTTGGGTCCAAAATATGATCTTGTTAATGTAATAAAACGTAACAAAAAAACATTGTGTTGCATTTCTATATTACTGTTCTAATTTCCTGGGAAACCTCATGAAAGTCATTGTTAAAATTGTTTCACCATTTCCTTTCCTCACCTCAATGATTTTGCCAATTTTAGAAAGGGGAAGGGTTGTTTAGAAATTAATATATTGAAACCACTACGTGCAAGGCCCCATTTTTGGCTCTTTACATTGTTTGTTTTAAAAGCAAACCTGGCAGGTAGTAAAAATTTCCCCAGGTTTCAGATGAATAGCCTGCTTCAGAACTCGCAGCTACTGGCAGTAGTGTCAGATTCCTGGGAACATATTTAGTCTCCTATTGAGTGAATGCCTCTATCTTTCTTTAGTAATTACCACATAGAGAGGCAGTATAGGGTAATAGTTAAGGAAGAGCATGGGCTCTGGAACCAGTTGGCTTCAGTTCAAATCCCAGCCTTGCTACTTGCTAACTGTGTGACACTGGGCAAGTTACATAACTTCCCTGTACCTCATTTTTCTAATCTGTAAAATGTAGATGATAATACCACAGACCTAGGGCACTAGGGTTATTGTGTGGGTTAAATGAATTGATACACAAATGGCATTTGGAACAGTGCCTGGCATAAAGTAAACACTCAATAGATGTTGTATATTATTATTATCGTTACTATTATTCTTATTACTACTCTTTCGAATGTTATATATCCACATGTGTGTGGAAATGAATATGGCTTGGACTTTAAGAATAAAATTTTAGCAATAAGCTATAAGTAGTCTAAAGATAGTTTAATCAGTTTTATTCATACAAAAGTTTACAGTTATAGGCTTAGTGCAAGTCACTGATAAAATACAGACTGGATTATTTTTAGTATAACTGGGGTACATATTATCAGACTTTTTTTTTTTTCAAAATGGACTCCAGGTTTACCTCCCTTTTGGCTCTTTGTTGGATACCCCATCTTGCCATACCCCAGTCATGCCATGCCTCTTGATCTGAATAGATAGGGAATTTTATGTATTTTATACATTTCATTTTAGTAAATTGTGTATAATCTATAATATGATATGTTATTTGTTTTTAAATGTTTGGGCCATAAGCCCTAGCCAAAAGCACACTTAACTTTGTTTTTTTTTTTAGTTTTGCTACAGACGGTACATATTTTATAATCAGTTATTTAAACTTTTTTTTTTTATAAGGAATGTCTTGTTCCTCTTTGTGGTGAAGAAGAAAATTCTGTCCATATCTTAGATGAAAAGTTATCAGACAATTTTCAAGATTCAGAACAGCTAGTAGAGAAGATATGGTATCGTGTAATAGATGATAGCTTGGTTGTTGGAGTGAAAACTACATCTTCTTTGAAGCTGTAAGTAAATTCCAACATGTTAACACTGTCTTGATGCTCCAGAACAGTACTGTCCAATAGAAATTAATGTAAGCCACATGTGCAATTTTAAATGTTCTAGAGGCCATATTAAAAAATGTAAATAGAAGCAAGGGAAATTATTATTACTGTTTTTTTTGAGACAGAGTCTCACTTTGTTGCCCAGGATGGAGTGCAGTGGGATGAGCTCGGCTCACTGCAACCTCCACCTCCTGGGATCAAGCAATTCTTATGCCTCAGCATCCCCAGTAGCTGGGATTACAGGCACGCACCATCATGCCCGGCTAGTTTTTGTATTTTTAGTAGATGCGGAGTTTTGCCGTGTTGGCCAGGTTGGTCTCAAACTCCTGACCTCAAGTGATCCACCCACCTTGGCCTCCCAAAATGCTGGGACTACAGGCATGAGCCACCATGCCTGGCCGTTTTAATGATATGTTTTATTTAACCCAATATATCCAAAACATTATTTTAACATGTAATTAGTATAAAATTATTAATAAGATATTTTGCATTTATTTTTTCATACAAAGTTTTAAAAATTTGGTGTGTATTTTACATGTATAACACATCACAATTCCAACTAGCCACATTTCTAGTGCTTAATAGCCACATGTATCTAATAGCTACTCTCTTGGCCAGCACAGCTCTAGAAGTATCTCTTTTACACAAATGCATTGAGTTAATAATATGAAGAGGATGAGGTTTATGAAATTAAGATGCTATAGTCTCATGGTGAAGATAATCAAACAGACTACAGAACTTTCTAATCAAAATATTTAGAGGTATTAGGGATACTTAGAGACTATTGACCAAAGTGAATAGGTAAAAATTTAGTTAAATAACAAAGTATCTCTCTCTCTGATAACAGACGATATTCTCTTTTGGGATGTTGAAATCATGGATAGAGAAGTATTGTGCATGCCATCTATATCTGCAGTCTAACAAAGAGCTTTTTAGCCAAAACAGGCTAAATACAGGCATTACAGTAACTACATTGAATTTGAACCACAGGTACGCAGAGAAACCAGGTAGTGCCTTGTAATAGGTGATGGCAGTATATTTGAGCAGCTTAACACAGTAAGGGAGCCAGACTACTTATCTAGTGGGTTTGAGATATGGATTTATTGTTTTGTTTCAGTGAATTTCTAAGCTGTTTTGGGCTGGTTGATCATCTGGGTTTTTCTTCTCTCTTCTTTAATGTGGTACTCTATATTAATCAATTTTGTCTTATAAAATCAGTCTTGCATTCTTGTGATAAACAGTTTGTCACTGGACTTGGTTTGCTCTCCTTTGGTCAAGAATATTTGCATCTAAATTCATGAGTGAAATTGGCTTGAAATTTTCTTGAATGATACTTGCCTGATTTTAGTATCAAGGCTATACTAGTTTATAAATGAATTGAGGAATATTTCCTTTTTTCCTGTTCCCTGGAGCAGTTTGTGTAAATTTGGAATTACCTATTGCAGGATCTGGCCAGCAGCCCGCAATGCAACGGGGCTCTCTCTTTGTTCCTAGGCAGATTGGCAGGTTGAGAAATAACAGACACACACAAGATAGTGAAAGCTGGGTCCGGGGGGTCACTGCTTTCTGGTCCCACAGTGCCAACAATGCACTGGATATACCAGCATTTATTATTAAGGTTAGTGAGGGCGGGGGTAGGTTAGTGAGGGATTTAGGGTCGTTTGATTATGAGGTGAGATGGTCACGTGGGGATGAAGTAATTCTTTAACATAACATTTGTATGTAGAAGTACAGTACATTTTTGTATGTAGAAGTACAGTATACAGAGATAAGAATTTACAATATAGTGTGTGTGTCAGTAATTTCTAACAGAGCCTTAAAACAGAAACACAATCTTTCTATAACCTATGATTAGCAAGATATTAATCAGCAGTAACAATTGCAACAAAAGCTGGTTACTAACAATCCATGGGAACAGGACGTGAAGCTAGACAACCGGTTAGACCAGAAATTCTCACAAGGGAGTATGCCTTAACCCTAAAGAGGCCTAGAAGAGCCGCGGCAAGATGAGGGCGTTTATAGCCCTATCTTATCCATATGGACAGGCGCCCCCTGTGCGTCCATTTATAGGCTCTCCACAAGGGTCGCATTCCATTCCCAGAGCTATGAACATCTGCTTTTCTGGGATAGGAATCTTGGTGATGTGAAACCTCCCTGACTGCACATCCATTCATAGGCTCTCTGCAGGGGGAAGCACATCACGCGCTGTTGGCTGTTGGCTCGTTCTGGCAGTCCAACCTGGCATTGTCTTTATGCAATCCTGCATGCAATTTTGTATTTACAATAATCAGGAGCATTTCATCTTTTATTCCGTAGCAGTAGTTTCAGGGGGTCTCCCTACAATTACCTACTCTTTGATATTTGGTTGTAGTCGCCTGGAATGCAGTAGAAATCTGGCATTTTCTTTGTGAGGTGACTTTTAACTACTGATTCAATCTTTAATAGTTACAGGATTATTCACATTTTTATTTATTCTTGAATACATTTTGCTTATATTTTTCTATTAATTATTACATTTATTAGCATAAGTTGTTCCTAAGATCCTCTTTAGATATTTATCACTGTGTTGTTAGTGTTTGTCATTGTCTTTTTATTCCAAATCTTATTTGTGTCTTCTTTTTCCTTGATCTTGCCAGAGTTTCATCCATTTTATTAGATCTTTTCAAATAATTAAATTTTTTGTTGATCTTCAATTGTGTATTCCCTGTTCATTTCTGATCCCTTATTATTTCCTTTTACTTTATTTGGATGTATTCTGTTATTCTTTTTCTAAATATTTGACAATGACATGATTAAGTGCAGATTTCTTTTTTTTTTTTTTTCCTCCTTTAGATTGTTGAGCTTCCTCAAACTGTTTTGTTTTCTTCTGGCAATTCAAAAAATTCTTAGTTCTTAATTCTCAAAATACTGATGCTTCCTTACTTTCTCTAGTATCTGTCTCCTTCTGGAACTTCAGTTAGTCCTCTGTTAGATCTTCTCATTCCATACTCTATGTCTCAACATCTCTTTCATATTTCCTATTCACCTGGATAATTTCTTCTGATCTATATTCTTTTCACTAATTTTATCTTCAGTTCTTTCTAGTCAGCTATTTAATCCAGTCATTGAGTTTCTAAGTTTTATTATTATTTGTATTATCATAAGTTTTATTCTTTCTTTTTTAGATCTGCCTGGTAATTTTTTATTCTCTATTTTCTGTCTTGTCTTTTTTTCATATGCTAAATAGAATTACTTAAAAATGTTTTTATATATAGAACATTTGAAACATACAAGCAGAATAGTGTGGTGAACCCTTCTGCCCATCACTCTGCTCCAGTAATTATCAACTCATTGCTAATCTTGTTTCATCTATACCTCCATGCACTCCTCACCCCCATCCCCCAGATTATTTTGAAGCACTCAAAGGCATTATATTATTTCATCTGTAACAATTCCAGTGTATGTATCTAAAAAATAAGAACTTATATAATTACCCCCCAAAAATTATCAGTAATTCCCCCAGTAAATGGTCAAATTTCCCATTTCTGAATTTAAAAATAGTTTTTCAAATCGTGAGCCAGATAAGGACTATAAATTGGACTTGACTGTTATCTCTAAGTCCTTTGTAATCTGTAGGTATCCTTTTTCTGTCTTTTTTTTTTCATGCAAAGTATATTTTATAGAAGCCAGGCAGTTTACCCTGTGAAGTTCTATAGACTGGATTTTGTTGATTACTTCCTGTGATATTGCTTAACATGTTTCTCTGTCTCCTGTATTTCCTCTAAATTGATGGTTAGATCTAGAGAGTGGGTCAGAATAATGCCTGAATTTTTGTTAACAGAATACTTAATAGTATTGCTTTCTTCCACTGGGAGGTATGTAAAGTGTGATCAGTTTCATTTTGTGATATTAGCAGCTATTGATGCTCATTACTTAGTTCCATTGTTTCATTAGATTTTATAACATGGTGGTATTCTAATTCTATTACTGCTTCTTTATTTATTAGCTAGAATACTTCTATAAAGAGAAACCTCTTCTCATCAATTATTTAGTTAGACCCTCAAGTATAGTTTGTAATTTAGAAATCAGAATTTGAGTGCAAGAGGTGCTTATTTATCCTCAGTGGGTTGTTGTTTCTGGGCCTTTTTAGTAAGCAGAGGTAGGAAATATGTGTTTTGTTAGTTTGGTCTGTTGTGGTTTTGGTTTATTTAGAGATAAAATATACTGTAAGTCCATGCTGATACTTCCAATTCAGATTAAGGACTTCAGGTTTTTACTTATCACCATGATGTAAAAACTTCAAGGTTTTTACTTAACATCATGATGTATCTTCTTCTTTCTGTATCTTCTTTCTCCCCTATTGATAATCCCAATTCTCTGTTGCACCTACTACATAATTACTCTACAGTATATATGTAGTGTTCATAAAACCGCATTCCCAACAAAACAATAGTTCAATTAGTGCAAATTAAGATTTTTGAGTTCTTTTTAAATCTTTAGTGTAACTCATTAGACATATGGTCAAATTCCTGTATTAAAGGAGTTTTCAGTATTAAATTTCTACATTCAAGTTCTTTCTTTGGTCATGTCACCATTCTTACCTGTTTTACTTGATAAACTTTGACAATGCTGGAATGTACTACAGTAAGCCTGTATATATTTGTAAATTATTATAAATGTAGATATGGAAAGAATTGCTGAGGGATGAACAATATTCTGACTGAAAAAGCAGATTTTATTCAAGTCATTTAGAGGAACAAAAAATACAATTTTTAGTTTAGAGCTGTTTGCATTCTAACGTATCACCAAAATAAACTCTTAAAAAATAATGAGTAGGTTTTTTGTTGTTTAAAAAGAGGAGAAAAAAAAGACCAACCTGAAAGATAAAATCCTGGCATTATTTTGCCATTCCTTTATCTTAAAAAAATTTTTGTCCTACTTTAATTTCTCTTACTATCATTCCTAATACCATTCCTCTATCTTAAAAATTTTACTTTCCTAAAACCTAGCATAGTTACAGTGTTTTTGCTTGCCTTTTGAGAAGTGCTATCACAGGACCTTTAAAAATGTGTTTGGCTTTTACTCTTAACTTTTTGATATATTTTACATTTGAAATGATGTTTTCTAGGAAAGGAAAGAATAAACATTTTTTACTGTTGTTTGTATGACATTTAATCATCAATTTGATTTTAAAGAATGAGCTTTTAGATTAAACCAAAGTCTGGGTTTTTTACAGGTCCCTGAATGATGTGACTTTATCATTGTTAATGGATCAAGCCCATGACTCCAGATTTCGGCTTCTTAAGTGTCAAAATAGAGTGATTAAGTTGAGTACAAATCCTTTCCCAGCACCATACTTGATGCCATGTGAAATAGGATTGGAAGCAAAAAGGGTCAAGTTGACCCCTGATAGCAAGAAAGAGGAAAGCTTTGTTTGTGAACACCCATCTAAGAAAGAGTGTGTACAGATAATTACTGCTGTAACATCTCTTTCACCACTTTTAGCATTCAGTAAATTTTGTTGCACTGTACTGCTACAAATTATGGAGAGAGAAAGTGGTAACTGTCCTAAAGATCGTTATGTTGTGTGTGGCAGAGTTTTTTTAAGTCTAGAAGATCTTTCAACTGGGAAGTACCTACTGACATTTCCAAAGAAGAAACCTATAGGTAATTTTGTTGGCACTTTTAGATTATATATTTAATTGAATTAGAAAATTTTAAGAATTCTGTTTATCTGATAATGGGCAGAGTTTAATGATAGAGCTTGTGACTTTTTTTGTAGAGCACATGGAAGATCTTTTTGCACTTCTTGCAGCATTCCACAAATCTTGTTTTCAAATCACGTCACCCGGCTATGCCCTGAATTCAATGAAGGTGTGGCTCTTAGAACATATGAAATGTGAAATAATCAAAGAATTTCCAGAAGTGTACTTTTGTGAAAGGCCGGGAAGTTTCTATGGGACACTCTTCACTTGGAAACAGAGAACACCATTCGAAGGGATTTTAATAATCTATTCCAGGTAATGCATATTAAATTGTAATCAGTCCAGAGAAGTGAGTGTGTATGAGTGTGATCAGTGTGTGGTTCAACAGCGATCCGCATGTGTTTCGTATTATTGCCATGGCAATAATACAGAGCCATGGCCTAGCATGAATGGACGCATCGGCTTCATTTAGAAACTGAAGATCTCTGTTCTAATTTTATATTTGTTTTTGGCTTTTTTTAGTGCCTAGTAATTATTTTGAGATTTCCCGTTACCTCTCCTCCACAGTAAAATTTTAAAAAATATTATATTGACGTTATTACTCAGCAAAAAAAATTTTAATTGGAAACAATCTGATTAATATTAACTGACTCGATATGGGATATGTATATTTGATTGCTATAGTCTGAATTTTATCAATGCTCACGTACATAATTGGTTCTGTTTATCATTATGGTGTTTATAAATGAATATTAATTGATTATTGCAGTATATTGTACATGACTGCTTTGTGCTGTCCTAATTTTTGTAATATTTTGTTTGTTTTTTTATTTTAGGAATCAAACAGTTATGTTCCAGTGCCTTCATAATCTCATCAGAATTCTCCCTATAAACTGTTTCCTCAAAAATCTAAAATCAGGAAGTGAGAATTTCCTAATTGATAATATGGCATTTACTTTGGAGAAGGAACTAGTCACCCTTAGTTCTCTTTCTTCTGCCATAGCTAAACATGAAAGCAATTTTATGCAGAGGTGTGAAGTGAGCAAAGGAAAGAGTAGTGTCGTCGCGGCCGCTTTATCAGACAGAAGGGAAAATATCCATCCCTACAGAAAAGAACTTCAGAGAGAAAAGAAGAAAATGTTGCAAACGAACCTAAAAGTGAGTGGTGCCCTTTACAGAGAAATAACTTTGAAAGTAGCTGAGGTTCAGTTGAAATCAGACTTTGCTGCACAGAAACTGAGTAATTTATAATCATAATTTCAATTTGATCATATTTTAAAATATGTTTTCACCACCATATAAGATTTTGGTTCTACTTGCTATATGCCTCCTTTGTAAAAATAAACACCGAGGATTACTGTAGTAGAAACTTTAGTTTTGATGATGCACAAAATAAACAGCAGTGGTTCTCAACTAGGGCCATTTTATCTCCCTCTCCTCTACCCCTAAGGGGCATTTGGCTATGTCTGGAGATATTTTTTTTTGGTTGTCAGAAGTTGTGGGGTCAGGAAGGGGTGAGGCAGGGGTGCTATGGGCGTCTAGTGGATAGAGGAGACCAGAGATGCTGCTAAACATCCTACTATGCACAAGACAGCCCCCTACAACAAAGAATTATCCAGCCCAAAATGTCAGTAATGCAGAGGTTGAGAAATCCTGTCTTAGAGTTACTTAAGTGAAGACCGAAATGGCATAATAGTATTTTGGTCTAAATCTTTTAAAAACTTCATTTTTTTCTTGCTTTCTGCTTAGTAAAACCTAGCATGTAAAAATCAACTTCAAATAGATAAATTAAGCAAGGTTGTCAGGATCCACAAGTTTCTGTAAATATCAGTATTTCTCCTACAGAAATTTAAATGGCAGATTGTCTGGGCGAGACCATTAAAATGAAAGGTTTTGAAACCCTTGTCAATTTGAATGTTGTTACAGAGCTGCCCTGAAATTATGTAAGTCTATAAGAATGTGAAAATTGTAAGGCATTTTTCAGAAAAGCATCTCTCTTTCAAAAGGCTAAGTATACCTTACAGGCCACTGTTTAAAAAAAAAAAAATGAAAACGCTTTTAAGCTATCTGAAATTCCAACTCTAGGCAAAATTAAAATTTAAAATTCTAACTAAAGTAACATAAAGAATATGGCACTCCTTAGGGACTGAGAAATTTAAAAATAAATGAAAATTCACTTCAGTTAAGAAGTGATTTATAAGGGGTCCAGTGAGATACACTTCAAAGGGATAAAAATTCAAGCTAGTCTTTTCTTTGAAAAATAAGAATGCTGGATTAATAAGAGAACGTCAGGAGAAAGAAAAAGACGCAAAAGGATATGGGCCAAAATAAATGTTCCTGATCCTTTTTGCTCTAAAATCCTTAAGTGAGATGCAGGTTTCCATCTCAGTTGAGAGAAATAAAGATGATTATAGAATGTGGCATCTCGTGCTTGTGGCTGTGAAGTGCTAATTCTCTCATGCCTTAGAAATGCTTATACCGAATGATCTTGTGATGCACATGGTTTTTAGAGAATATAGGTTATTAGTTTCTTGTCTTGGTTTTTATGATGGTCCATATAATAAGGGACCTCCTTTCCTAGTAATCCATTGCAAATTGAGATAGAACTCTACAGCTCTATCCCTATGAAATGTCAATGGAAAATATTTCAGACTTTCTGCATATGGAAATGGAATAAATTCAGGATTAATTGTAGAAATCTGGAAAGAATATGTGTCATGTGCTATCTGTTGAAACTGCCCATGACATGTTCTGAAAGAACAACCAAATATAAAATACAGGAAGTAAATTGTAAAGTAGAGATGGTGAAAAAACTAAACAGTCATCTTAGTAGAGTTGCTTAGGAAAAAAAAAACTAAACAGGATTTAATTGTAATAGTTTATGTGTAGGGAAGTTAAGATAGTAAAAATAGCATATTGCTTATTTTTAAATTATCAATGCAACCAAAAGATACAGATATGCCAAATAACTTACAAGTGAATTTTGTACTCCAGTATTTTTTTTAACTTACTACAAACTAGAAAAGCCGAAGTTGAAGAAATGACACTCTTGCCACTTTCATGATTCAGTTGTGTCTTTGCATCTACAAGCATATGTTATTGACCACTGCCCTGGTCACGACTCTGAGACTCCCCTCAAAAACACAGTCCTCCCAAATCCACTCTGCCAAATTGAAAATGAATTTTGTTTTGGAATGTAGCTAAGGAGATGCATGAAAACACCTTGATCCTGTACTCTTGTTGCAAATTATTTCAAAAACTGTAGACCCTTCAAGAATTCTAATAGTACACAAGTGACTCTCCTATTGTCCTCAGAGCATCTCTTTATACCATGTACAATTGACTACTTAATTGTTTCTAGTGTTAGAAAGGAAAAGGTGTTATTAACATACATCTCTACCTGCTCTCCCCAGTAGAAACAAAAACTTCAACTCTCTTGGCTAGAAACCTGTGTAAAACTTTGCTTTCTTTTTCCTTTCTTTCTTTTTCCTTTTTGCCTAAAACTTGGACAATATCAGAAATTGAGAGGATTCCATTTTCTTCCTTGTCTTCTAAATTACAAAGATGTTACTTTCCATTCTAAGAATTTGGGAGTGAAAGATCTTTCATGTGTAAGCCATCTGAAGAATTTTAGGCTTCTGCTAAAGACAGTGTGGTGCAATGGAAAGAATACTGATACATAAACACTATTCTTAATTCTTCAAGGGTTTGTTGTTTTCCATTTTTGGACTTTCTATATTGGTTACTTGCATTGCTTTACTGCCTCAACAAAATAGCCCTGTCCTGTAAGATCCTACAATGATGAATATCCTTGCAATGCTAATGGTCTGGTCACTTTCTAGGGCCTTATTTCAATGATCCTGCCTTGCCTTTTTATTCAGTAGGGTGTCATACTATTCAGGTCCTGAACTTTAGTAAGGGCAGTAAATCAGACACCTACCATGCTTTGACTATTCAGATTTTTTGCTTTGCTACACCTGTGAGCAACTATGCTGGACAACAGTACCTGTGTGCATAACTCTGGCTCATAATGGCCTTAGGTTCAGCTAGAAAGTTTCTTTAGCATCCTTAACTTAAATTATTCATTTCCCCACAGCAGCAGCCACTTACCACTAAATGTACAAGCAGTGCTATGGTCAGTAAAGCATGCTATTAGTAATCAGTCAAAATATTTAACACTAGATAGCAGGTCAGTCAGGAGTGAGAAAGAAGTACAGTCTGTTGATTACCTTTTCCACATCTATTTCACTTTTTTTCTTACTGAAACTCTCGTTTTGTCCAGGGAACTTCCTTTCCCATAGTTCATGTGATTGGGGAGGTGAATCTCATCCCTAGTTCCAGAGGTTAGTCCTGACTAATCTAAGCCAGTTAGTGCAAGACCTTTCCCTGGCAGCTGTTATTGGTCTGGGGTGGACACAAGACCTAAATTGGGTCTAATCAGACTGAGGGGAGGGGCTTGGTTCTTTGGTGAGGAAAAGACTGTCAGGCTGGAAGTAGGTGGCCCTTATTTAAAAAGTTGAGAGTTACCTTATAATCACAAGGCAATCAAGCCTTAGAATGAAATTGACACAGTGGAATGCAAATTTTTTTATTGTCGTACCTCAGAATCAAATCTAAATCTCACCCTTTTCCTGGACTGCCAATTACTAAAAAAAAAAAATTCCTTGGCCGGGAGCAGTGGCTCACGCCTGTAATCCCAGCACTCTGGGGGAGGCTGAGGTGGGCCGATCACCTGAGGTCAGGAGTTCGAGACCAGCCTGGCCAACATGGTGAAACCTTGTCTGTACTAAAAATTAAAAATTAGCCAGGTGTGGTGGCACATGCCTGTAGTCCCAGCTACTTGGGAGGCTAAGGCAGGAGAATCGCTTGAACCCTGGAGGCGGCGGTTGCAGTGAGCCGAGATCGCGCCACTGCACTGCACTCCAGCCTGGGTGACACAGTGAGACTCTGTCTCAAAAAAAAAAAAAAAAAAATCCCTTGTAACAGAACTCAGGGTTTCCATTACTTGTAATTAAAATTGTTTCTAACTGTTAAAAATGGGAAAAAGAATGCCAGAGAATAAAGCAAGGGGAATCCCAGGATAGAAACAGTTTATTACAAAACAGGATGCTTTTACCTTTAAAAGAGTAGTAAAGAACCATCCACTCACCACCCCCATATGCCCCTTTTATTTCTGGGCAGTGGCTTGCTTTTTTTCCTTTTTGAGTTTATAATTCAATTTATTATACACTTGATAGTAGTATATACCTGAAAATAGATGCTTTAATTATTTTTTTATCTTCTTTTCTTTATTCCTTAGCTTCTCTCTGGTATTACATGAGGCCAGTTGATTTATTATGCCATCCTCATTGGGTAGAGGGATATGTCAGATTATTTAACTTGTTTCTCAATATTTCATATTTTAGAATATTAAATTATAAATGTAAGGGCCATATCTGTCTAGTGTGTTTCTTAGATATCTGAATTCAGACTTTCAGTTCTCATTTCTTTGTTTCTTTCCATTTTGTTGTTGTTGTTGTTGTTGTTGTTTTTGTTTTTGTTTTTGTTTTTGAGACAGGGTCTTACTCTGTTGCCCAGGCTAGAGTGCAGTGGCGTGATCTCAGCTCTGCAGCCTCCGCTTTCTGGGTTCAAGTGATTCTCCTGCCTTAGCTTCCCAAGTAGCCGGGACTACAGGTGCATGTCACCATGGCCGCCTAAGTTTTGTATTTTTAGTAGAGATGGGGTTTCACCATGTTGGCCAGGCTCATCTTGAACTCCTGACCTCAGGTGATCCGCCCTCCTCGACCTCCTCCCAAAGTGCTGGGATTACAGGCATGAGCCACTGTGCCCAGCCTCAGTTCTCATTTCTCCTGACAGCCATTCTCATATTCTCAGCTATATCCTCTCCAGTAGGAAGAGAAGGAAATCTTTATCAACTTGTATTGTTCTAGGAATCTTTCTGCTGGAAACAACTGATTTGATGTCATGCGACTGTTTAGGAAATACAATAGTATTGCTATATAAAAAGAGATGCATGTTATTATTAATTAGAGCTTATAACCTTTTCAATGATAACATATGTACTAAAACATGAGTGGTTGCCTTTTAGTATATACTAGGAATCAAAAGACAAACTTTCTAACTTCATTCTAACCTCATTAAAAAACAAGGTGATGATAATTTTAGTAGGTTTTTTTGTAAGCCTGATGAGATGTTTTAAGATTTAGAATGACTGAGTAATTTGGTTATGTCAAGTACAATAATCAAATCATCTTACAAATTATCCCAATAGGAAATCAATATGCTTTAATACTTGAAAGATTCTGGTAAAAGTAGTAAAAACATTGGGGGTGTGATGGGGGTCGGGGGTGATGGTGGTGGTAGAATCTGAAGGAGACCAGGACCAAATGTGTTCTTAATAGTCTGCAAAATCTTAAGAAAAACTCAACATGCAGCACATGTGTTATGCCCAGGAATGGTGGATAGAGCTTGGTGTGCAGGCTAGTCAGGTGTTTCCTGAAGCCAGTGCCAGCTGGAAGGGGAATTAGCCAGTAAATATAAATAGTAGGAAAAAGAATTATCCACAAGATTTAGGAAAACTGTTAAAATTATAGCCCACACTTGCATACCAATTTTCTATGGCATGGTGGATAATATAAATAGTGAATATTTATTGATTATTGTGTGGCAGACACTGATCTGAATGTGTAGTCCATGTGATCCTTACAACCCTATAAAACTGTGCTTCCCAGGATAGTAGCTATGAGTCATATAGGACTATTTATGTTTAAATCAATTAAAATAGAATAAGGTTATACATTCAGTTCCTTAGTTGATCCTAGTCACATTTAAGCTGTTCAGTAGTCACATAAGGCTAGTGGCTACCATTTGATCACTGCAGAGAACATTTCCAAAATCACAGAAAGTTATATTAGGCAATGATGTTATAAGATGTATACTATTAACTAACTCTGTTTATCGATAAAGAAACTGAGACTGAGACAGGTTAAATAATATATCCAAAGTCACATAGCTGGTAAGGGGTAAGGAACAGAGCCAGGATTCTAATCATCCAGTCCAGCTACAGAACCTTTGCTCTTTCACCACTATGCTATTCTGTGTATAAAGTCAGTTTGTAATAAAACACTATAATGTCTTGACAGTTTTGTATTACCAAAATGCATTTATTGTTGAAAAGGAAAAGTTGCACATAATACACAATTCTATAAAAGTATAAATCTGTTAATATAATTGAATTGTCAGGGAGAATGTGGGCCACATCATCCTAAATCCTGTAATGAGCAAGTTATTAGAGTTGGTTGATGGCCCCAGCTGAGTTTTATCTCTTGACTACTTCCCTCCAATTATGTCTAAATACCTGTGTGTCTGTTCCCTATTTCCTCTCAGTTGTCTTTGTTAGAACCACCAGTCTCCAGAATTATTGCATTACCATTGCTGGTTCATGTTTTAGGGACTTTTAAAATGAAAGTGTCAGTTCTCTAAATAGCCCTTTATGTAGTTTCTCTTTGAGACATGTCTAGGCCCTGAGAATCTCTGAAGTGTTTGTCAGTGGCTGGTGATCACTGCGGTTGAGGGCTTGGGATTCCAGGGAAAGGTGCAAGGTGTCTAGCCGGGAAAACTTACATCTTTATTCTCTATGAGTACTACAGCACTTGAGAAGAAAAGGAGGTAGAATTCTGTTTTCTATTTGTACCTTTTGCCTGATCTAATCATTCCAAATGATATGCCTATAGAAAACATTTCACCTCTTGCAAATTATCAATAGTGTACAAAGTAGAAGGGAATATAGAGATATTTTATTCAATCATGTGTCTATAGAGGTTTCATTGAACACATTCTCATGCACATCTAAGTGCCAGATAAATTTAAGACTCTTGTTGGTTTTCAGAAAGCTTGCAGTCTTAGTGGAAGAGACAGTGGCAGAGAGTTGTAGGTGACATTGAGGTAATTAATACAAAGTTTTACTGAAGTTCCATGGGAACACCCTTATAGGGCACTATACCCAGTAGGGATACCCTCTGAGAGCAGGAGTTCTTAATTTTGGATAAGAGGACTCTTTGGGGTTCTGACAAAAGCTAAGGATTTCATGTTGGGGGCGGTTGTAAGATTAAAGTGGTATTTTAATATAATGGTGTTTTACCTCATCATTCAGAGAGAATCTCAGCGAAAAATGTCTACACAGAGAAAAAAGTTCAAACCAAAGCACTTTGAATAGCAAAAAGGGGTCTAAAATATTTAAATCATGATTTTGAAGTATTTCTTGGTTGAAAAACTGGTTTATTTTATTGGGGAACCGTAAAATAATTATATTTAAAGCTTTTTAGAAATAAGATTTGTTGTAAAAATTTAAATAACATATGCATGTACATTAAAGCAAATAACTTTTAAAAATCGATTACCTCAATTATTTTGCCCTATTTATTTGTTGTAGTTGAAAAAACATTACATTTATCATCCTAACAATTTTTAAGCATATAGTTCAATAGTGTTAAATATATTCATGTTGTTGTATAGCAGATCTCTAGAACTTTTTCATCTTGCAAAACTGAAACTCTATACCCATTGAACGTTAAATTTCCTCTCTCTCTTCCACCAGCTCTTGGCAACCACCTTTCTACTTTCTATGATTTTGACTACTTTAGATACTTCATGTGAGTGGAATCATAGAGTATTTATATTTTTGTACCTGGCTTATTTTACTTAGCATAATGTCCTTGAGGTTCATTCGTGTCATAGCTTGTGACACTATTTCCTTCTGTTTAAAGCTGCATAGTATTCCATTGTATACATATATCACATTTTGTTTATCTGTCCATCTGTTAGACATCTAGGTTGCTTCCACTTCTTGGCTGTTGTGAATAATACTGCAATAAACGTGGGTGTGCAAATAATTCTTTGAGATCCTATTTTCAGTTCTTTTGGATATATACACAGAAGTGAGATTGCTAGATCATATGGTAATTTTATTTTCAATTTTTTGAGAAACCTCTGTACTATTTTTAATAATAACTGCACTATTTTACATTCCCACCAACAGTGTACAAGGATTCCAATTTATCTGCATCCTTCCTAACACTTGTTATTTTCTGTTGTTTTGATAGTGGCCATCCTAACGGGTGTGAGGTAATGAATTATTTTGCCTTTGAGAGACCCTGGGCAGCCTTTTGAGTTTCCAGTTCAGTCACTTTTTTTTCTCTACATCATTGGTTCTCAAAGTGTGGTCCTGGAGGAACAGCATCAGTAACATCTGAGAATTTATTAGAAATGCTAATTCTTGGGCCCTACCCGAAACCTGCTAAATCAGAAATTGAGAGTTGGGCATGGTAATCTGTATCTTAACAAGCCCTCTAGGTTATTCTGATACACACTCAAGTTTGAGAACTGCTGCTCTACACTAATAATTCTCAGCCACAGTTGTATATAAGAATCACCCGCCCAGGTGTGATTCTGTCCTGCACGGCTGTTCTCTTGAGCTGGGGTCGTTTATCTCTGTCCACATTCTCTCCCACCTAAGTGCATGTAGCCACCTGATGGAAGATTCGATGGACATGGACATGAGCCCCCTGAGGCCCCAGAACTATCTTTTCGGTGGTGAACTAAAGGCCAATAAAGATGATCACTTTAAGGTGGATAATGATGAAAATGAGCACCAGTTATCTTTAAGAACGGTCAGTTTAGGGACTGGTGCAAAGGATGAACTGCACATTGTTGAAGAAGAGGCAATGAATTACAAAGGCAGTCCAATTAAAGTAACACTGGCAACTTTGAAAATGTCTGTACAGCCAAAGCTTTCCCTTGGGGGCTTTGAAATAACACCAACAGTGCTCTTACAGTTGAAGTGTGATTCAGGGCCAGTGCATATTAGTGGACAGCACTTAGTAGCTGTGGAGGAAGATGCAGAGTCAGAAGATGAAGAGGAGGAGAATGTGAAACTCTTAAGTATATCTGGAAAGCAGTTGGTCCCTGGAAGTGGTAGCAAGTTTCCACAGTAAAAGGTAAAACTTGCTGCTGATGAAGATGATGATGATGATGATTTTGATGATGAGGAAACTGAAGAAAAAGCACCAGTGAAGAAATCTATACAAGATACTACAGCCAAAAATGCACACAAGTCAAATCAGAATGGAAAATACTCAAAACCATCATCAACACCAAGATCAAAAGGACAAGAATCCTTCAAAAAACAGGAAAAAACTCCTAAAACACCAAAGGGACCTAGTTCTGTAGAAGATGTTAAAGCAAAAATGCAAGCAAGCATAGAAAAAGGTGGTTCTCTTCCCAAAGTGGAAGCCAAGTTCATCAGTCATGTGAAGAATTGCTTCTGGGTGACTGACCAGGAGGCTATTCAAGATCTCTGGCAGTGGAGGAAATCTCTTTAAGAAAATAGTTTAAACAATTTATTAAAAATTTTCCATCTTATTTCATTTCCATAACAGTTGATATCTGGCTGTCCTTTTTATAATGCAGAGTGAGAACTGTCCCTTCCATGTTTGATAAATGTTGTCCAGGTTCCATTGCGAAGAATGTGTTGTCCAACATGTCTGTTTAGTTTTTAAAGATGGAACTCCACCCTTTCTTGGTTTTAAGTATGCATGGAATGTTATGATATGACATAGTAGTAGCGGTGGTCAGACATGGAAATGGTGGGGAGACAGAAATATACATGTGAAATAAAACTCAGTATTTTAATAAAAAAAAAAAAATCACCCAAGGGCTTCTTAAAATGTTTTTCTGATCTTAAGCCCCACCTCAAAGAAAGATTTTGATCCATGTGGTTTAGGGGGGTTTTGCCTTGAGCCTTGGCATCAGTTTAAAAGCTCCCCAGGTGATTTTTTTGTTGTTGTTTTTGTTTTTGTTTGAGACAGGGTCTCACTCTGTTTCCCAGGCTGGAGTGCACTGGCACAATCTCAGCTCACTGCAGCCTCTACCTCCCAGGCACAAGTGATCCTCCCACCTCAGCACCCCCGAGTAGCTGGAACCACATGTGCCCACCACCACACCCAGCTAATTTTTGTGTGTACATATATAAATAGTGGTTTTTATTTTTATTTTTTTTTAAGAGATGGGGTTTCACCATGCTGCCCAGGCTGGTCTGGAACTCCTGGGCTCAGGCAATGCGCCCACTTTGGCCTCCCAAAGTTGGGATTTTAGCTGAGATTGCAGGTGTGAACCCCCACGCCCAGCCTCCCCAGGTGATTCTAATGTACAGCCAGGGTTAAGAGCCACTGCTGTACAATCAGCTTGACTATTTCAGGGCGCAGGGCTTCACAGATTTTTCATTTTTAGTAGCATCATTGTCTTAACAATGTAATATGCTAGTGCTTCTCAAACTTTAACATACATACTATCACCTGGAGATCTTGTTGAACTCTACTTTGTGATTCGGTAAGTCTAGGGTGGGGCCTGAGACTGCATTTCTAACAAGCTCTCAGTCGATGCAGATTCTGCTGGTTCATGGGCCACACTTTGAGACTCAAGGTAATAAGTAACCCTCATCAAAGTCAGGGCTTTTGTTTTGGGGAAAATTCAAGTATTCAAATAGAGCTTTGTTGTCATTCCAAAAAGTCCTCACCATCCGATGTGTTCTTTCAATGGATAAATACAAGGTAATCCATCTTTGCTGGCATTGTGCTTTCATTGATAGAAATTTTGTACAAAAGTATTTCCCTGCATTATCTGTGTTCCAGCATCTTTGGTGATGAAAGGAAAATGAAAAGATACATGAACTTAATCTTTTTCATTTTTTACATTTTACCATTTAGGTTATTGTTCATGCCTTATGTAAATAATCATTGTGGAAGGAAGGATATGTTTTCTTTAATTCCTAAATGAGAAATTACTCTGAACGCAGAAGCAATGGGAAGATGATGATTGTACAATGCCTAATATCCTTTATTCATTAAGACTTAAGCTAAAAGAAAACCCAACTCAAAACAAATTTACACATGAAAGACATATAATGGTTGTTGTAACCAGTGGAAAGCATTCAAGCTTGAGTCAGTTTGATTCAGCAGCTTAGCAGGATATTAAGGAGATTGTCAGCTTCCTCCTAAAGTTGGCCCCCCACATGTTATGGAAGGGCTGAAACACTTCCAGGATACACATCTGCACACCACTCCATCCAGAAGAGAGCTTTATGGAAGAGTGAGGAACCTTCTTTTCCAAAGGAAAATCTTCCCTCATGTCTTACTGCCCCACATTCATTCACACATTCAATCCTGAACTAATATCTATGGCCAGTTGAATACCCTGTATTAATTGGCTTAGGCTTGAAGATAGAGAGGGAGACTTCACATTTTACTGTTTGCTACTACTACAGTTTTTTGTGTAGGCATTTATTTATGGGTTGAATTATGTCCCCCCAAAAAGATATGCTGAGGTTCTAACTCCTGGTACTTCAGAATGTGGCCTTGATTAGAAATAGGGTTGTTGCAGATGTGGTTGAGATGAGGTCATACTGGAGGAGGGTGGGCTGCATTCCAGTGACTCACGGTGTCCTTTTAAGAAGATGGCCACGTTAATACAGAGACACAGGGAAAATGCTCACGACAAGGCAGGGGCTGGAGTTATGTAGCTGCAAGCCAAATATTGCCTGCAAATCACCAGAAGGTAGGAAGAGGTAAGAAAGGTTTCAGAGGGAGCCTGGCTCTGCCAACACCTTGATTTCAGACTTTTAGCCTCCAGAACTGAGGAACAATAAATTTCTGTTGTTTTAAGCCACGCAGTTTTTGGTATTTTATTACAGTAGCCCTAGGAAACTAGTACAACATTCATTACTTTTAGAAATTAGAAAATCAAGTGTATGTTGGAAGAAGGAGGGTAGGTCATTCTAAAGGCAACAAAAAATGAAACACCATGATGTTTCCAGGGGACTGTAAACATGATTGTTAGTGGTCAGTCTGTTCTCCTAAATATCTTTTAATTTTTTTTGAGTTTTCCTCATCTTCGTTGCTACTCCCTATTTCATGCTACCATTATTTCTAACCTGGACTATTTCAGCAGCTTCCCAACTTGTCTCCTTGTTTTTACTCTTGCTTCCTTCCAGTTTTGTTCTACAGACTGCTGCCACAGTTGTCTTGTCAAAGCACAAGTCTGATCATCCACTGCTGAAAAACTATTCATCATCTTTCCACTGTTTCAGTGTTCATTCAATGACTTCTCATTACTTTTAGAATGAAGATCAAATTCCCTATGTGGCAAGCAAGGTATGGTGTCATCTAGCCTACCTCATGAGTCTAGCTAAGATTCCGTTCCCCATTTCTATGGGCTGTAGTCTCTGACATCCTTTCAGTTCAAGCACCAGCGATTTGCCTCCTACCTCAAACTCTGGACAGGCAGTTTCCATTGCTTATACTGCTTTCTCTTCAATCCTACTTTCCCATTCACCTAGTTTTTATACCCATTCATTTCTCACCTCTCAGCTCTTGATTCATTTCTTTGCAGTGTTCACAGGTATAATTTAATAGCTAATAATAATTATAGACAGGTCATATAGTTAACACCAATTTGAAATCATGGCTTGTTGACTCCAAAATGTAAAACCCCTAGTACTCTAACTTCCTTTTAGGCAGAGCCCATTTTCTGTCTTGATCATCTTTGTATCCCATCTAACATAATGCTTTGCACATAGTGGGTGGTAAACTAATATTAGTGTAATTTTTTCAAGAAAACATGAATGAATGAAATGTATTACAGTTTTAAGAAAGTAAGGGGCTAGTCTTTGTGTCAGAGATGAGGGTCCATTAAGGAGCTTGTACTTCATTCTGCAGTCAGTGGTTCCCAGAATTTTTGATCACATTGGCAAGTGTCATTTTAAACACTGTGGAGACTAACATAAAGTTCACAACCTTTTTGTTTTGCCAGGTCAGGACATTAAAAAATGCTACCCCTGCCACCATGATTTCATGAAACAAAGAATATAGTGATACTAAATGTGTAATCATAGAATACAGATAATTTAAAGTGAATACATTTGGTGTCATGGAAAAATCACATTGTCTTTATTTTTCTCAGTCTCATTGTGCAACACACTAGTGGAAAGGTATGGATGGGCATCCGTCAGCGGATCAATATTTAGGCACCGCACATGGGGAATCTTGAAGGAATTTATGTCGGCACATGGCATGGTCAGCTTTTTTACATAGGTGACCATGTCAGCTGTTTGGAGGCAGGACAGTAAGAGGCAAAGTAGATTCTGGAATGAGGGTATTGCTACAGTGGTCTAGATGTGAGGTGATGAAGTATTGATTTAAATTTGCAAAGGTAAGGATGAAGTGCATTGCAGAGATATTTAGGATATATTGTCAGTTGGACTTAGTTTTTCTTTTACTAATGATTCTTAAAGGGTGGGGAACCAGAATCACTGGAGCTAAATATGTGTGTATGTACATGTACACAAAGACATGTATATAACTGGCATACCTTGTTTTTTTGTGCTTCACATATATTACATTTTTTACAAATTGAAAGCTCCACAACCCTGCATCAGACAAGTCCACCAGCACCATTTTTCTGACATAAGGTGCTCATGTTGTGTCTCTGTGTCATATTTTGGTAATTCCTGCAATATTTCAAACTTGTTCATTATTAGTACGTCTGTTATGGTGATCTGTGATCAGTGATCTTTGACACTACTATTGTAATTGTTCTGGGGTGCCACAAACCACACCCATATAAGATGGCAAACTTAATTGATCAACGTGTGTGTTCTGACTACTCTATCTATTGGCCGTTACCCTGTTTCTCTCCCTCTCATCAGACATTCCTATTCCCTGATACACAACAATATTGAAGTGAGGCCTACAGTGGCCTCTTGAGTATTCAGGTGAAAGGAAGAGTTGCATGTCTCTCACTTGAAATCAGAAGCTGGAAATGATTAAGCTTAGTGAGGAAGGCAGTTGGAAGCCAAGATAAGCTAAAAGCTAGGCTTCTTGCAACAGTTAGCCAACCCATGAATGCAAGGGAAACGTTCTTGAAATTAAAAGTGCTACTTCAGTGAACATACTAAGAAAGCAAGACGTCCTTATTTTTGGTATGGAGAATGCTTGAGTGATTTGGGTAGATCAACATTCTTCTATTACAGTATTCCCTTAAGCCAAAGCCTAATCCAGAGCACTCTCTAACTCTCTTCAATTCTATGAGAGCTGAGAGAGGTGAGGGAATTGGAAGAAAAGCTGGAAGATAGAAAAGGTTGGTTCATGATGTTTAAGGAAAGAAACCATCTCTATAACACAAAAATGTGAGGTGAAGCAGCAAGTACTGATATAGAAGCTGCAGCAAGTTATCCGGAAGATCTAAGGTCACAAATAAAGGTAGCTATACTAAACATCAGATTTTTAATGTAAACAAAACAGTCTTCTACAGGAAGAAGATGTTATCTAGGATGTTCATAGCTAGAGAGAAGTCAATGCCTGGCTTCAAAACTTCAAAGGACAGGCTGACTCTCTTGGTAGGGAGTAATGTAGCTGATGACTTAAAGACAATGCTTATTTACCATTCTGAAAATCCTAGGACCGTTAAGAATTATGTTAAATCTATTCTTCCTGTGCTCTGTAAATGAATCCACAAGCCTGGGTGACAGCACATCTTCTTACAACATGGTTTATTGAATATTTTAAGCCCACTGTTGAGATCTACTGCTCAGAACAAAAAGATTTCTGGCAAAATATTACTGCTCATTGACAATGTTTCTGGACACCCAAATACATCTTGTAAGGCTATAGCTGCCATAGATAATGATTCCTCTGATGCATCTGGGTAAATTGAAAATTATCTGGAAAGAATTCAACATTCTAGATGCCATTAAGAACATTTGTGATTCATGGGAGGAGGTCAAAATGTCAACATTCAGCTGGGTATGGTGGCTCACACCTGTAATCCCAATACTTTGGGAGGCCAGGGCAGGAGGAATACCTTGGGTCTAGGAGTTTGAGACCAGCTTGGGCAACATAGGGAGACCCTGTATCTACAAAATATAAAAATAGGCAGGTAAGATGGTGCACATCTGTGGTCCCAGCTACTCGAGAGGCTGAGGTGGGAGGATCTCTTGAGCCTGGGAGGACAGGGCTGCAGTGAGCTGTGATTGCTCCACTGCACTTCCAGTCTGGGTGACAGAGACTGTCTCAACAACAACAACAAAAAAATAAACTTTAACAGGAGTTTGGGAAAAGTTGACTCCAGCCCTCATGGATGACTTTAAGGGATTGAAGACTTGGTGGAGGAAGTAACTGCAGATGTGGTGGAAATAGCAAAAGAACTAGCACTAGAAGTGAAGCCTGAAGATGTGACTGAATTGCTGCAATCTCATGATCAACCTTGAATGGATGAGGGGTTGTTTCTTATGGATAAGCAAAGCAAGTAGTTTCTTGAGATGGAATCTACTCTTGGTGAAGGTGCTGTAAACATTATGGAAATGACAGCAAAGGACTTAGTACATAAACTTAGTTGATAAAGCAGCAGCAGGGGTTGAGAGGATTGACTCCAATTTTGAAAGAAGTTCTACTGTGGGTAAAATGCAATGAAATGGCATTACATGCTATACAGAGAAATCTTTCCTGAAAGGAAGAGCCATTCAACATGGCAAACTTCGTTGTTGTCTTATTTTAAGAAATTGCCACAGCCACCTCAACATTCAGCAACCACCACCCTGATCAGTCAACAGCCATCAACATCACGGCAAGATCCTCGACTAGCAAAAAAAATTACAACTCGCTGAAGGCCCAGGTGATGGTTAGCCTTTTTTAGGAATAAAGTATTTTTAAATTAATGTATATATATATTATGGTTTTTAGACATAATGCTGTTATACACTTAGTAGACTAAAGTATAATTTAAACATTAAACATAACTTTCATATGTACTGGGAAACCAAAAAAATATGTGGCTCACTTTATTGAAATATTTGTTTTGTTTTGGTGGTTTAGAACTGAACCCAAAATGTCTGGGAGGTATTCCTAGACTTGCTTTATATCTGAACTAGAATCATCAAGAGTAAGGCCTAGCTATATGTATTTTTTAAAGCTACAAGTGTGATTTTGGTGCTCATCATTAGTTAAAAACCATGAGATGGTCAGTGGAAGGAGCAGGAGTAGTCAAGGAGTACTCACAGGTTTTTATTTTGGATTAATTATATAGAGGATTTTGGAAGAATAGTTTGAATTCCTTCAATAAATCTATCCCACTTTGTGAAAACAATTTGTATTAAATGGGCTGACCTCAATGAGAGCAGCCTTCGTTCTTTACCCTCAGATAGTAATTCTGGTTCATCACTGTGGCTTCTTTGGTACTTTTAGGTACTGAAGAGCAATCTCATTTTCAGGTATTGAAAAGTTCATTCCAATCTGTTGTCTTCAAAATGAGACTATATAAGAAAGCAAATATAATTACATTAACAACTAAAATGTACTAATCACAAGAAATGTGTAAGATCTGAATGAAAAAAGCCACTTAATACTAAAAGATTTCAAAAAATGGCTTTAAAATAGTAATATATATCATATTCTTGGATAGGAAAACTAAACGTCACTGTCAATTCTCTCTATGTTAGTTTACAGATTTAACTCACTCCTGATAAAAATACCAATAAGCTGTCTAAGGCACAAATCAAGCTGATTCTAAAATTCTGTGGAAAAATTTGCAAGCCAGAAAAGCTATGAAAACTCTGAAAAAGAAAAGCATGTGGGGAATAGAGATCCACTGTGCTGGATATTAAAATATATAATATCAATAAAAGTTTGTTTCTAGTGTGCAAATAGACACCTGCTACAATAGAATAGAAAATTCAGAAATAGGATCAGATACACGAGAATTTAGCATATGATAATGATGACATTCCACTTTAGTGAGGAAAAGATGATCTTAGGAAATCTAAGTAGCCATCTGGGGAGAAAGGAAAGGATGTGCCTATCAGCATGATCAATTTGAAATAGAACAAAATTTCAAATGTAAAAAAAAGAAACAAAAATATTAGATGAAAGCAAGGGATAATTTTCTTATTAACTTAGAGTAGGGAAGACTCATCAATCTATGTCACAAAAGTCAGAAGCCATGAAATTCAGTCACATACAAAAAGTCAAAACATCTTCAATTAAAAAACAACAACATAAGTCAAAAGACAAGATACACACTGGAAAAACATTATTTGTGACTCCTGTCTCAGAGAACTAATCTCGATAATACAGAGAAAATGTCTTGAAAATGAAAAGAGTCAATAGAAAAAGCGGCAAGGAAACTTAAAAATAGTTAACAGAAAAAGAAATGCAAGTGAACTCTTAACGTGTAACTTCACTCAAGTGAAATGCAGATTAAAATTACATTGAAAAAATGACTTTCACTTAAGAGTGAAATAAAATAGGTTGCTACAGGCATACTCTCCCACTAGACAAAACTGGATACATTACAGAAATCATCTTAAAGGCAATGGAGAGCTGTGGAAATAAGGTCTAGATGAGCTAAAATTACAGAAAAGTGAGAATTATTCCAAAGTAACTTAATAACGGTACACTCTTTGTTTCTCTAGGGACAGGCTGTAAAACAGGCTTAGTCCAAGGAAAGGGCTTCTGCTTGGGGACAGAAGTCAGCAACCTTTTAGCAGCTGTATGGTGCTGTCATGACAGATTAAAATATTGAGGAGCCTTAAATGCACAAACAGTTTTCATCTTGGAATATTTTCATAGTTCTGTGGTTACACAAGAAATGGGAGAGCTAGCCCCAAAACTTCTAAAAGGCAGATTGAAATTTCTTTAAATTGTACAGTGCTGCCAGGGAGGAGCTCTACTTAAAACACATGGCTGGTTTCCCTTTCAAGACATTTGCCAAGTTTTGAAACTGAATGAAGTAGGAGGCTAAAGAGCTAAGCTGAAAACTTTTGAAGGACAGAACTGTCTCTGTTAACTTCCAGGGCTAAGGCAATGTATAGCCTTCAGGATTTAGGAAGATGAACATACCAGAGATAGCTTGAATCTTACTAAACTTGCAGGATATTTCTGATTAAGCACAAATTCTGATTGGATTGAGTTGATTAACCACTCACTCTTATTGCCTAATGGAGTAAAAGGGAAATCCTCTCTGGTGGAAGATAAAATTATCTGGAACATCTATGGTTCTTCTATATACAGTGCCTGGCACACAATATAATAATATCTAGATATGTAAAGATGAAAGACAATGAAAATCAAGAGAAAAATGCAGATCCACAGATATGACAGATATTAATGTTAGCAGATAATTATGTTAAATGATATGTTCAAAATAGAGGAGAGGACAAAAGATGAAAGGATGGAAAATTGAAAACAATCGGAATGTTTAAATAAGAATCAGAAAGTTTGGAACTAAAAAATGCAGTATCTGAAATTAAAAACAATGAATGAGTTTAGCTGGAGAGGGCACATAGCAGAATCCAGAATTAGTAAACTGAGATATAGATCAATATAAAATACTTAAACAGAAACACAGAGAGGGAAAACAAAGTGGGAAAAAGACTAGCATATAATAGACATGTGAGACATACACACAATTGAAGCCCCAGAGGAAAAGGAGAACGAGAATAAGGCTAAAGCATTATTTGAAAAGGTAATAACCGATAATTTGTTTAAAACTGATGAACGACATCAACCCAGAGACTCAAGTTCACAAAACCCCAAGTAGGAAAAAAAAGAAGAAAGCACACGCACTTCATGGAAAATCAGATAAACAAAGGCAAAGTCATTGAGAAGATCTTAAAGTGGTTGGAGAAGATTGCCTTCAAAGAAGCAACAATGTAACTGACAGCTGATGTCTTGTCAGAAACAAATCCCAAATGCAGTGGTATTAATATCTTTAAAACTGCTTATAAAAAATAGCCTAGAATTCTATGCCTAGCAAAAATTTACTTCAAAAATAAGGAAACGATAAAGACATTTTCAGACAAAGACCAAGGGAATTCCTTTCCAGCAGTCCTCCTCTACAAGAAATATTTGGACAGAACATGGAAATGCAGGAGGTAATGAACAACATATGAAAATACATGTAGTATGTAAATATAAATAATTTCTGTACAAGACAATAATTGCCATGTCTTGACTTTATTTGCGGAACTAAAATGCATAACAACACTCAAAAAGAATTTAGGCCAGCAAATAGATTTTAAGTTACTACGTTCTAGAAGTATCAGGAAAATGAAAAAATAATTGGTATTATGACGTGATAAGCCAAATATGTGTTTTGTGATCTGTAAGTCAAACACCAAAAGTTAATAGAAACCTCTGTGACTTAGCACTCCTAAGTAGTTGCTTAAAATAAATGAAAATATTTGTCCACAGAAACACCTGTACACCAATGTTTGTGATAGTTTTATATGTAATAGCCTCTGAAGGAAACAACCTAAATGTCCTTTAACAGCAGAATAAATAAGTTGTGGAATTTATATTCCTACCATGGAATACTAGTTAGAAATAGAACAAAGACATGGATTAATCTCATAAACATAATGTGTAAAAAAAACCGTAAAAGAGTAAATACTTTATGTTTCCATTGTATGGTAGACATACTTGTGTATGATAGATGCACCTGACAGCAATAAGTTAAGCGTACCCCAAGAATGGCTCTGTATGGCAGATAAACCCAAATGTGTGTTTGGAGGTCCCAGTGTGGCCAACCCAAAGATTCATTTCTTATCTATGAGGAACATCTGAGTCTCCAGCCCCTGTCCTGTGGAAAGTGGGTGCACAAGGGATTGAAACCCTTTATTTTGGATTAAATGAAGGTTTTTGGGCAAGGGTTGTTAGGGGGAGGGTGTTAAGTGAAAACACTATATAAACTGCATGCTTTCTGTAGGCAGTGGCAGTTCTCCTGTCCAGTCTGCTGCCACTGGACCACCCTGTATGTAAGTTCGCCTCAAAAAACCCTATGGCTCATTTGCTAGCTCTGGGTCTCTTCTTTGGCCTCTCAAACCTGGTGCTCTCCTTATTGGAGTGTGTAGGGGTCCAGCATGACATCCATTTATATGAAGTTCTAGAACAAATATATGACTGGGGGAGGTGTTAACTAGAAGGGGTCATGGAAACTTTCTGGAATGATAGAAATGTTCTATATCTTGATTGGGGTGGTGGTTACCCAAATGTGTACATTTGTCAAAAATTATCAAACTATATCTTAAAAATCTGTGCATTTTGTTTTAGTAAATTTACCTTAACAAATAATTATTAACAAAACATCAATGTAAGGAAAAAGTAGAAAAAATATAATTAGTTGAAAAGAAGGCAAGTAAAGAGGAAATAAGGAACTAGATAGGCCAAATAGAAAACAAATAGTAAGATGGTCGGTGTAAGTTCAACTATATCAATAATTACATTAAATGAAAAGGGACTGAACATTCCAGGTAAAAGAAACAATTTGTTGGTTTTATTTGTGCATTTCTTCATGTGTCTGTGCTGCATTCAAGAGACATACTTTAAAGAGTAAGATACAGAAAGGTAAAAAGTAAAAGGGTAGCTGGGCACAGTGGCTCACGCCTGCAATCCCAGCACTTTGGGAGGCCGGGGCGGGCAGATCACGAGGTCAAGGGATTGAGACCATCCTGGCCAGCATGGTGAAGCCCCATCTCTACTAAAAATACAAAAAATTAGCTGGGTGTGGTGGTGCATGCCTGTAATCCCAGCTACTCGGGAGGCTGAGGTAGGAGAATCGCTTGAAACTGGAAGGCTGAGGTTGCAGTGAGCCGAGATTGCGCCACTGCACTCCAGCCTGGGCAACAAGAGCGAAACTCGTCTCAAAAAAAAAAAAAAAAGTAAAAGCGTAGGCAAAAATATAGTACGCAAACATTAACCCAAAGCAAACTAGCATAGCGATATTAATCTCCAGAGTAGAATCATTTTTCAGGCTATATGTCTGAAACTACTGAATATATCAGGTATAAAGTTAACACCAAATATAATGTGATTCCCATGTTCAAAATAAAAAACTACCATGGTTCAGAATAGTGAGAGAATTCTTTTCAGGTAAAAAGAGCAACGAACATTTTTCAGAACCATTAGAGGGAAGCAAATCTAGAAATAAAGTTAATAGGAATTTTCTAGGGTTTGTAGAACCAGAAGAAAGTTATTTCCCTTAACCACATACGTGGCTTCAGGAGAGGTCAGATTGGAAATTAATACCAGAACCCTTTGTATTATTTGCAATGAGTAACAAGTCTTCTGCTGAAGTTGACCATTTTGTGAACTCTGCTTGAAAGAGCTCAATCTTGTGGGTTTAATTACTCTTCGCTAATCATGTATATTATTCTTAGAAAGTAAAGACTACTTTTTAGAAAATGGGCAGTGTTCAAATCTAGGATGCACCACTTACTAGTTAGGAATACTAGGCCAGTTCTTTAACCTCCATTGGCCTCAGTTTCTGTCAGGAGCTCAGGCAAGCTAGAGAGAGCTGAGCTGCCAGTTGTGAGGGCAGTTGATTAAGACCACAAGCCAAAATGAAATTAACATTCAAGTGTTTAATCCCTTACAGTGATAATGTGAAGGCTACCCCAGCCCTGTTCCATTTTCCCCCATGGCATCAGTGGAGGATCAGGCAATCAAGCAGAGTTGGCTACCTACCTCCCACAGCATCTATTTGGCCTACAGAGAAACCTGTCACCCTTATGCCCCTGAATCTCAGGAAGTACAGTTGCTTGCACTGCTTCCTTCTCTCCCAGCTCTCAGGGGGCAGCTCTCAGAGCTCTCCAAAGGACAGTCTGGCACTAGTCTTGGCGCTCCTTAAAGGTCTATGATTGCTATCAGGTCTTCCTAAGAATCCTCTTGCACTCTAGTCTGGTGAGACAGGGCAAACCTGTGAATATGTGCAGCTCAGCAAACACCAACTGCAGAGTGAGGTGCTCTTCTTCCTTTCTGACAAGGATTTCTCCCGTCTCTTCAAAGGATTTTCTTGCTGTCCCCTTGACCTGGCTTGAAGGAGGAGAGAATGTCCCTATGAGGAAGAAAACAAAATGCCAGGATGCTCTCATCTCACTTTGAGAAATCACCTCTCCTCATTTTTCTGTCTCTCTGGGTCTCTCCTAAATAAGTTGAGGGTAGGTAGTGGTTACTGAACCAGTCTGGCAACCTCTCACTAAGTTAGCAGCTGACTTTAGAATGAATATACACTTGATGCCCATTGGCTTCAGTTCTGGGGGCTTAACAGGACTCCCCAGATGATAAGAAAAGCCCCTTGTGAATTTGTAGCAGACTAAAAGAGAACCAGAATAATCATCTGTTTAAATAACTAGGTTATATATGTCATAAATTATACTGAATGTTTTGTCTTACTCTGTTAGGGTCTATGTCATGTCATATGTCTTAACTATTTGTCAGCTGTATGACTGAGGGTTAATTGTTAGAGGATGGCATTTTCTGAACAAATATTTTAAAATATAATTAAAACATGAAATTAGATAGACTCTTTTCCCTGCTTAACTGGCTTTTATGACTTATACCCTCAGCATGGGGCTTCACTTTTCATATGATTTTTCTCTCTCTTAAGGGTTTTCTGTAATTGAGACACATAATCCACTACTGAACTGTGATACAATTATAGTGTGTTTCAACTAAATTGATATGGCAGTTTCTTAACTAAGAATAGTATTTTAGCCATTGTAGGCATTATGGAATTTTGAGAATCAAAGCATTTTTGAGAACCAAAGCAGTTTATGGCAAAACAATCTTAATTTTCTATATTTACTTTTATCTTTATAGCAAAAAAAAAAGTTGTATAGACCAGACTCATCATAACATGTCTAGTAATGCAATGAAGAGAATATTTTAGGCATTCAGAATATATATCTGAGACCCATGATCAATATTTATTTTGGAAAACATTCAGATTTTCATTCTCTTGCCCTCACATTTTCATGAAATTCCTTTTTTGAAGGGTATTACATACCTAAGAAGGAGAGAATGCATCCAAAATCATTTTAAAAAGCTTTTAAATTTGGGATCATTTTAGATTTGCTTTCAATGAGTTGCAAAAATAGCATAGAGTTCCTGTATACCATTCCCCCAGCTTTTCCTCATGTTAACATCTATAACTATAATAAAATGCATTTTAATAACAAAAATACAATTTTTTAAATAAAGATCTGGACAGCTGAGATCATTGCTATCTATCTTTCTCAGTTATCTTTTTTAGATTTAAACTTTAAGAAGGTAAAATTTAGGTCTAATTGGATTGATGCCCTAACAAAATTACTTATTGCCACTACTCTGCATTTAGTAAGTCAGAGTTACTTTTGATATTAAATTGTATTACATTCTATTTATTTATGTAACCCATTTTTATTCTGTGTCTCCTATCAGCTAAACTCTTACAAAGTCCTTGTCCTTAATGAGCTTATCTTCTAGTTGGAAAACAAAAAAGAACAAATGACATGGACAATTATAATACCAATACAATGGATATTACAATACAATAAAGTTCAGTAGTTGTGGGAGTATATAAGACATGACTCTAACCCAGTCTTGGGGTATCACCAAAGCAATGACATGGGTTTCAACTGTAACATAAGGAAGTAGGAAGCATACCAGTAAAGAACAGATTATTTCAGGCAGAGGAACAAGAAGGGAAAAGGCTGGGAAGTGAGAGTTGGAGAGAGAAGGGGAAGGAGGAAGAAGAGAGACATAGGCAGAGACAGAGGGATGGAGATAGAGAAAGAGAGAGATTAGTGTTTTCCAGGAAGAGAGAACCAATCAGGAGGATAGGACTAGGGAAGAGGGATGGGTAGGTTAGTTGAGTGGTGAGAAAGGCAGGGGATGGTGAAACGTAAGGCTGGAGAAGGAAGGAAAGGCTGCATCATGAAGGTCTTGCAAAATCATATTAATGGGTTCACTTGGGGGACAATGGGAAGCCTCTGACTTGTTTTAAACAAGGAAGTGACATGATCTGATTTGTGTTTGGAGAGAGTACTCCGGCTACAATTTGGAGAATGGGTTGGGGTGGAGCAATACTAAGCAGGCAGTGTTAGGATGCTACTGCAACAATCCGGGTAAAAGATGTGGCCTGATCAGGGTAGTCGTAAGGCAAATGAATGAAACTGAGAAATATTTTGACATCCAAAATGGCAGAACTTTGTCATTGCTGTGTAATAGATTGCCTATTCAGGCAGACATTGAGTGGGGTGCTCTTTGCAGTGGTTTCCTTGAAACAGATCTTCACAGTACTTCACTCCTTTGGTTATAATACTTTTTCCTATAAAATATGTGTAGAAAAGAGAATAGAGAATAAACAAACACAAAAACAAAACCCAAACAACCAATCAAACAAAAACCAGGTTCCTCTGAGGTCTTTAGCTGGGAGCTGTTTTTCTGTATCCTATCTCTTCTTCAGTCTTGTCGGTTCTTCCATCCAATTGCCTCTCAGATCCTCGGCTCCCCTGCGTTTCTCCTTCTCAGCTCCAGTTTGAGTCCTCATTACTTCACATTTTATTTATGACAATAAACTGTTCATTGGCTTCCCTGTTTTTTTTTCTCAGTTCTGCTGCATATTAACCTCTCTAGAAATCTATTTTTATCTTGATGCTCTCCAAGTGTTGGATAATATAGAGTGGCTCTGTTTTGTGGACTAGCTCATATACAGAGTCTACCTCTGTGCATTCTGGGTCTATGTTCCAAGGGCCTTATGTCATGGGACAACCCTGCTCCACCCCTAGAACCCATCTTCTAGACCTGAGCTGTCTAATGCATAACCACTAGCCACCTGTAAGACTCAACTCTTGAAATTTGTCCAGGGGGGCTGGGGAACTGAACTTTGAATTACTATTAGTTAATTGGCATTTAAATTTAAAAAACTGAAGCAATTTTGTCGGTGTGGATTTGAATATTAATGGAAGATGATTTTTTGATATTTGATGCAATTATTGGAAAACTTTTAAGTGTGTTTGGAACAACTTGAGTATGTGAATTCACTTTTTCAGTTGCAAATTTTACCATATCTAAGTTCAGATCAAGTGCTTCTGTTGAAAATTTAGTACCCAAATTGAGATATGCTTAAGTGTGACATGCACATTATATTTCAAAGACTTCGTACGAGTAAAATAATGTAAAACATCTCCATAATTTTTGAATATCAATTGCATATTGAAATAATAGCATTTTGGATATACTGAGTTAGTTAAAATATTAAAGTAAATGTCAACTGTTGCTTTTTGCTTTTTTAATGGGTTTATTAGAAAACTTTATATGTGTGGCATGCATTATATTTCTACCAGATAGTGCCCTTCTAGAGCAGTTTGGACCATTTTCCTTATTCTCTCATCCCTTCAACTTAGATTTTCCAGGGAAGCCTCAATTTTTAATATTTTCTATAACATCCCCCCAATCTTCATAAGTAACTCATGCTTATTAAATTGTTTGTTTGAATGAATGTTTTGGAACATATGATCCAGGCTTCCACCCAACCCCCCGCCAGTGTTTTCTAATGTTCTTCACATCTAGAGTCTCTTTTTTTTTTTTTTCTAAATAAGGCCTACATATGCTTCTGGGTCCAACTCAGATATGCTTCTGGGTCCAGCCCAAGAGATCTGCCCCACCCCACCCCGTACCTTCTTTGACCAGCAGTCATGGGTTGCCATTTCCTATCCCTCCATTCCCAGGGCACCACTCTCCCTACTGCTTTCCATAGCTCTGACTTCTTACATGTAAATCTTACCCTCCCTTCTAAAAATTCACCTGAGTCAAGCATTATGCTTTCTCACTCCTTTGACACCCACCCATCAGATCTAATTTTTTTGAGCAATACAAAGGCTCAATGAGGACCGGTTTATTAATAGCTCAGTGAGGGAAATTCCAAATATTTGAAGTCTATCCCTGTTGAGTTGCCAAATATTAAATTTGGTACTCGTAATAAATTTAAAATATATATTTATGTTTGTGCAGATGTGCAGCAGTGGAAAAAGCAGTTGCCGTGGAGTTGGCAAACTAAGGCCTTTATTCCATTTCTGTCTCTCTGGTGCCTGACCTTGGGCAAGTGCACTTCATCTTTCCGGAACTGACTTTCTTCATCTAGAAAACAATTAGATTAGGTAATCCCTAAAGTGCATTGCAAATCACATATTTTACAAGTCTGTGATGGAAATCTTTTTCGAATGCCTTATACACTACCCTGATTTTTTTTTAAATGGAACATGCTGAACAGAAATTAGCATTTTTTTCAAAATGTCAGAGTCATTATTAGGAATGTCAGTTATTATGCGCTGACAATATAATGCAGCTAGGGGGTTATTGTGGTGTTTATGGCTGCTTACTCTCCAGAGCATGTAGTTTTTATTTTTAAATTAATGTCTGCCCTTTAATTTACTCTTTTAATGTCAGACCTGTTACTTCTTACTACTGACATCTTGACACCAGTTCTGATTGTATTAACACCTTCCCTATCCCTATCCTACCTAATTTGGGACTTCTTTGGTGATGTGGAGAAGCCTGATAATGATAATCTTGTTTGCCTTATGTCTGAAATTGGTCATTTCGTTTCTCAGCAATCATTTATTGGGTGTCCATACCTGTATGCGAGGCACAAGAGGATGTAGGGGCAGAGGAGGAAATAATTTATAGACCATCTTAATAACCTTGGGGGGCTTTATGGTGAGAAATGTATCTGACCTTTAGTGCAGGGCTTCTACATGCCTTTTTCTTCACTTCTCAGTTTCCAGCCTCTTTCCAAATGGCCGAGTTTCTCAGACAAGTCACCTGTGGATAATAGAGGGCTAATAATAATAATGGTTAATAAAAACAGTGGGGAATTCTCACAGAAATATGCAGAGACACAAATAGAAGAGAACGGAAAGTTCAGAAATAGACTCCCTGTGTCTGTATAGGAACTGGGCATATAATAGGAAGTTTCCCAAAACAGAGAGAAAAGAGTAGGTAGTGTCTCATTTAATTCTTACAATAAGCTTGTGAGCTAGGTAACATTATTCTCATTTTATAGATAAGGTAAAGAGTGGTTCAGAAACTTGCCCAAAGTCACAGGGGAAATAAGTGGTAGATCTAGGAGAAGGTGTTTCTTTCATCTTTGGTCTACTCCACCTCTATATGGGCCAGTTGATGTTTTAGATCATCTTCATCCTTTTAGATGATTTACTGGTCAAAGGAAACTTAGAAAAGTGGTTCTCAATCAGGATTAATGTTCTCACTCTGCCAGGAGCATTTGATAATGTCTGAAGACACTTTTGCTTTTCACAACTGGAGTGGAATCTGGTGGGTAGAAGCCAGAAAGGCTGCTAACACATCCTGCAATGCACAGGACAGTGCCCAAGAATGATCCAGCTCAAAATGTCAATAATGTCGAGGTTGAGAAACCCTATGATAGGTTAAATAAAGCTCTCATTCCCCCATTAATGACATGGCTTGGATTAAAATAAATAAAGTGTTTGAAGTCTATTTTTTATTTCTTTTTTCCTTGGTCACAAGAGACTGAAACAGGAAACAAGTGGGAGGGAGGTGGGAAAAAACTTCTGATACTTGAAAATACTTGGAAACATTTTAATTTTATTTTTACTATATAACAATTTATTTTATTTTTCCTTCTTTGCCTACAAGTAAAATTTAAAAATAATCTATGTATCTGTAGTAGACATTACTAATATTTGCCAAGATTTCTGATCCTCTTTTTAAAATTATTATGTTTTATTTTATATTTGTACATTTTATTTGTTCAATTCTTTTTTATTTACATAAATTTAGAGGATACAAATGCAGTTTTGATACATGGATATATTGCCTACTGGTGAAGTCTGGGCTCTTAGTATAGCCATCACCCAAATAGTGTACATTGTATACATTAAGTAATTTCTCATCCCTCGCTCACCTCCCAACCTCCCATCTCTTGTAGTCTCCAATGTCTGTTATTCTACACTTTATGTCCATATGTACACATTATTTAGCTCCCACTTACAAATGAAAACCTGAAGTATTTGGCTTTCTGTTTCTGAGTTATTTCACTTAAGATAATGGCCTCCAGTTCCATCTATGTTGCTGCAAAAGACATTATTTCATTCTTTTTTATGTCTGAGTAGTATTCCATGGTATATATGTACCATATTTTCTTTATCCAGTCATCTGTTCTTAGACAGGTTGATTCCATATCTTTGCTATGGTGAACAGTGCTGTGATAAACATGTCTGTGGGTATCTTTTTGATAAAATGATTGCTTTTCCTTTGGGTAGACACTCAGTAGTGGATTTGCTGGATCGAATTGTACTTCTATTTTTAGTTGTTTGAGAAATCTCCATACTGTTTTCCATAGAGGTTGTACTAATTTACCTTCCCACTAACAGTGTATAAGTGTTCCCTTTTCTTCACATTCTCACCAACATCTGTTATTTTGTGACTTTTTAAATAATAACCATTCTGGCTGGTGGTTTTAATTTGCATTTATCTGATGATTAGCAGTATTGAGCTAATCAATCTGTTCAGTTTGTTGATTATTTATTTTGCTGTGTAGAAGCTTTTCTTTTCTTTTCTTTTTACCTTTTGTGGAATCTTTTTTTATTTGGGATTCTTCCCCCCCACTTTTTTTTAAATTATACTTTAAGTTCTAGGGTGCATGTGCACAACGTGCAGGTTTGTTACATATGTATACATGTGCCGTGTTGGCTTGCTGCACCCAGTAACTCGTCATTTACATTAGGTATTTCTCCTAATGCTATCCCTCCCCCTGCCCCCCACCCCAAGACAGGCCCCCGTGTGTGGTGTTCCCTGCCCTGTGTCCAACTGTTCTCATTGTTCAATTCCCATCTATGAGTGAGAACATGCAGTGTTTGGTTTTCTGTCCTTGTGATAGTTTGCTGAGAATGATGGTTTCCAGCTTCATCCATGTCCTTACAAAGGACATGAACTCATCCTCTTTTATGACTGCATAGTATTCCATAGTATATATGTGCCACATTTGCTTAATCTAGTCTATCACTGATGGACATTTGAGTTGGTTCCAAGTCTTTGCTATTATGAATAGTGCTGCAATAATCATATGTGTGCATGTGTCTTTATAGTAGCATGATTTATAATCCTTTGGGTATATACCCAGTAATGGGATTGCTGGGTCAAATGGTATTTCTAGTTCTAGATCCCTGAGGAATCGCCACACTGTCTTCCACAATGGTTGAACTAGTTTATGTTCCCACCAACAGTGTAAAAGCATTCCTATTTCTCCACATCCTCTGCAGCACCTTTGTTTCCTGATTTTTTAATGATTGCCATTCTAACTGGTGTGAGATGGTATCTCATTGTGGTTTTGATTTGCATTTCTCTGATGACCAGTGATGATGAGCATTTTTTCATGTGTCTGTTGGCTGCATAAATGTCTTCTTTTGAAAAGTGTCTGTTCATATCCTTTGCCCACTTTTTGATGGGGTTGTTTGATTTTTTCTTGTAAATTTGTTTAAGTTCTTTGTAGATTCTGGATATTAGCCCTTTGTCAGATGAGGAGGTTGCAAAAATTTTCTCCCATTCTGTAGGTTGCCTGTTCACTCTGATGGTAGTTTGTTTTGCTGTGCAGAAGCTCTTTAGTTTAATTAGATCCCATTTGTCAATTTTGGCTTTTGTTGTCATTGCTTTTGGTGTTTTAGTCATGAAGTCCTTGCCCATGCCTGTGTCCTGAATGGTATTGCCTAGGTTTTCTTCTAGGGTTTTTATGGTTTTAGGTCCAACATTTAAGTCTTTAATGCATCTTGAATTAATTTTTGTATAAGGTGTAAGGAAGGGATCCAGTTTCAGCTTTCTACATATGGCTAGCCAGTTTTCCCAGCACCATTTATTAAATAGGGAATCTTTTCCCCATTTCTTGTTTTTGTCAGATTTGTCAAAATCAGATGGTTGTAGATGTGTGATGTTATTTCTGAGGCTTCTGTTCTGTTCCATTGGTCTATATCTCTGTTTTGGTACCAGTACCATGCTGTTTTGGTTACTCTAGCCTTGTGGTATAGTTTGAAGTCAGGTAGCGTGATGCCTCCAGCTTTGTTCTTTTGGCTTAGGATTGTCTTGGCAATGCGGGCTCTTTTTTGGTTCCATATGAACTTTAAAGTAGTTTTTTCCAATTCTGTGAAGAAAGGCATTGGTAGCTTGATGGGGATGGCATTGAATCTATAAATTACCTTGGGCAGTATGGCCATTTTCAGGATATTGATTCTTCCTATCCATGAGCATGGAATGTTCTTCCATTTTTTTGTGTCCTCTTTTATTTCGTTGAGCAGTGGTTTGTAGTTCTCCTTGAAGAGGTCCTTCCCATCCCTTGTAAGTTGGATTCCTAAGTGTTTTATTCTCTTTGTAGCAACTGTGAATGGGGGAGTTCACTCATGATTTGGCTCTCTGTTTGTCTGTTATTGGTGTATAGGACTGCTTGTGATTTTTGCACATTGATTTTGTATCCTGAGACTTTGCTGAAGTTGCTTATCAGCTTGAGATTTTGGGCTGAGACCATGGGGTTTTCTAGATATACAATCATGTCATCTGCAAACAGGGACCATTTGACTTCCTCTTTTCCTAATCGAATACCCTTTATTTCTTTCTCCTGCCTGATTGCCCTGGCCAGAACTTCCAACACTATGTTGAATAGGAGTGGTGAGAGAGGGCATCCCTGTCTTGTGCCAGTTTTCACAGGGAATGCTTCCAGTTTTTGCCCATTCAGTATGATACTGACTGTGGGTTTGTCATAAATAGCTCTTATTATTTTGAGATACATTCCATAAATACCTAGTTTATTGAGAGTTTTTAGCATGAAGGGCTTTTGAATTTTGTTGAAGGCCTCTTCTGCATCGATTGAGATAATCATGTGGTTTTTGTCTTTGGTTCTGTTTATGTGATGGATTACATTTATTGATTTTCGTATGTTGAACCAGCCTTGCATCCCAGGGATGAAGCCGACTTGTTTGTGGTGGATAAGCTTTTTGATGTGCTGCTGGATTCGGTTTGCCAGTATTTTATTGAGGAGTTCTGCATCAATGTTCATCAGGGATATTGGTCTAATATTCTCTTTTTGTGTTGTGTCTCTTCCAGGCTTTGGTGTCAGGATGATGCTGGCATCATAAAATGAGGTATAGAGGATTCCCTCTTTTTCTATTCATTGGAATAATTTCAGAAGGAATGGTACCAGCTCCTCCTTGTACCTCTGGTAGAATTCGGCTGTGAATCCGTCTGGTCCTGGACTTTTTTTGGTTGGTAGGCTATTAATTATTGCCTCAATTTCAGAGCCTGTTATTGGTCTATTTAGAGATTCAACTTCTTCCTGGTTTAGTCTTGGGAGGGTGTATGTGTCCAGGAAGTTATCCATTTCTTTTAGATTTTCTAGTTTATTTGCATAGAGGTGTTTATAGTTTTCTCTGATGGTAGTTTGTATTTCTGTGGGATCAGTGGTGATAGCCCCTTATCATTTTTTTATTGCGTCTATTTGATTCTTCCCTCTTTTCTTCTTTATTAGTCTTGCTAGCGGTCTATCAATTTTGTTTATCTTTTAAAAAAACCAGCTCCTGGATTCATTGATTTTTTGAAGGGTTTTTTGTGTTTCTATCTCCTTCAGTTCTGCTCTGATCTTAGTTATTTCTTGCTTGAATGTGTTTGCTCCTGCTTCTGTAGTTCTTTTAAGTGTAATGTTAGGGTGTCGATTTTAGATCTTTCCTGCTTTCTCTTGTGGGCATTTAGTGCTATAAATTTCTCTCTACACACTGCTTTGAATGTGTCCCAGAGATTCTGGTATGTTGTTTCTTTGTTCTCATTGGTTTCAAAGAACATCTTTATTTCTGCCTTCATTTTGTTATGTACCCAGTAGTCATTCAGGAGCAGGTTGTTCAGTTTCCATGTAGTTGAGCGGTTTGGAGTGACTTTCTTAATCCTGAGTTGTAATTTGATTGCACTGTGGTCTGAGGGACAGTTTGTAATGATTTCTGTTCTTTTACATTTGCTGAGGAGTGCTTTACTTGCAACTATGGGTCAGTTTTGGAATAAGTGCGATATAGTGCTGAGAAGAATGTATATTCTGTTCATTTGGAGTGGAGAGTTCTGTAGATGTCTATTAGGTCTGCTTGGTATAGAGCTGAGGTCAAGTCCTGGATATCCTTGTTAACCTTCTGTTTCGTTGATCTGTCTAATATTGACAGTGGGGTGTTAAAGTCTCCCGATATTATTGTGTGGGAGTCTAAGTCTCTTTGTAGGTCTCTAAGGACTTGCTTTATGAATCTGGGTGCTCCTGTATTGGGTGCATAGATATTTAGGACAGTTAGCTCTTCTTGTTGAATTGAGCCCTTTACCATTATGTAATGTTCTTCTTTGTCTCTTTTGATCTTTGTTGGTTCAAAGTCTGTTTTATCAGAGACTAGGATTGCAACCCCTGCCTTTTTTGGTTTTCCATTTGCTTGGTAGATCTTCCTCTATCCCTTTATTTTGAGCCTATGTGTGTCTCTGCACGTGAGATGGGTTTCCTGAATACAACACACTGATGGGTCTTGACTCTTTATCCAATTTGCCAGTCTGTGTCTTTTAATTGGGGCATTTAGCCCATTTACATTTAAGGTTAATATTGTTATGTGTGAATTTGTTCTTGTCATTATGATGTTAGCTGGTTATGTTCCCTGTTGGTTGATGCAGTTTCTTTCTAGCATTGATGATCTTTACAATTTGGCATGTTTTCTCAGGGGCTGGTACTGGTTGTTCCTTTCCATGTTTAGTGCTTCCTTCAGGAGCTCTTGTAAGGTAGGTCTGGTGGTGACAGACTCTCTGAGCATTTGTTTGTCTGTAAAGGATTTTATTTCTGCTTTACTTATGAAGCTTAGTTTGGCTGGAAATGAAATTCTGGGTTGAAAATTCTTTTCTTTAAGAATGTTGAATATTGGCCCCCACTCTCTTCTGACTTGTAGAGTTTTAGGGCGATATATCCGCTGTTAGTCTGATGGGCTTCCCTTTGTGGGTAACCTGACCTTTCTCTCTGGCTGCCCTTAAGATTTTTTCCTTCATTTCAACCTTGGTGAATCTGACAATTATGTGTCTTGGGGTTGCTCTTCTCGAGGAGTATCTTTGTGGTGTTCTGTGTATTTCCTGAATTTGAATGTTGGCCTGCCTTGCTAGGTTGGGGAAGTTCTCCTGGAAAATATCCTGAAGAGTGTTTTCCAGCTTGGTTCCATTCTCCCCATCACTTTCTGGTACACAAATCAAACGTAGAAACACCGTCCCATATTTCTTGGAGGGTTTGTTCATTTCTTTGTACTCTTTTTTCTCTAAACTTCTCTTCTTGCTTCAGTTGATTCATTTGATCTTCAATCACTTATACACTTTCTTCCACTTGATTGAATCGGCTACTGAAGCTTGTGCATACGTCACATAGTTCTTGTGCCGTAGTTTTCAGCTCCATCAGGTCGTTTAAGGTCTTCTCTACACTGTTTATTTTAGTTTCCCATTCGTCTAATCTTTTTTCAAGGTTTTTAGCTTCCTTGCAATGGGTTTGAACATCCTGCTTTACCTGGGAGAAGTTTATTACTGACTTTCTGAAGCCTACTTCTGTCAACTCATGAAAGTCATTCTCTGTCCAGCTTTGTTCTGTTGCTGGTGAGGAGCTGTGATCCTTTAGAGGAGAAGGGGCACTCTGGTTTCTAGAATTTTCAGCTTTTCTGCTCTGGTTTCTCCCCATCTTTGTGGTTTTATCTACCTTTGGTCTTTGACCTATGGATGGGGTTTTGGTGTGGATATCCTTTTTGTTGATGTTGATGCTATTCCTTTCTGTTTGTTAGTTGTTCTTCTAACAGTCAGTTGTTCTTCTAACAGTCAGCTGCAGGTTTGTTGGAGTTTGCTAGAGGTCCACTCCAGACCCTGTTTGCCTGGGTATCATCAGTGGAGGCTACAGAACAGCAAATATTGCTGCCTGATCCTTCCTCTGGAGGCTTCGTCTCAGAGGGGCACCTGGCTGTATGAGGTTTCAGTTGGCCCCTACTGGGAGGTGTCTCCAAGTTAGGCTACACGGGGGTCAGGGACCCACTTGAGGAGGCAGTCTGTCTGTTCTCAGAGCTCAAACACTGTGCTGGGAGAACCACTGCTCTCTTCAGAGCTGCCAGACAGGGACATTTAAGTCTGCAGAAGTTTCTGCTGCCTTTTGTTCAGCTATGACCTGCCCCGAGAGGTGGAGTCTACAGAGGCAGGCAGGCCTCCTTGAGCTGAGGTGGGCTCCACCCAGTTTGAGCTTCCTGGATGCTTTGTTTACCTACTCAAGAGTCAGTAATGGTGGATGCCCCTCCCCCAGCCAGGCTTGCTGCCTTGCAGTTCAATCTCAGACTGCTGTGCTAGCAGTGAGCAAGGCTCTGTGGGCGTGGGACCCGCTGAGCCGGGCACAGGATGTAATCTCCTGGTGTTTCGTTTGCTAAGACCGTAGGAAAAGCGCAATATGTAGGTGGCAGTGTCCCGATTTTCCTGGTACGGTGTGTCACAGCTTCCCTTGGCTTGAAAAGGGAAATTCCTTGACCCCTGGCACTTCCTGGGTGAGACAATGCCCTGCCCTGCTTTGGTTCGCCCTCCATGGGCTGTGCCCACTGTCCGACTAGTCCCAGTGAGATGAACCAGGTACCTCAGTTGGAAATGCAGAAATCACCCGTCTTCACTGTGCAGAAGGTTTTTAGGGCTTCTTAATGAAGTCCTATTTGTTATATTTGCTTTTGAGGTCTTCGTGATGAATTCTTTGCCTATACTCATGTCCAGAAGAGTTTTTCCTAGGTTTTCTTCTAGTATTTTTAGAATTTCAGGTCTTACATTAAGTCTTTAATCCATCTTGAATTAATTTTTGCATATGGTGAGAGATAGGCATCCAGGTTCATTCTTCTGCATATGGTAATTTAATTTTCCCAGCACCATTTATTGAAGAGGGAGTCTTTTCCCTATTGTATGTTTTTCTTGACTTTGTTAAAGATCAGTTGGATGAGGGTATGTGGTTTTATTTCTGTGTTTTCTCTTCTGCTCCATTAATGAGTGTGTCTGTTTTTATGCTAGTACCATGCTGTTTTGGTTACTGTATCCTTGTAGGATAATTTGAGGTCAGGTAATGTGATGCCTCCAGCTTTTTTCATTTTGCTTAAGATTGCTTTGGCTATTTGGGCTCTTTTTAGTTCCATATGAATTTTAGGATTTTTTTCTATTCTGTGAAAAATGATGGAATTTTGATAGGAATTGCATTGAATCTGTAGATTGCTTTGGGCAGTATGGTCATTTAAATGATATTGATTCTTCCAATCCATGAATATGGGATGTTTTTCCATTTGTTTGCATCATCGGCCATTTCTTTCATTAGTGCTTTGTAGTTCTCCTTGTAGAGATCTTTTACCTCCTTGGTTAGATGTGTTCCTAAGTACTTTATTTTTGTGTATCTGGCTATTATAAATGGGATTGAATTCTTGATTTTGTTCTCAGCTTGAATGTTTTTGGTGTATAGAAATGCTACTGATTTTTGTATGTTGATTTTGTATCCTGACACTTTAGTGAATGTATGAAATCTAATAGTCTTTTGGAGCAGTCTTTAGGGTTTTCTAGATATAAAATCATATTATTAGTAAACAGAGATAATTTGACTTCCTCTTTTCCACTTTGGATACCTTTTATTTCTTCCTTTTGCCTGATTGCTTTGGCTAGGACTTCTAGTACTAGTGGTGAAAGTGGGCATTCTTGTCTTATTCAAGTTCTTAGGGGGATGCTTTCAACTTTTTCCCATTCGGTATCATGTTGGCTGTGGGTTTATTATATATGGCTTTTATTATTTTGATGTGTGTTCCTTCTATGCCTAGTTTTTGAGGGTTCTTATCATGAAGGGTTGCTGAATTTTTTCAGGTGCTTCTTCTGCATCCATCGAGATGATCATATGGTTTTTGTTTTTAATTCTGTTTATGTGGTGAATCACATTTAATTGATTTGCACATGTTGAGTTATCCTTGCATCCTTGGAATAAAAGCCACTTGATCATCATATATTATCTTTTTGATGTGCTGTTGGATTTGGTTTGCTAGTATTTTGTTGAAAATTTTTGCATCTGTGTTCATCAATTTCTTTTCTTATTATTTTATTTGTACATTTTATTCAATTCTCTTAAACACATTTTTTTCAATTTTTATTTTATATTCAGAGGGTACATATGCAGGTTTGTTACAAGGGTATGTTGTTTGAGGTATGAAGGATCTCGTCACCCAGATACTGAGAATAGTACCCAGTAGGTAGTTTTTGGACCCTTGCCCCCTCTGCCTCCCTCTCCACTATAATAGTCCCTAGTTTCTATTGTCATTGTCTTTATGTCTGTGAGTACTCAGTGTTTAGCTCCCACTTATAAGAGAGAATATGCAGTATTTGGTTTTCTGTTCCTGGGTTAATTTGCTTAGGATAATGGCATCCAGCTGTATCCATGTTGCTGCAAAGGATATGATTTCTTTTTTATGGCTGTGAAATTTTATTTTTTATTGACAAATAATAAGTATATATTTATGGGGTACAATGTGATACTTTGATATATATATTTACAATGTGGAATGATTACATTAGGCCAATTAAATCTCTATTCACATACTTATTTTTTATGGTGAAAACATTTAAAATCTACTCTTTTAGCAATTTTGAAATATACAATGCATAACTTTGCCAAGAACACATAATGGAGAAAGGACAATCTTCAATAAATGGTATTGGGAAAATGAGATATCCACAAATAGAAGAATGAAATTGGACCTGTATCTCACACCATGTACAAAAATCAACTCTAAATTAATTTTTCTTAGGCTGCACGAGGTGGCTTACACCTGTAATCCCAGCACTTTCGGAGGCCAAGGTGGGAGAATCACTTGAGCCCAGGAGTTTGAGATGAGCCTGTGCAACATTCTAAGACCCTGTGTCAAAAAAAAAAAAAAGATAGAAAAAGAAGAGAAAGATAAAATGAACTTTTCTTTGAATGTACATGCTTTTCAAAATTTTTAAAAAATTTTTATATTTTTAATTTTTGTGAGTTCATTGTAGGTCTATATACTTATGGAGTATATGAGATGTTTTGATACAAGCATATAATACCTAATAATCACATCATGGAGAATGTTGTGTTACAGTCCAATTATACTCTTTCAGTTATTTAAAAATATACAATTATTATTGACTATAGTCACCCTGTTGTGCTATCAAATAGTAGGTCTTATTCATTCTTTCTATTTTTTTGTACCCTTTAACCATCCCCACCTACCCCCAATCCCCCTAATATCCTTCCCAGCCTCCAGTAACACCTTCTACTCTCTATCTCTGTAAGTTCAATTGTTTTGATTTTTAGATCCCACAAATAAGTGAGAACATATGGTGTTTGTCTTTCTGTGCCTGACTTATTTCACTTAACATAATGAGCTCCAGTTCGATTCATGTTGTTGCAAATGACAGGGTCTCATTCTTTTTTTATGGCTGAATAGTGTTCCATTGTGTGTATGTACCACATTTTCTTTATCCTTTATCCATTCATCTGTTGATAGACACTTAGGTCACTTCTGAATCTTGGCTATTGTGAATAGTGCTGCAACAAACATGGGAGTGCAGCTATCTCTTTGATATACTAACTTCCTTTCTTTTGGATATATATCCAGCAGTGGGATGACTGGATCATATAGTGGGTCTCTTTTTAGTTTTTTTGAGGAACCTTCAAACTATTCTCCATAGTGGTTATACTAATTTACATTCTCACCAAAAGTGTACAAGGGCTCCCTTTTCTCCACATCCTTGCCAGCATTTGTTATTGCCTGTCCTTTGGATATAAGCCATTTTAACTGGGTTAAGATGATATCTCATTGTAGTTTTTTTTTTTTGAGACAGAGTTTCACTCTTGTTGCCCAGGTTGGAGTGCAGTGGCACAGCCTCAGATCACTGCAACCTCTGCCTCCCTGTTTCAAGCGATTCTCCTGCCTCAGCCTCCTGAATAGCTGGGATTACAGGCGCCCCCCACCACACTCAGCTAATTTTGTGTATTTTGAGTAGAGACAGGGTTTTGCCATGTTGGCCAGGCTGGTGTCAAACTCCTGACCTCAGGTGATCCACCCGCCTTGGCCTCCCATCATTGTAGTTTTGATTTGCATTTCTCTGATGATCAATGATGTTGAGCACCTTTTCATATGGCTGTTTGTCATTTGTGTGTCTTTTTTTGAGAAATGTCAATTCAGATCTTTTGTCTATTTTTTGATGGGATTATTAGATTTTTTTCCCCTATGGAGTTATTTGAGCTCTTTATATATTCTGGTTATCAATCCCTTGTCAGATGGGTAGTTTGCAGATATTTTCTCCCAATCTGTGGGTTGTCTTTTCACTTTGTTGATTGTTTCCTTTGCTATGTAGAAGCTTTTTTTTTTTATTATACTTTAAGTTTTAGGGTACATGTGCACAATGTACAGGTTAGTTACATATGTATACATGTGCCATGCTGGTGCGCTGCACCCACTAACTCGTCATCTAGCATTAGGTATATCTCCCAGTGCTATCCCTCTCCCCTCCCCCCACCCCACAACAGTCCCCAGAATGTGATGTTCCCCTTCCTGTGTCCATGTGTTCTCATTGTTCAATTCCCACCTATGAGTGAGAACATGTGGTGTTTGGTTTTTTGTCCTTGCGATAGTTTACTGAGAATGATGATTTCCAATTTCATCCATGTCCCTACAAACACATGAACTCATCATTTTTTATGGCTGCATAGTATTCCATGGTGTATATGTGCCACATTTTCTTAATCCAGTCTATCATTGTTGGACATTTGGGTTGGTTCCAAGACTTTGCTATTGTGAGTAGTGCCACAATAAACATACGGGTGCGTGTGTCTTTATAGCAGCATGATTTATAGTCCTTTGGGTATATACCCAGTAATGGGATGGCTGGGTCAAATGGTATTTCTAATTCTAGATCCCTGAGGAATCGCCACACTGACTTCCACAATGGTTGAACTAGTTTACAGTCCCACCAACAGTGTAAAAGTGTTCCTATTTCTCCACATCCTCTCCAGCACCTGTTGTTTCCTGACTTTTTAATGATGGCCATTCTAACTGGTGTGAGATGGTATCTCATTGTGGTTTTGATTTGCATTTCTCTGATGGCCAGTGATGGTGAGCATTTTTTCATATCTTTTTTGGCTGCAGAAATGTCTTCTTCTGAGAAGTGTCTGTTCATGTCCTTCGCCCACTTTTTGATGGGGTTGTTTGTTTTTTTCTTGTAAATTTGTTTGAGTTCATTGTAGATTCTGGATATTAGCCCTTTGTCAGATGAGTAGGTTGCGAAGATTTTCTCCCATTTTGTAAGTTGCCTATTCACTCTGATGGTAGTTTCTTTTGCTGTGCAGAAGCTCTTTAGTTTAATTAGATCCCATTTGTCAATTTTGGCTTTTGTTGCCATTGCTTTTGGTGTTTTAGACATGAAGTCCTTGCCCATGCCAATGTCCTGAATGGTAATGCCTAGGTTTTCTTCTAGCGTTTTTATGGTTTTAGGTCTAACGTTTAA